>NC_133664.1:190216218-190816218 GCF_037893015.1 Macrotis lagotis | reverse complement strand
ATTATTTATTACTCTTCCATCAATGTGGTCAAATAGAAAAGTACTGCATAGGTCTGAAGGCTATCCAATGTTTATATCCCTCTATTTCTTGAATTTCCATAACCAAGTCCTTTTCAAGATGAGGTACATTGATCCTCAGAAAACTGATTAGATCTGTTCCTGGGACTAAATACTCAAAGCCTTTTTGGATTTGTAGAACCTAATAGAACTTATATTCTAATGGTAAAGAAGTCAGAGTTAGATCCTCCCATGATGAAGGTTTTTTTAATATTTTATTTGTTTTCCAATTATATACAATAATAGTTTCTACCTATCATTTTTTAAGGTTTTATATTTTACAATTTTCCCCTACAGTCCCTTTCCCTCCCCCTAGCCCCACACAGAAGGCAGTATAATAATCTTTATATTGTTTCCATGATATATACATTGATCAAAATTGAATGTGTGGAGAGAGAAATCATACCCTTGAGGAGAAAATAAAATATAGAGAGAGCAAAGTTATGTAGTACGTAAGACACTTTAAAAAAATTGAGGGTAATGGACTTTGGTCTTTCTCTGGTTACAGATGGTATTCTCCATTGCATTCTCTAAAGTTGTCCCTGATTATTGTATTGATTGAATGAGCAAGTCCATTAAGGTTGATAATCACCCCATGTTGTTCTTAGTGTGTACAATGTTCTTCCAGTTCTGCCCATCTCACTCAACATCAGTTCATGCAACTCTCTTCAGGCTTCTCTGAAATCCCATCCCTTTTGTTTTCTAATTTGTTCAGCCATTCACTCGATTTCTAATTCTTTGCTACCACAAACAAAGCTGCTATGAATATTTTTGTACAAGTGATATTTTTAGCCTTTTTCCATGATGAAGTTTTGAAATTGGCTTTGTGAAACATATTATTGCCCTTCCTAAAATGTGGCATTCAGGACAGGACAGAATAGACAGATCTGATCTGACAAGACAGAGAGGAATAGAACAAAACTATCACATTCATATGTCTGAACTTTAGGTTTCTTTTAATGCAATTTAATTCTTGACTGTCATATTTTTGGAGCTAAGATTTTGGAGCAGGGATGCAGTTTTCTTTATTATGAACTCCAATCAGAGAAATAATAGATAGGTTTTATTATATAACTAATCTTTTCCCTTATACTGCTGTGACTCAATACTGTCAATGTTTTCTCTGCCTAATATTTGGTATCAGTTTGGGGGGAGGGGAGAGAGGAAGGGGAAAAACCACATGAGATCAATTTCTAATCTTCAGGTGACTCTTCTTGGGGAATCTGTTTTTACTAGGAATTTGAGAATCATATATTTGATCAGAATGGCTCTTTCAGAAGATTGTACTATCCTCAAAAATTCTAGATTTGTACTATATCTATCTATCTATCTATCTATCTATCTATCTATATGGAAATACACTGGTCTATGAATAAGGAGAAATGGGTTTTACTCTTTGCATTGCCACTGAAAAGGGGGAAAGATACAGTACCATAAGACACTACTGTCAAGTTATTGAGGTTTGAAATTCTAGGTCACATTTGACCTTTCACTCTCTCATGTCCTATATATCTAATCAGTCCCTACTTTCATAACATCTTTTGCTTCTGTTTTTATTTCCTAGTCACCTAGGTGACACACCGAATCCCCACTCTAGTATAGATACTTATTATCTCTTAACAGATCTATATTAAGTTTCTAATTGGTTTTCTAGCCTTAAGTCTCTCTCTTTCCTTTCAAAGTGTCATACAATCAATTGCCAAATTCCTAAAGCACCAGTCTGATTAAAAAGCTTAAGTGTCTTACTATTGACTTTGGGAACAAATTCAAATTCTTCTTCACAATGTAGTTTCAATGTACATTTCCAGATTTGTTTAGATATTACTATTCTTCATACATTGCAATTCCAGTAAATTTGACCTATTTTCTATTCCTCCTACATAATAATTTATATCCTATTTCCTGTATTTTTGCCTTTTCCCAATCATAGTCTTCCCTAACCTCCTTCTGTTCAGATAACTAACTTCCTTCAAAGTTCAGTTTCATCACTACTTCCTACTTGAGAACTTTCTTAATACCCTATGTAATAGTTAAGGACCCCTGAAATATTTTAAATTTTTATATGTACTTATATAACTGTGGTGCTTTATTATTGGACTGATAGGTACTACTCTTCCTGGGCAGTTCCTCACTAGCTATTCAATCAATACTCTAAACTCTGTAAGAGTAATTTTCTTTCAAGCTAGGTGAAGGGAAATGGCAGATGCCCACCCTGATGTTAACTAAGTAATCTCAGTTATACATTATTTAAATTGATATCCAGGGGCGGCTAGGTGGTGCAGTGGATAGAGCACTGGCCCTAGAGTCAGAAGTACCTGAGTTCAAATCCAACCTCAGACACTTAATAATTACCTAGCTATGTGGCCTTGGGCAAGTCACTTAATCCCGTCTACCTTGCAAAAAAAAAATCCGAAAAAATAAAAGAAAAGAAAAAATAAATTGATATTCAGTAAAGTCAAGGTCTAGATGTTCCATCCTGTTTAGGATGTTGTTAAAAATAAATAACAACTCTCTCATTTGATGCCAAAGAGATCTACTCTGGGGGCAGCTAGGTAGCGCAGTGAATAGAGCACCAGCCCTGGAATCAGGAGGACCTGAGTTCAAATGTGACCTCAGACATAATAATTACTTAGCTGTGTGACTTGGGCAAGTCACTTAACCCCACTGCCTTGCAAAAAGTCATTAAAAATATTTTTTTAAAAAAAGTCTTCCATGGGGTGACTAGGTGATGTAGTGGATAAAGCACTGGCCCTGGAGTCAGGAGTACCTGGGTTCAAATGTGGTCTCAGACACTTAATAATTACCTAGCTGTGTGGCCTTGGGCAAGCCACTTAACCCCGTTTGCCTTGCAAAAACCTAAAAAAAAAAAAAATCTTCCTCTGGAAGCTATAATAATTTTGAATTTTTCCACCTGCTCTGTTGTTCCCAATTACAACAGTTTCCCCCCATATTGTATTCAAGCAATAGCATAGTCTAACAATTCTGCAGATCAATGGCTATCATCTTTTTTCTCATAATAAAATGAAGAAAACTTTTAAATGCACAAGGGTAAATACATTTCAAGTCTTGAGGAAAGTATCATATAACTGCAGGAAGTGCATTCATTGTTTCAGAAAACAAAAGTACAAAGGAAGTGGAATAAAGGTATCAATTTAATGAATTTTAAGTCAAATTTTCTAATCATCTCTAGTCTTTTCATCAGGAATAGTTGAAAGTCCTCTGTTTCATTAAATAGTCATCTTCTTTCCCTCATTTGCCTTACATAGACTTTTTTCTACATAGGTTATTCTGGGTTGTAATTCTAGCTCCTTTTCCTTCCAGAAAATCATTTTCCAAGCCCTCCATTTATTATTTTTTTTTTAGGTTTTTGCAAGGCAAACGGGGTTAAGTGGCTTGCCCAAGGCCACACAGCTAGGTAATTATTAAGTGTCTGAGACCACATTTGAACCCAGGTACTCCTGACTCCAGGGCCCGTGCTTTATCTACTGCACCACCTAGCCACCCCGCCCTCCATTTATTCATAAGGATAGTTGCTAAAACTTGGGTGATCCAGATTGTGACTCTATGGTATTTCAATTATTATTTCCTAGCTGCTTTCAATTTTTTTTCTCCTTTAAACTAAAGTCTCTGGAATTTGACTAAAAAATTCCTTGAGATTTTCATTTCTATCTCTCTTTCAGGAGGTGATCAGTAGATTCTTTTAATTTCCTTTTTGCCATATTGATTTAAGATTTTCCTTTTATATTTTCCTTCATGATTCCTTTGCTTTTCTCTTCATAATTTCTTAAATGAGATATTTAGGATCTGATTTTGATTATGAGTTTTTTTAATTGAAAATTTATTTTATTTTTCCAGTTACTACTATGATAGCTTTTCAACATTCATTCATTTGCCCCTCCCCCTCCCCATGACAGAGAACAATCTGATAAAAGTTGTCATATTTACATTTTAGTCATTTTGTGTTCAAGGAATAGTGCTATGGGGAAAGAAAGAAAAGCATGAGATGCAACGGAAAAGCATTAGAGATTTTTTTTTTAAAAAGTGAACATAAGGGTGGCTATGTGGCAGTGGATAAAGCACCTGCCCTGGAGTCAGGAGTACCTGGGTTCAAATCCTGTCAGACACTTAGTAATTACCTAGCTGTGTGGCCTTGGGCAAGCCACTTAAACCCATTTGCCTTACAAAAAATTAAAAAAAATTTAAAAAAATTAAAAAATAAAAAGTGAACATAAGATTTCTCTCAGCACTTTCCATTTAGATCAATGTATAGCATGGAAACAATGTAAAGACTATCAAACTGCCTTCTGTGGGGGTGGGGGGAGGTGAGATTAGGGGAAAATTGTAAAATTCAAAAATAAATAATTTTTTAAAAAAGTGAACATAATATTCATTCAGATTCCTGGGTTTTTTCCTCTGGATGTAGATGGCATTGCACATAGCAAGTCTCTCAGGGTTGCCCTTGATCTCTGAACTTTTGAGAGAAGCTGCAGACATCATTATTTGATCATGACTTTCAAGTAATATTTTAGTATGAAATTATATCTCTTCAGTTTATTTGCCAGTTCAGCTATTTTTCTTATGAATTATTTAATATTTTCCTATATTTTTCAGTCTTTGACTTTGCTTTATTGCTTCTTGACATCTTATGGAATCATTGACATTAACTAGATTGATCTATTATTTTAAATTTAAATACAAAATGAAAAAAGAAAAAAATTGCCATTTATTCAGTAGACTACAAGAAAGGATTAAGTATAAAGCAATAAATTTCCATTTCAAGAAAATTTATATAACAAATGCTACAGATTTTGTTCAAAGCTGTTCATATTTTCTTTATTTCATAGTAGGTTTTCTTTTGTTTTTCTGTGGTGCACTTTTATTTTATGTTTTTTTTTTCCTTCCTCACCTATTGGCCTTACTAGGGACTGAAAAATTTCTGCCTTGGGTTAGGAAAGTGGGACTGCCTTTAGTATATTTCTGCATATGTTTCTAAGGAGATAAGTATATTAGAGATGGATCCATGAAGTTCTGATTAGTTTCCCAGTATTTTCTTTCTTGTTTCAACTAGTCCTCCAGAGAAGTTTAACTGAATTTATAAATGAATTGTATCTCTATATCTTTATCTTTAGGACTTTCTGGATTCAGGCTGTCTATATAATTAATTCCCACAACCTCAAGTGTCTAAATAATAAGCAACTTCCCCTCTGCTCTTCATTGTGGTAGCCCCTTGTCTTCTGCCTCCTCAGCATCTCCTAATTTTTCTCTTTCGCTCTGACCAGACATTTCATTTATAAATTCAGACTGAATTATCTGAGGAAGAGGAGGGATCAAATTTCTTATCTAAACTTCATGCATTCATCTCTAATGAATGTTTATCCTTGGAAATATATGTAGAAATACAGTAAAGGCAACCCTACTTTCCTCATCAAAGTCAGAAATTTTTCATTTCCAGCTTATATTTGAAATGTACAAATATAGATAATATAGATAAAATAAACATGCATAAATATGTGTATATAAATATTTAGCAAAAGAATAATAATAAGCATAATCACTTAATAAAATAAGAATAACTAATATAATGTTTCAGGTGTTTAATTTTCATCAAAAAATGCATTTAGGGGTCAGCGAGGTGACACAGTAGATAGAGCATGGGCCCTGGAATCAGGAGTACCTGAGTTCAAATCCAACCTCAGACACTTAATCATTACCTAAAAAACCTAAAAAAAATACATTTAATTGATACAGTATATTATAAAGAAGAGTTATGACCACTTTGTGAGAGGAGTGAATATAAATGTTGAACTTGTAGTCCAGAAAGATCCAAGTTTGAATCCTGCCTGATATACTAGCTGTATAACCCTGAAAAGTCACTTAATCTCCCTCAACTGGAGTTTCCAGTGTCATATACCTGTTTTGAAGATCAAAGGAAGTTAATTCCATTAAAGAGCTTTGCAAACCATCAAGTATAAACATGCTATCATTGTTATTGTTAATCATAACTTGATAGACTTAGTCCAATTACTGCAGATCTAAATTACATACAGGACATCTTAAAGACATAAAAAAATCATGCATTTCAACATACCACAAACATATGAGCATAATAACAAAACTAGAGAGTTAAATAATTTAGTGAATAGAATATTCTATGATCTAGAGACAAGAATATCTAAGTTCAAATCTGACTTTAAAAAATTTGCTGTTACCTTGGACAAGTGACATAACTGCTGTCTGACTGTTTCCTCACTGGCAAATGAATAAAATTACCTCAGGAATTCTGTGAAGACAAAATAAGATAATATTGTGAAGTGCTTTACAAACCTTAAAGTGTGACATAAGTAGTAGCTAAAGAGCAAATCAATAATTTCAGAAGCCCTACATAATAACTAGGTATGCAAAATGACACAGAGTTAAAAGAATCTATACTTTGTGCATATTAACACATAAATAGATAACAAATTAATAACATCCGTATTCTAAAAATGTGAAGTAACCTTTCCATCAAAGAACATGCTTAATTTCATGTACAGCATACATTATCTAGATAGTATTTAGTATTGTCATTTGGCTACATGTGTAACTACTTTTCTAATAGCCTCTGTACTATTATATGAGTCTTGGCATAGGTTAAATAAATAGTTCTCTTATGGCCTACTTTTGTAGTTGTTGTATGCCCTTATACCTTCTTGATGACATTGATTAATCATAATCTTCATCAATGTCAGAATGCTGAATTCCTAAATTGAACATTTGAACCTTTATCAGATATCTCTGAACCTTAGTAAAGTCTTTACAACTAAAATTCTAGGTAGGAAAGGAATTGCCTCATTGTACAATTTATTGCAGTTCATATTGGCATCTCCCTCACCTGGCAAATTATTCTGAGCACCCAAAGGCTCCAAGAGTTTATCTTTTTTTGTTCAGTCATTGAACAGAAAAAAAATACTGATGTCTTTATTTGGACATATTGATCAATATTTCCTTTGACACCACTTATAACATTACTAGGGTATTTGTAGAAGAGTTGGACTACTTTAGGAACTTTTACAGGGTCATCTTAATAGAAACTCCTTCATTACCTTTCTAAGTAGAATGGTTTGATTCATAGTTCCCTTCTAAAGATTCCTTGAGGGCTTCATCTTTAAAATTGTATTTTCAGTATGACTCTCTTGAATGATTTCCATAGAAAATAGCAGAGAGCCAGTAATATTCCTTAACTTTGACATATCTAACCTCTTTCTTGACCCTGTAGGGGGTGGAGGGGTGAGAGACTTCTCTATTTTGTAACCTACCTTCTACTCTAATCTCAGATGATCTATCTCTGTGTAATTTAGTACTAATCTGTTCTCATTAAAGCTTCTACTTTATTGACTTACTGACCTCCTCCTCCTCTTTTTCTCCT
The DNA here is from genome assembly GCF_037893015.1 of Macrotis lagotis. Taxonomy (NCBI): domain Eukaryota; kingdom Metazoa; phylum Chordata; class Mammalia; order Peramelemorphia; family Peramelidae; genus Macrotis; species Macrotis lagotis. The sequence continues at coordinate 190,808,756 of NC_133664.1, read as the reverse complement.
TCTCCCCTCTTCCCCTGCCCTTTAGGAGAGGAGCTGGAGATCATTTATTATGTTTTATGTATTATTGTCAACAAATCTAGTGTTTCTGAATGATAAATAATACAAATAGCTTAAAGAGTACCAACAGAGTGGACTCCAGCATTATTTACTAAATTACCAGAAGTCTCCCAGGTCCTGGATGTTATAATGTTCTTACTTTTGTCCTTTGGGTCCATTCTTAAAATTAGACTCCTATGAATTTTCAGGGCAAAAACATTTTCACATGTATGTATGTAAATATATATATATATGTATATGTATATATATATATATATTATCCTGAATCTGTTTAATAGAGTGATTCATGCTAGTATAGTCAATAAATCATAATACTGAATTAAAACCAATTGTGTAATATGCCACAATAATGGCAAAATCTAAAAATATTTTCAGTGGCACATAGAAAATAAGATTATATCAACTAATACCAAGGTATCCCCACAATCACACCAAAATTTGTTATATAGGTGACCTATAGCATTCAAATCAAATTCACTGGCACAGATATAGCATTTGTAAAATGGATAATTATTACACCATTATCAATATTGAATAACAGGCCTATTTTTATATTTGTGACAGGTAGTTATAGATTGTGAGAGAAAATATTTAAAAGTATTCAAAATTCCAAAAGCAATTTAAAAAAAGAACCTGACAAGGTATCACTTAGAATAGCATAGAGATAGCCTTCAAACACTTTACTCCTAACACACACACACACACACACACACACACACACACACACACACACACAAACAGACATACAGAAACAAAACCTTTTCCTTCAGTATGATTCCCTCTAGGCATTCCTTAGACCCCTTCCCAGGGTGGATCAACAAATATCTCTTACTGTATACTCTTACTCTGTGCTAGCCAGGATAAAAGTCCCACAATCTTACTCACTAGAGACACCCCAATAAATATATTCTTTCTACTTGTGGGAGGGGAAAAAACTTTCTTTGCCAAATATTGCTTTTTAAAACTTTTCTCTGCAGTTATTCTCTAAAGTGACAGTCCTGGCCACAAATTCTCATTTATACAAATGTATCAGAATATGAATAAACACATTTAGATGTATAGACACTACTATTGAGTTATCTTCAAGATAGCCTCAAGAGAATTTTTTTAAGATGATACATACTTTAGTCAAACAGAATGACCCTGAGCTAGCTTATATTGTCCCCATTTAACAAATCAGAAATTTGAGGCTCAGAAGCTGAAAACACTTGTCCGTGGTCACGCAATTAATAAATATGATACAAGTCTAGTTCATTATTTTTGATCTAAAATCCTTTCCACTAATTAAATTGACTAATTGAATTGAATTGACTTTCACTGAATTGGACAAGATTGTTTCTTTCATATTTTTCCCTTCTATTTCATTTCATTCCTGGTCCTGCCGTTTCGTACTTGCTGATTGAAAAAAGTAAAGATTATGCACAACTAAATAAATTAAAGTTCAACCTAAAGTGCCTGAAATCTACATCCTTTTTTCTGACTTAACTAGGTTGAATTTGGAGATTTCAATTAAATTCCGAGAAATTTATTTCTAGAAAGGTGATCATCTAGTCATATTAAGTTGATCTCAGTTAAGACATGGTGATGTTCCAAACTTAACCAGTGGAGGGAGGAAGCACACTGTGTTTTAATATATTGGAAGCATAAATGCATTTGCCAAATTTATTATGGTTTCCCAAGAATTATGTTACAAACTCCTACCTGGCAAGGTTTTGAATTAGAGCCCTGACCCTCAGAATTAAAAGAGCAAAATAAAATTTAACAGATATTTTATCATTTAAAAAAAGTTTATATAATATATTTGTGAAAAATGTTAGAATTTGTAACCAAAACTGTCACCTTATCTCTTCTTAAGTATACATTTATTCTAAAGGTTATGCTCCTTTGTAGATACAGATAGTCAATTTTCTTCAACAAACATTGTTTACTATACCAGTGAACTGTGGGCTCTACTAGAATACAAAACTATAAAGGAAAACAATTACAAAGCTCTTGCTCTTAGCTGGAAACAGTTTAAGTTAATACTTATATCAATCCCTAGGTTGAAAGTGGGAGTAGTCTGAAGCTCTTAGTAAGAAACCAAAAGTTGAAGGTAAAGACTTAACAATCTGATTTTTGTTTACTGACTTTCATACCAAATTTGTCCTTCTTTCTTCTGCCTGAAGCTGATACCTTCTGACTTTCACTTTTTCCTATATCTACTTCATAGAATGTAATTCTAGACTTTTATGTCTGCCAATTTGTAACACAAAAATTAATCAAAGCATTTACTGTGTATCTACTTTTTACTAGAAATTGTGATAAGTTCTGGAGATACAAAAATAAACGATTATCTGCCCTTAAATAGTTTAAATTGTTTTGAGGGGAGAAAAACATAATTACAAATAAATATATACAAAATAAAGTCGAGATAATTACACAGAGCACAGTAGTATTATCTGAGGGGATTAAGGAAAGTTTCACGTAGAACAGATATGTTGAATTTGTGGCCCTCTGGGTGTATGTGACCCTCAAATCCCATTTATGCAGTCTGTGTTGTATAATTGGAAAATGTTGGAGTGTGTGCATGCACCAATGTTGCAACATCATAGACCAGGTTAACCCTTAACTAACATGGCTCTACTTTTTCCACATAATTAACATTGTGAAGTCTCACAGAATGCAAGATATTATTTTACAAAAAAATGCATATAGGAAGTAGATTCTTTATTTTAAAATATATGATTAAATATATATTGTATGTTTATCATATGCAACATTAATAGGACTTTCTGAATAGATTTCAAGATTTTAGAAAAACACCAACAGCATTTCAATATACTTACCATTCCATTCTTTTTTTTTTTTTTTTTTTTTTAGTTTTTGCAATGCAATGGGGTTAAGTGCCACACAGCTAAGTAATTATTAAGTGTCTGAGGCCGGATTTGAGCTCAGGTGCTCCAGACTCCAGGGCTGGTGCTCTATCTACTGTGCCACCTAGCCACCCCTACTGTTCCATTCTTAATTAACATCAGCACCTTGCCTACAAACTTGCAGATAGAATGTATAGAGTTGCAGTTAGTAATGTAACTTAAAAAATGTATTCAAATGTATTTGTTGGACTTTTATAAGTTATATCTGCCTAAAGAAAAATAGTTGGCATTTCACAAACTTGCCTTGTGCATATAACTACAATCCCTATTAAAACAGATATAGATTCACTGATACTGAAAAAGCAGACAGAATTCACATTAAAAATGACATTCTAATTTTTTGTTTAAAAAGTAAATATTGTATTATTATACTTGTATTTATTATATTTTTGTTGCAATTTATTATTTTATTACATTATCAAATTTATTATTATATTCATTGATAATATGGGTTACATTGTAGTCATAAATAAATATTACATTCTATATGTGGCCCTTGACTTGTTTTGTTGGGCAATACGATCGAAGAGTTAAAAGATTGGACACTTCTACATTTTAAACAGTAGTGGGCCATCTTTATTCTGCCAAGAGTCATTTGGCTATTTATATTGTATTATTTGCCTGCCATATAGCATAATGTTTGTCCTTCATTCTCAAAGAGGACCATGACATCAGGGAGGTGATACCATGACAAGCACATGAATTGGATTTGAGTGAGGGGGTGTTGTGTTAAATCACCAGGCTCCTCCTAACCACTTTAGACCCCTCTAAAATAGGTATTATTTACAATTTCAGCTATCTTCATGATTTGAAATAAAAAATCCTGAGCTAGTAACTAAGAAGGTTCATCTTTAATCCCTTAGCCATCCATGCCACTTTAGCGTTACCTACCTATTGGCCCCCTTACACTGATAGGGCTATACAAATTGACCCTCATATAAAGTAATCTGTCCCACCTTCCCAAGCACCCTCATTAGCATGTCATTTGTAAAATGAAAAACATACTTTGCCTACTTTGTTGCCTGAGCAACAAAGGGAATTGAATCACGGTGCCCAAATGTTGATGAAACATCACAAGACCTGAAGAAAAAAAAAAAAGATTGCTATTCAATAGAGCTCAGTGGTGTAGATCTAGAAGTTATTTAATGCAGAAATTGAGACAACTGAAAAGTAAATTCTTAGCATGGGACTTGGCTAAAAAGTTTTGAAGTCTAGACCCCAATGGAAACTGCTGTAAAAAAAAAAAGAGGGAGAGTCCAAAAGTGAACAATAAGAGAACATAAAAGGAGAATGAAATTACCAGTGTCAGTTTAAAAAAAAACAGCTGAGAACTTTAAGTGAAAATTTCAGAGATATTAAGAGAAAGTAGATAAATAAATAGGGAAGCTATAGTAATAGAAGGGAATATTTTCTTCAGATCATTTAAATAAATCCAAATATCTCTGAATTAATATTTCAAGATACAGAAAAATTAATCTATATCTGAAAAGGTAGAATCTTATATATTCCCAAAAGAGCATGGAATTAAGGAAGGATGTCTATGAATGAATAAAATCAGAAAATAGAATCATTAAAGCTCAATTAATGAACTACAAATCAAAAATAATAAATAGAATAAGAAAACCTTGAATCCAAGGTGACAAATCTTACCAAAGAAACAAAGGAGAAAACAACTCACTAGGAGTCCAAATACTTAGAAGTGAAAGAAAATCTAGAATAAAAAAAAACAAAAAGCAACAAGTTTTTATATTTTTACTTTTATTATTTTTTCAATTATATCATTATAAATAACAATATGAAAATAAAGCATGATCTACATGCAAGAAAACCTTATTGATCTGAAAGACATAATTTAAATTTTATAAGCCTATCAGAAAACAAGCCAAAAAGTCTGAACACCATCATGTGATAAATAAAACATCAAGGACTCTAGGACTTCTAAATACAAAAACTTAAGTGCCAACTTAAAGAATCCAAAAAAATATGCAATGCTACAAACTTTGGCATATAGTAGTTAAACCTGGCAATTCCAATGATAGATAATGAATTCTAAAAGTGACCAGAAGAAAAATTAATAGAAAAATAAAGAAAATTCAAATCATACAAGATTATTCTACATATATAAGAAAGTGCAGGAGGGAATGGAATAATATATTCCAAAGGACCTGAAGATTCAATTTAAGGTGTTATATTCTGACACCTGAGCCTAAAAAGGATCTTAGAAATCATGTAGCCCATCACTTTAACTTTGCCAGCTAAAGAAATTGAGGCTTTGAAAACTTATTATTTGCCCTCAATTCACATAGCTAGTAAGTGGCAGGTTTCAGCATCCACATATTCTGACTTCCAGTTCAATTATTTTCTCACCATATCCCCTAATTAACCTATTTCCATAATTTTTCTCTTAATAATCTTAAAATTAATATGAAATTACTTCTTCTTATGAATTATGTAGTAGACAATTATGTAGTAGAAACCTAGGTGGGGCAGTAGATTAAATTCCAGTCATGGAGTCAGGAAGCCCTGAAATTAAATCCAACCTCAAACATGTACTAGCTGTCTGACTCTGAGCAAATTACTTAACCTTGCTTGCTTCAGGTTCCTCATCTGGAAAATGATCTGGAAAAGGATATGAAAGCACTGCATATCTTTGCCAAGAAAACTCCAAAGTGGTCACAAAAGAGTCAGACACAATAGAAAACTGAGTGAACAACACAAATTGTTGCATGGCATAGATAATATTAAACTGGAGATAGAAAGTCCTCAGTTCAAATCAGAAAGCATAAGTAACCTCTCTGAATCTGTTTCCTTTCTAGAAAAACTAGACTAGATAACCTCAGTTCTGAATCTACAATCTCTTGAATGCTAGCTTCCAGTCTATTTCATCTCTCTATAAAGAAACAGACTCCTGGATGAGCTTTGAGGCACAAAGTGCTATCATCTCTTCTCATATAATTTTTGAGACATCAGGAAGATCTGCTGTGCAAAATAGTCTCCTTATCTACTATTTGATAATTGTGATTTTTCTGTTTTTAATTCATTCCTTTAACTTACAAATTTAATTTTGTTATAATAGAAATATTCTTGTAAAATGTCAAAATTTGAATAATTCTCAATAAATACATTAGTGGAATAAAAAGACTGCTATATTTGAAGTCACAAGATCTGGATTCAGATCTTGACCTTATTTTATTTTAAGGAAGTGATTTAATTTCTGAGATCCTTAGTTCCCATCTCTCTAAAATGAAGAGGCTCAATTAATACTTTAGTATAAATGAGTTTCAGATTCTTTCCTGAAAAGAGTTCTTTATAAAAGGAAAAGGAACCAGTATAATATACCTCATAGTAAGGAGAGACATTGTTCTTGTTGTTTTGTCCTTCATTCTTGAAGAAAACCATAACATCAGAGAGGTGATACCATGACATGCATGTGAATTGGATTTGAGGGAGGGGCTGCTGTGCAAAGTCTTCAGCCTCACTTTCCCTTCCAGCATCATCAGAGTCCAGTGGCCAGATATGAATCAGAATGACTTGAAATGGCCCTGGATGTGAATCAATAAGGATTAAATGACTTTCCAAGGATCTTGCAGATAGTAAGTGTCAAACGTCTAAGGCAGGATTTTGAACTCAGGTCCTCCTGACTCCACGTTGGACATTCTATTCATTGGGACACTTCAAGACCCTAGCTGCAAAAATCTTGAAGAAGTGGAGAGTGGAAGATGAATCACTCACATCATCAGTTTTGTCTACAGTTAGTCATCTCCCTAGATATACTTCTTTATATGAACTCTAGTATTTGTAGCCAACTTATGATAAAGTCTTCTGTGTTCATGTTGCTCTTTTAGCCACCATCAGACACACTCTACATTGGCACCAATACAATGACTCCACCATTTTGCTTCTCTTCTATTATAAAGGACAACAGCCAACCAACTTCAATTTTCAATAAATATTTTGTTACAGTAATAATGTCATTTGATTCAAACCTGCATATTTGAGAGTGGGTCAGAATGTTTTCACTCCTGGGGTACAATGTGTGAAGTCTTATTGACAGCATGATGATCCAATGGAGAAAGTGCTAGACCTGAAGTCAAGAAGATCTAAGTTCAAATCTGTCATCAGACTTTCACTAACTGTGTCACACTGGACAAGTCACCTAACCTCTGGAGAAGAAAATGGCAAGGCACTTTTGTCTTGTATCTATTTACTCTGATCCATTAAATACTCAAATTATAGTTATTAGAAATGACAGAAGTATTTCACTGGGTCTCAGTAAGGAAAATCTCCAAATATTAGCAAGGTCTACTGCAAAGTCAATCACAGAAAAGAGAAAGTCATTCTATTGGTTCCAAGTCTCTTTCTTCTGCTCAAAGCTGGTTTAGGCTGGGTTAATGAGCGTTGATTTGGTGAATTGCAGTTCATTTTTCTCTTTCACAAGAATAAACCCCATTTCCTTGGGGTTTATGGCATCAAATCTTTATCTAGGGTCACAAGTGAAGACATCTGACTCACTGGGTAGCTAGTTTTAATTATTCATAGGCTTGGAAATGATGAAATATTATGAAGCTTCTCAAATTCTTCCTAGTTATGGAGGAAGCTGGCCCTCCAGATAATTTTTCCCAAGACTCAGCTGTGTGTTAGAAAAGCTTCCAGGTTTCTCTTCAGATAGGAGGCAACCAGATAGGCCATTGGCTTTCTCTGGGACTACATTCCACTCCAGTGTCTTTGTCATGAGAGGAAAATATATATAATATATATATTATATATATATATATATATATATATATAATATATGGTTATGAAGCATTGGGCAAGACTGAATGACAATATTGTAATAGTAATAAATTGATCTTTGACCTGCATATTCATAATAGAGCATAGATTCCTTATTTTACAACTCTAATTCTGAGACCTTAAACACAGTAGAAATTTATTATTTAAAAGTGAATATAACTCTCTATTTCCTTCATTATCTTAAAGATTAAATATTTAAGAAATATAGACTGTTCTGTTGTATAGAAATAAAAGTATATGAAGTTTAACATTTACCAATTCACTTAATAATGACTTTTTCTTTGTTTTCAAAGGACTTATCAACATTCCTGCAGTAGCCTTTGGAATATTCTCAGGGGGACTAATTATGAAAAAATTCAGGATCAGTGTATTTGGAGCTTCAAAACTCTATCTGGCATCTTCATTCTTTGGTTACCTTCTTCTACTTTCCCTATTTGCAATGGGCTGTGATAATTCTGATGTGGCTGGCCTAACTATCTCCTACCAAGGGTATGTTATAATGATTTTCTAAATGTATAGGCAAACTGAGTTTCTCATTGCTTGCCTATCAAGCTTTAAGAGAAGTATATTGTATGAAATGAGAATGTTGGCAATATATTATACCTATGACTTGGAATCAATGAATCACAAGAATTTTACAATGAAAAGGAAGTAAAATAATCTAGTTCAACTCTCTTGATTTATAGATTAAGAAACAGAGACCTAGAAGTGTTGCAGTTAATTTCTATTAGGTAGAACATATGAATAATTCAAGGGCAATAACAAGAACTCAACTTTTCTTGACATATAAAATTTCTATTGTGTGTAAAAATACATTAATAGACATTTAAAAAGTAAAGAATAAAACACTGTTCATGTCTTCAAAGAATTTACAATATAATTGGAAACACATTTGATCATAACTTCTGTTTACCACCAATGAGTCTGAGCATTTTGTTCAGATTTTTTTAAAGTGCTTCTTTTGAAAATGTTTAGCTCGAATTTATTCTGAATCCTAGGGAATGTGTATTCAAGAGCACACGATGAAAAATATATAGGTTATATTTAGGTTTGGTAGGCACCTCAGAGGCCATATGATCTAACTCCTATAATTTTCAGACAAGACAAAGGTGTATGAAGGCTTTGTCAATTGCCTAAAGCTACCTGTGTATAGCTTAAGTCCTATTGATTCCTTCTGAGATTGAGTCCCTAGAAGTCCCATAGTTCTGGAAAAGCAGTGTTTGGTCTAACTGTATCTTTTGCAATCTGAGTCCCATGGAGATCTGGGTAATGTGCTATTGTTTCTTCTAAAGGTAGAGATTTTTAATGCTTTTTTGTCCTTCATTCTCAAAGAAGACCATGACATCAGAGAGGTGATGCCAGGAAAAGACATGAATTGAATTTGAGGGGGGGTAATGCTGTGCTAAGTCACCAGTCACACTTTCTCCTCCAGAGTCCTCTGGGTCCAGTGGTTAGATATGAATCAAGATGACTGGAGATGGTCCTAGATAAGAGGCAATCAGATTTAAGGTCCCACAGTTAGAATGAGTCAAGTTTCAGAGGTTGGATTCAAACTCCTATCCTCCTAATTCCAAGGTCACTGCTCTATCCCCTGTGTCACCTACCTGCCCCCCAAAAGGTGGAAGTAAATATTCAAGAAGTACTTCCCAATCTTTCATCTTTCTCTGAGAATGAGAACCAGAAAAGGTGTTCCTATGCTCCTATGCTATAAGTTGGCTTATTCCCATTATCCCTTGGAAATTCCAAGAGTTTGGACAGTAAGACACTGCTTTCTAAGGCAGTGTTAGGTAGATAGGGAGTATATGGCTTATATATTGTCTCTCTTTTTCCATGGTAAATCTCTGGAATGATTCCATACTCCTCTCAAAATACCAACTGCAAGTTCTTATTATAGCCTGTACCTCAGTGGTTTAGGAGATATGAGAAACCTGACAAAGAAATATGTGTGATATGTGCTACAACTATGGCAGGTGAGTGTTAGGGAGGACAAATTCATATAATGAATGAGTGAATATTGATTGTCTATCTGTATGTTTGACTGAGAAAGTATATATGTGTGTATATATACACACACATATGTATGTATGTATGTATAGAACCAGTATACACATACATATCTGTATATATATGTATATAACTAGTCAGCCAGCACAACCTGAACTAGATGGAAACGGGGGAAAGATTTTTGCAGAGGTAAGCAGTGACTGAAGTCTGATCATCAGCTTTGCTGATCTTCTAAGAACTAAGAGGTTTTTTTGTACTCCACATTGACTTACCTTAAATACTTCTAGAGTATATACACAAATTTGGATATCAGTGGCATTGATAATAAAATTACCAATGCAAAGACAGAGATAGATAGATAGATAGATAGATAGATAGATAGATAGATAGATATCATTCAGCATCCAAGTACTTAAGGAAAAGCTAATCAAATTACAGGAAGAACTAGAGAATATGACATTAGGTTCTATGGACAGGAGCTTTCTCCTTTAAGAGTTAAATAAATCTAACAAAAAATAAGCAAAACCCCACTAAGACCCTTAATATGCTTTCAGAATATTTAAATGTTAAACTATTAGTTATTAATAAATGAGAATGATAAAATATATTCATATAGATGTATAAATATAAATACATCTAAATGCATACAAACTTGATATATGTATATATATATATATATATATATAGAGAGAGAGAGAGAGAGAGAGAGAGAGAGAGAGAGAAAGAGAGAGAGAGAAATCTTGAAAATTTGTGGGGAACCATGTAAGGATAGCAGAAAAACAATGGAAAAGAAGTACTGGGGGCAGCTAGGCAGCTAGGTGGCACAGTGGATAGAGCACTGGCCCTGGAGTCAGGAGTACCTGAGTTCAAATCCAACCTCAGACACTTAATAATTACCTAGCTGTGTGGCTTTGGGCAAGCCACTTAACCCCATTGCCTTGCAAAAAACCTAAAAAATAAAGTACTGATATATTGTGGGTGAAAATCAAGTTTTTCCATCAATGGAGGAAGGCACATTAAAGAACATTCCAGTTGAAGATGGGTAGATGATGTATGTGTGAGGAAAGCAAGGGCTCATAATGAATATTATACATGAAGAATGGACACAGCTAGAAGTTATTTTTCTAAGTGTGATTTATGCTTTCCTTAAGTATATCTCAACTCAGGAGAGGGCAATTATGAGTGCCTAGATAAAATCAATACCCAAGATGGTTAGGGAAAGGGAGAGATGTAGATATTGTGATGAGATATAATAGAAATGATTGATGGGTGCTTTCTCTGAGGCACACTGTGCCCTGCGCTTTCATTGTACACTCCTGCCATGGCATACCATGGCCAAGGCCAGAAGGTGCAGAAGGTGATGCTGCAGCCCATCAATCTCATCTTCAGATATCTCCAAAATCAGTCCCAAATTCAGGTGTGGCTATATAAACAAGTAAATATGTGAATAGAAGGCTGCATAATTGCTTTTGATGAGTATATGAATCTTGTATTGAATGATGCAGAGGAGATTCATTCTAAAATAAAGTCAAGAAAACAACTTGACCAGATCATGCTAAAAGGAGACAACACTACTCAACTACAAAGTGTCGCTAACTAGAAATATATGGTCAGTGAAGTGAGAAGACACTTGGAAGGCAATATTTTTTTTCTTAGTTACACTCACTGGGAAGCAATAGTGCTACATATTTTTTCATGTTATTTTGGTCTTTCTTTTATAGTTTAACAATAAATGGGCTGTTCTGGGGTTTGTTTCTATTTAAACAAAAGAAATTAGTGATGAATAATAATGTTAAGGGCATGGCATAAAGCTGGATGTAGAATGATCCTCTTCACTGAAGGCCAACCTCTTTGGGGGAAAAAGAGAAATAAATCCCAGGAGGAGACTTTTAGTCACAGTACAGTTCAGGTCCTGACAGCTTGACAATAACATAGGTGCTGGGAGCTAGATATCAAGCCATCAGGGAGGGTCCTAACCCCAAACAAAGTCTGAACCCTGGGAACACTGGAGCAAAAGACAGGACTGGATTAGGAACAAATCACTGCATAGGCAGAGCCTGGACATAAAGAAAGAAGCAAACTTCTGCAAAGTCAACACCTGTGCTGCATAGGCAACATCTAGGCAACAATAAACCTGGGATCAGTCCCAATATAAAAAGCTTGGGTCTATACTCCATGTACCCTAGGAGCAGAGCTCAAACAATCAAAATAAACAAAACTACTAAAAAAGCACTACACATAGAAAGCTACTATACAGATAGATATGAAAAAAATGCCACCTCAGAAGAAGAAAGCATTGAAAAAAAATTACCTAAATGGGAAAACTCAAAGGAGTCTGTGATTTGGACAGAAATCTAAAACCTCATAGTAAAGCTTAAAAAGAGAAATTAAAAAAGCCAAAGACAAGAAGAAGAAGAAAAATGGAAGAAAGAAATGAGTGATGCAGAGAAATTATGAAAAATTGATTAAAGAAATCAGGTCCTTTAAAAGTAAAAATAAACTGGAAAAAAATTACTCTTCAAAACATAAAGTGAACCAATTAGAAAAGCAATGCAACTCATATAAAACTCAAATTTAATAACCAGAAAAGGAATGCAACTCAAAATATTCAAATCCACCAATTGGAAAGGGTGAGCAACTCAGCAAAAAGTAAAGTTAACCAACTGGAAAAGGAAGCACAAAAATTAACTTGAAGAAAATTACAATTGGACAAATAGAAACCAATGAATCTATGACTGCATCAAAGTAAAAAAAAACTGAAAACCTTGAAGAAAATGTAAAGCATCTTTTAGGGAAAAAAATACAACCTTAAAAATAGTTCCAAAAGAGATAACTTTGTAAACTGTTGCTCGACTGGAAAACCTATATCAAAAAAAAAATCATTCAGGAAATTATGTGGGAAAATTGTCCAAATCTGCTAGATCAAGAAGACAAAATAGCCATAGAAAGAATACACAAAATTCCTCCAGAAAGAGACCCCATGATAAAAACTCCAAGGACTATCATATCCTAATTCCAGAACTCTCAAATAAATGAGAAAATACTACAAGCAGCAAAAAGGAAGCAGTTAAAATACAAAGGAAACACAATCAGACTTCCACAGGACTTAGCAGCTTCAACACTGATGGACCAGAAGACCTGGAATACCATATTTGAAAGGACAAGGGACCTTGGATTACAAACAAGAATTTACTGCCTTGCAAAATTCAAGATATACTGTCAGGGGGGAAAAGATGAATATTCAACAAAATAGAGGACTTCAAAATTTTCCTAATAAAAAGATCAGAACTGAACAGAGAATTCAATCTTGAAATATGAGATTCAAGAAATTCTTAAAAAGGTAAATGTAAAGGGGAAAAAAACAAAAAAAAAAGCAGTCAAGAATATTAAATTGTATAGGACCCTGCAAGGGAATATAACACTTTTAATACTTGATAATTTTATTTATCTTAAGATAGCTAAAGGGTTGAATATTATTGAGGAGATTGAACTTAGAGGATATGGGTATGGTTGGTTCCTGTCCTCTATTGAGGAAGACAAAATGACATCACTATGTTTGAGACAAAATGTCCAAGTGAAAAACTAAAGTGCTTATTCTAGACTTGTGTATCTGACATTTCCTTTGACCTACTTTGGTTCTTGCTCATGGAGCTCAGAACTTTTTTCAGAGGAGGTCACATGCTAGGAGGTCCTGAGCCAGTGTCTCCCATACCTTGATATCAACTTTAAAGTTCTTAAGAGAGCCCTTCAGAGTGTCCCAGTACTTGGAATATTTAGAAGCTCTATGGTTAATTGAAATACAAGTGACTTTACTAGATACTTAGCGGTTTGTAGTATCATGGGGCAGAGTATGGGAGCCTACTTAGAATGGTTGGGCATAAAAATAAGGGAGTGATTTTATCTAAATTCACAGTTTATTTACTGAGGTTTTAAGCACCAATAGCTAAAGGGAGAGAGTGTGGGAGAGAATGTGCTGGGGGAAGGGGTACAAGTGTTTAATGAAATAATTTGACTTTGCATGAAGCTTTGGCTCATAAGAATTGTATGTCTGTAGAGCATACTTGAAAAGGGAGTAAGGTATGAAGTGATTATAATTTGATGTGATTAATGACTCTTGAGAAGTGTATTTCTAATGAGACAGAAGAGAGGTGGGTACTTAGTGACTATTAGTAAATGCTGCTTATCAACCTAGCGCTAAATCAATCAACATTTTGATTGTATTTTGATTGATAGGAATTTGAAGTTATCAGACAATCAAGCTATCAATCAACCTTTGATTAATGGTATTTTGATAGTACTTTGATAATACTTCTAATAAATCAGATAAAAGACTATCATTTGATAAAGTAGATGAAAGTACAAGACAGGGTTAAAACAATAAAAACATAAAAGAAGAATAAAACTAGGCATTAGTGGATAAATAATATCAGATGAAGAGAGATAAGATATATTATAGTAGAAGAAAAGAAGGAAGGGTGAGAACATTTACTCAATCCTACTCAATAGATTTGACCCCAGACAAGGAATAAGATACAGTCTTAATTGGGTTTAAAAATCTTCCCTAATGTTCAGGGAAGCAGAGTGGAGGGGGAAGGGAAGAAAGTACTGATAAAAGGAAAGGCAAAGGTATAAGTGAAAATAAACCGAAAGTTAAAATTTAGGGGGTGGCTAGGTGACACAGTGAATAGAGCACCAGTCCTGGAGTCAGGAGTACCTGAGTTCAAATCCAGCATCAGACATTTAATAATTACCTAGCTGTGTGGCCTTGGGCCAGCCACTTAACCCCATTGCCTTGAACAAAATCTAAAAAAAAAAAATTTAAAAGAAAAGTTAAAGGAGAAGGGAAGTAAAACATTGCTGAGGAGGAATAAGAGGAAAGGAAAGAGAAAAATATAAATGTGGAAAGATAACATGGAAGGAAATACAGAATTAGGAATCTTAAGTGCAGGTAGAAGAATGGATTAAAATCCTACAGAATCCTATAATATATTGTTTACAAGAAACACATTTGAAGCAGAGTAAAAGTAAACGTAACAGTTGGAGCAAAATATATTACACCGCAGCTGAAGTAAAAAAAAAAAAAAATCAGGCATAGTGATCCTGATCTCAGAGAAATAAAAGAAAAAAATCGTTCTCATTAAAAGGAATAAGCAAGGAAACTACATCTTTTTAAAAGGCACCATAGGCAATGAAGATTTATCATTATTAAACACATATACATCTAGCGGCATAACATGCACTTAGAGGGAAAAACAATGAATTACAAGAAAACATAGACAATAAAACTTTAATAATGGGGGATTTCAACCTCCCTCTCTCAGAAATAGATAAATCTGAGAACAAAATAAGTGAAAAAGAGGTTTAGAAGGTGAATAAAATCTTAGAAAACTTAGATATGATAGACCTCTGGAGAAAATTGAATGGGAATAGAAAAGAGTATGCCTTTTGCTCTGTAGCACATGACTCATACCAAAAATTGATTATATACTGAAGCATAAAAAACTTGCAATCAAGTGCAGAAAGGCAGAAATAATAAATGCAGTTTTTAGATCATGATGCAATAAAAATTGCATGTAATAAAGGACCATGAAAAGATAAATCAAAAATTAATTGAAAACTAAATAATTTAAATTTAAAAAATAAGTGGATAAAATAACAAATCATAGAAATAATCAATCATTTCACAAGAAAATGATAACAATGAGACCATACCAAAGTTTATGGGATGTAGCCAAGGCAGTTTTTTAGAAGAAATTATAGATACCTGAATTCTTCTATGAGTAAAATAGAGAAAGAGGATATCAATGAATTGGTTATGCAACTAAAAAACCTAGGGAAAAAAATTTAAAAATGCCCAGTTAAATACCAAAATAGAAATTCTGGAAACCAAGGGAAAGACTAATAAAATTGAAAGCAAGAAAACCATTGTCCTAATAAATAAAACTAAGGGTTGGTTTTATGAAAACAACAATAAAATAGATCATCTTTGGTTAATCTGATTTTTAAAAAAGAAAACCAAATTATCAGGATCAAAAATGAAAATGGTGAATTCCCTATCAGTGAGGAGGAAATTAAAGCAATAATTCAGAGTTATTTTGCCCAACTGTTATGCCAGCAAATTTGATAACCTGAGTGAAATGAAATATATTCACAAAAATACAAACTGTGTAGATTAACAGAGAGGGAATAAAATATTTAACTAACCCCATTTCAGAAGAAGAAATTGAAGAAAACTTCAATAAACTTCCTAAGAAAAAGTCTCCAGGTCAAGTTGGATTTACAAGTAAATTCTAATAGACATTTAAGGAACAATGAATTCCAAGTCAACACAAACTAAAAAATAGGAGAAGTTTTGCTAAATTCCCTTTATGACAACAATATGGTGCTGATACCTAAACCAGGAAGAACCAAAACAATGAAAATTATAGACCAATCTCCCTAATGAACATTGGTGCAAAAATTTTAAATAAAATTTCAGCAAAGAGATTACATCAAGTTATTACTAGGATAATATACCATGATCAGGGAGGATATATCAAATTATTACTGGGATAATAAACCAGGTAAGGTTCAATAATAGGAAAACAGTCAACATAGTTGAACATATCAATAAGAAAACCAACAGAAATCATATGAGTATCTCAATAGTTGCTGAAAAAATTGATTTTATAAATTTAATATAGTATCAATAACAATTTCAGCAATAAGAGAAGAAAAATAAATTCAAGGAATCAGAATTGTAAAGTGGAAGCAAAGCTTTCATTCTTTCCAGATGATATAACGGTATACTTAGAGGACCTGAGAAAATCATCTAAAAAAACTACTTTGAAACAATTAACAAATTTAACAAACTATCAGGATATAAAATAAACCCACATAAATCATCAATATTTTTATATATGAACAACAAAGCCCAAGAGCAAGAGATAAAAAGAAAAATTCCATTTAAAGTAACTGCAGACAAATTACATACCTGGGAATCTACCTCCCAAGACAAATCCAAAAATTGTAAGAATACAATTACAAAGCTCTTTTCACACAAATGAAGTCAGATCTAAATAACTGAAACAATATCAGTTGATCATGGTTAGGTTGAACTAAAATATTAAAAATGACAATTCTACCCAAATTAAATTACCAAGTAACTATTTTATGAAACTAGAAACAAACAGTGAACAAAATTCCTCTGGACTCATATAAGGGGAACTGAGGCAAAAGAAAATGTAAAGGAAGATGACCTAACTCTTTCAGATCTAAAACTACACTATAAAGTGGCAGTCATCAAAACTGCCTGGTCCTCGTTAAGAAATAGAGTAATGAATCAATGAATAAGGATAGGTTCAAAAGAAACAATAGTAAATTACTACTGTAATCTATTGTTTTCAGTATTTCAAATACATTTGATTCAAATGATTTGAAGACATTAGTTTCTGGAATAAGAACTCACTATTTGATAAAAATCATTGGGAAGTCTAGCAAATAGTATGATAAGAACTAGACATAGATCCACATCTCACATCCTATACCAAAATAAGGTCAAAATGGGTACAGAATTCAGACATAAAGGGTGATACCATAGACCAATTAACAGAGCACAAAATACTCTATGAGATCTATGGAGAGGGGAGAAATTTATGACCAAACAAGAAATAGAATCAATTATACATCACAAAATGGATGATTTTGACCATATTAAATTAAAAAGGGTTTGTATTAATAAAACCAATGCTACCATGATCAGAAAGAAAACAGAAAGCTGAGAAATAATTTTCACAGCTAGGGATTCTGATGATGGTCTCATTTCTAAAATATATAGAGAATTGCATAAAATTTATGAGGTTACAAGTCATTCCCCAATTGATAAATGGTCAAAGGATATGAATAGTCAGTTTTCAAATAAAGAAATTAAAGCTATATATAAGCATATGGAAAAAATGCTCCAAATTAATACTGATTAGAGAAATGCAAATTAAGACTATGAAGTTGCACTTCATACCTATCAGATTGACTAACATGGCAAAAAGGGGGGAAAGAGAGGTTGTAGGAGGATTGGGACATTATTGCACTATTGCTGGAGTTGTGAACTGATCCAACCATTGTGGAGGGCAATAGGAAACTATTCCAAAAAAGCAATAAAAGTGATCATGCCCTTTGATCCAGCAATACCAATCCTAGGCCTACATCCAAAAAAATCATAAAAAATGGATAGAGTCCCACATGTTCCAAATATTCATAGCAGTTCTTTCTGTAGTGACAAAGAATTGAAAATTGAGGGGATGCCCATCAATTGGGGAATGGCTAAATAAGTTATGGTACATGAATACTATGGAATACTATTGTTTTGTAAGTAACCATGAATGATCAGAAGCATGGAATGGATTACAGGAACTGATGGTGAGCAAAGGCAGCAGAACCAAGAGAACATTGTATGCATTAACAATAATATTGTGAGTTGATCGACCTTGATGGAGGCAGCTCCTCTCAGCGGTTCAGAGAGCTAGGACAACCCTAGGAGACCTGCTATGGACAATACTGTCCACATCCAGAGGAAGAGAAACAAAACAAAACAAAACAAAATCTGTATACTCTGAATGAACAATACATTCGCTTTTTAAAAATTTCTCTTGTGTATTTCTTTGCTATCTCATGATTTTCTTTCTTTTGATATAATCCCAATTCTTCATACAGAAAATGACTAATCTGTAAACATGTTAAGCATGAGCATGTAGGTACAATATTCAGCAGACTGCTGCTGAGGGGAGTGGACTGGGAAGGGAGGGTGGAAGGAAATTATGTAGCTTAAAAAATGCATATGCATGTAGAAGTATGTTGAAAAACTTTCAAAACATGTAATTGGAAAAGTAAAGTAAAATATCTATTGAAAAAAAGTTTTCTCAAAACAATTAAAACACTAATAAAATAACAAAAAAGTAAATAAAAATACAGACAATAGTAGGTAATGATGAGGTCTAAAGATATATTAAAGTGAAAATGAAATAGAGAAGGGAGCTCAAATTTGCTATTCTGAAAATAGACTACTTCTCATAAACAAAGCTATTCAAAACAATGAAATGGTACCTTAAAAAATAAAGGAGAGGAGGGACAGCTAGGTGACACAGTGGCTAGAGCACCAATCCTGGAATCAGGAGGATCTGAGTTCAAATATAAACTCAGATGCTTAATAATTACCTAGCTATGTGGGGCAAGTAAGTTAACCTTATTGACTTAAATAAATAAAAAAAATTAAAATAAAGGAGAGGAAAAATTAATACAAAACTAAGTTGAGGAAAACATTTAACAAATTTTGCCTTAAATATAAAGGAATTGATAAATTCAAGAAAAAGAAAAAAGACAGAAGAATTAATAAGAAATCAAACCCAACTCCTAGCTATGTAAAGAAGCATGTTTTAAAAACACTAATACAGAATGAAAATGAAAGTATGCTGGAAATGTCAAGGTATCTAATACATTAGATGCAAATGAAGCAAAGAATAAAAATGAAGTAAAAATAAAAATTAATAATTTTTAAAATAGGAAAACTATTTTACTGTAAACATTGCCATGGGCAATCAGTCAATTAAGAAAAATCTACTAAGCACTTACTATGCTTCGGGGATTGTGCAGGGCTGTAGGAATATAGAGATTAAAAACCCAATAGTCCCTTATGTCAAGGATCTTATACTGCTGGAAACAATGTGTATATATATATATATATATATATATATATATATATATATATATATATATATATATATATACATATATATATATATATGTTTTATATATATATATATACATATATATATCTGAAAAAATATAGAAAATAAAAAAATATAAATACAGGAAAATGAATGGAAGGGATACACTAGAAATTAGGGAGAGGAATCAAGTAAGATTTTACTATAAAGGATTTTGTTCATGATCTGAGTTGGATGATACCTTATCATTATTAAATATATATATGTATATATATATATATATATATATATGAACCAGATGACCTAGAACCTAAATTTTAACAAAAAATATTTAACCTAATACCAAAAATATGTATAAATAGATAACTATAGAAATTTTAAATAATTCTTTCTCAAAAATTGATAAATCATACAGATCATACAGAAATGTAAAGAAAAAGAAAAAATATAGATCCAAACAGTTAAAAGTTAGATTTGCCCGGGGGAGTGAGGGGAGAGGCGGGAATAATTAGGTGGTTCAGTGGATAGAGCTCTGGCCCTGGAGTCAGGAGTACCTGAGTTCAAATGTGGCCTCAAACACTTAATAATTACCTAGTTGTATGGCCTCAGCCAAGTCACTTAACCCCATTAGCCTTGCAAAAAACTAAAAAAAAGTTAGATTTGAAAGACTTATGGTATCTCCTTAATTGAAACATTAAAGAATATTCATATTTTTCAGCAACATGTTATCTTTACAAAAATAGACACTGGCAAAGTGAAAAATATCAAATATTTTTCAATCTTACCTTCATACATTTCTTCAACATATAATGAGTAAATCAAGAAAGTAGGATGAATAACATAAGAGAAAGTCTTTTCCTCAAAAATAGCACAATAGGTCAAAGTCAATGCAAGGAAGTCTCAAAAGTAGCCTCATTCATATTTTTCAGATTGTCAATAAATCAACTCTAAGATTCTGAGGTTGGTTCCTCATAGTAGGTGCTTCTCTGGTATTCAGCTTGCAGACTGTAGCAGCAGCTTTGATTCTAATCTCCCCTTTTCTCTACCTATCTTTGCTCTTCCAAGCTTACTTCTTTGCATTTCTCATTGATTTGGCTTTTTTTTCTACTCATAACAGTCCCTTCTAAACCAAGTCAAAGTGCTTCAGATTATTCTTATTATAAAGCCCTCAGATAAAGTCAGAAAAATTCCCTAATTCCACTTGCTTTTAAATCTTGTTAAATATATAAAAGATATATTAAATCCATTCCTAATTATAAATGAATTTAGAGAATATAATAAAAAAGAAACAGGATTAAATATAAATAAACTTAATAATTCCAACCTAAATAACAATGGATCAAAGGGTAAAATTGGTAACTTTGTGAAAGAGAACAATAATGAGATATACTGGTACAGCAGTATGTAGAAGACAAAAATTGTATATCTGAAAACATCATAACAGAAAAGAAATGGCAAGGTAAGCACACAATTAAATTTAGATACTTGACAAATTCATAAACACAAAGTATAAAAGAAATTTTACAATTAAAGAAAGGAGGGCAACTAACATTTATAATGTAGTATATGCTATGCACCGTGTTATGTGCTTCATAGATATTATCTCATTTTGATGTTCACAACCTTAAGAGTTAGGTGCTATTATCATCTCCAATTAAAGCTGAGATAACTGAGGCAGAAAGAGGTCAAGTGTCTTGTGAGACACAGAATGAGTTTGGATATATATTTCAGGCTGGATTGGAATTCAAGACTTCCTGACTCCAAATCCAACACACTTTTCTCCCACTATATCACTTATTTAACTCCAATTAAAGAAGTAGATCAATTGGAAAATAAAGTTACTATTAAAGCAATAAAATTAAATGCTTCTCTAAAAAACTAGAAAAATAAACTTTAATTTGAATTTTAATTTGATAAATAAGCATAACTAGAGATGAATTCTATTTGGACATTGAAAGAGCAATTATTTAGCTCATTGTTCATTCATATTTTTCTTTAGTTTTATTGATGCATTTTAACCTCATCCAACCACTGAAATTTCAATTGCAACAAAGAAAAAGAAAAAACAAAAAAGCAAATCAACAGTGACATTCTTGAAAATGCTTGTCTTGATTTTTGCAAAATGAGATGACTAAATGTCCTTTTAAATAACGTTTCTTGTTGCCCTTGAATGCACAATAAAAGCAAGGTTATCATTCCCTCTTTTTGTTTCTATTGAAAGAATTCATGAGCCATCATTCTATTGTCAAAATTCCCTTTTGCCTTCTAGCTTCATTTAGAGAAGAAATTTCACATTGAAACAATTCATTTCCTGAGCCAAATGATGACTCATTCATTATTAGATAGAAATTTGACATTTAGATTTCTGACAGCTAAGTCAAAGTTTAAAGGGCTACCTGAAACTATTTGAATTTAACATTCTTTACTCACTTTTCCACTACTGTATCACTATTACTACTTAAGAAAAAATAGGTATCATAGACAATAGAAGGAAAGTAAAATATTATATGTGTATAATATTTTACTTTCCTTCTAGTTTGTAAGCATGAAGTACAAAAACTGCTGGTTTTTGAGTATTATTCTTTCTTACAATGACCTATATCTATTCCAGGAAAATAAGTCATTCTGCCTGTACACCCTCTCTTTTTTTGTATTTTTCTATTTTGGGAGTTTTTAACCTAAATATTAGGCATCTCTTTGTTGAAGTGGAGATCCAGTCAAAAGTGCCTGAGCAAGTTTTCTCTCTTCTTTTCCTCATAACTGAATAGCCAGTTCAGTTTATGCAATTATGACCATTTTTTAATTTAACCAGGAGAAATTATGAAAATCAGGTATAACACAAGTGTCCCATCAGGACATTGTTTTTTATTGATAAATACTTCCTTTATACCTCATGCTCTGGTCTCACATTTATTTCATTTATGATCTGAACCTATCTCACTGATGAAACCACAAATATATTCCTCTGCTAATGAGAGCAGACTGTCCTTATCTCTAATGATTATGAGTTAACTGTTTTAAAATTTTTTATTGCCCTTTTCCCTTTGTTTCTTGGTATCTCAAGTTAAAAATGAGATTATTTTTGTGTTCTAATTGGTGCCAAAAATTCTGAACTTTAATATCCAGTATGTTTATTATGTGTAATTGTCTAAACCTCCAAAAGTAAGTGCAATATATTGGAATATGTCCTAGTTGCAAAGCTATTTAGCCCAAATTGTGGAAATATAGACTGGTACTGTTGATGATAACATATTTGAAAACTTTCTATTTTAGTATTGTCAAACTAATCAGTGGTATAGCCTTTGAAAACCTTGACCTTGAATGTTATAATTCAGAAACACTGAAATAAAACTTATAGAGTTTTCTTTAAAGAACTTAAAGATTGCCTATGATACAATATATAAAACTTCAAAATAGTGTCATTTGTTTTGAGAGGAATTGTGGTATAATGGAGAAAGAGTTTCCTTCAAAGTTACATACAATTCAATGAATACCTTTATGCATTTGCATTTACATAGTAGATCCGAATATATATGTGTGTGTGTGTGTGTGTGTGTGTGTGTGTGTGTGTATGTGTGTATATATATATATATATATATATATATATATATATCTTAATTTCTTTTTAAGTACAGCTTTCAAAACATTCTAAGACTATGAATTAAAGAATTTTCTTATCCAGGAGTTATATCAATGAATTCAGCGATCTATTACCAATGTCCTATTCCCTTTGGAATGAAAGGAAAGTCCATCACCAGTCTGGTAACTTTCCTAAAACTTGTAAAAACTAAAGCAGTTAAGCAAGCACAATAAAAGTGATTAAAGTACTAAAATTCTATAAAATTTAGATTAATCATAGTGACTAATCTTTGCTCTTACTCTTCTTAGTTTAGAGGTGGGGAATTAAGGACTTTCTATAAGATAATGTTACTTTATTTCTTGGATTTTGCTTTAGTTTTCTTTGTCAAAAGAATGCATTCAATGAAAGTTATGTGCTGCCATTAATTCTGATGTAAAAATGTATAAATAAAATGTATTAATTAAGGGGGGCTCTCAAAATTGATCTAGGACTATGGTCAGAGCAGGGAGGGGCCAAGATGGTGGCGTGAGGCAGGATTTCCCTAAAACTTGTTTCCCCCAAAACTCCAAAAGCATCGAATTATTACTCTGGCCAAAATTTAGAGGGGGCAGAACCCACAGAAAGACTGAGTGAAACAATTTCCCAGTCCACAACAACTTAGCAGTTCAGCAGAAATGTCTGTTTCACTGGGATCAGGGTTGGAAGCAGCCACAGTGCAGCCAAGAGATCATCAGAGCAGCTCAAAGGGGCAGTAAGAAAACTCTGCTGCACTAGAATGTGGAAGAACTGGCTTCAGAACAGACCTGCAGTGAGAACCTGCAGCAGGAATAGGGGAAACCATCCTACACCTCCAGAGTACAGCACACAAATGGTAAGGGGGGTAGGGGGAGATTATAGAAATCCCTCTGCTCTCCCAGGGGCAGGACTCTGCTGTTTGCCCATACTCAGATTCAGATTGCAGTTTTGGCTTCCATACTAAGGTAGCTGAGCAGGGACCATCCTCACAGCTCCAAGGGCAGAGAAGAGCATTTGTGGTCATTTACATATCAAAGCACAGGCGAGAGAGCATAAAACCTTGGAGGAATAAAGGTCCCAAGGGGATGCCCCCCCCCCAAAAAAAACCCCAAAGCCTTGGAAGTGTGGTAAATTAGTCTTAGGCTGAGGAAATGAGTACACAAAGGGAAAAGATGAATATGACCATAGAAAATTACTTTGGTCCCATGGAAGATTCAGAAGATGACAAAACTTGAAGCTCCTATATCCACAGCCTCTAAGAGAAATAGAAAATGGTCTCAGGCTATAGATGAGCTCAAAAGGACTTTGAAAAGCAATTAAGAGAGGTAGAGGAAAAATTGGGAGGAGATGAGAGGGATACAGATACATCAAGAAAACCAAAGCAGCAGTTTGGTGAAAGCAATTCAAAAAAATACTGAAGAAAATAATATGTTAAAAACCGGTTTAGGCCAAATGGAAAAAGCAAAACAAAAAGCAAATGAGAAGAAGAGTGCCTTAAAAAGCAGAATTGGCCAGCTGGAAAGGGAGATAAAAAAGCTCTCTGAAGAAAATAACTCCTTCAAATGCAGAATGGAACTAAAGGAAGTTGATGACTTTGAGAGAAATCAGGAAGAAATAAAACTCTTCCAAGAAAGCCAAAAATTAGAAGAAAATGTGAAATATGTCATTGGAAAAATCAATTAAGAAAATATTCATTTTTAAGCCCTTAGCAGATTTTCTAGAATATAGTATATATATATATATATATATATATATATATATATATATATATATATATATATATATCACTTAAATGCTCATTCCCTTCATTTTCCCTCTTTGCTATTTATTTGACACTGATAAGAACATCACTCACTCCTAAAATTTAAATAGTTATGTGGTATAGTGAATACAGGACAATCAGGAAATCTAGATTCTGGGAGTTATAGAAAAGACATTGCATGAATTCAAGTAAGTCATATAGTCTCCATTTGAAAAATGAAGGAATTGGATTGAATGTCATCTGAATTGACTTCCAGATACATTTCTAGAAATCTACATTATCCAGATTTTCTTCCTTCTTTTCTGGACATTTCATCAATTGTTTCTTCCACTTTTTTTTTTAGTTTTTTGCAAGGCAAATGGAGTTAAGTGGCTTGCCCAAGGCCACACAGCTAGGTAATTATTAAGTGTCTGAGACCTGATTTGAATCCAAGTACTCCTGACTCCAGGGCCAGTGCCCTGAGCCGCCTAGCCACCCCTTCTTCCACTTTTAATTACAATTCCTTATTTATCTCTACTGAATAGCTCACTAATTTCAAAAGGTTTTAAACATTGGACTTTTTCTTCCCAAATCTAATTCTCACTTGATTTCCAGATTCATATAAAAATTATCAAATTTATATTCCCATTTCAATTCCCAACTCCAAAACTCACCATGTTCAATAAAGAACTCATATACTAAATTCAAACTCCCTCAACGAAATCATTTGCTTTATTGTTAAAATTAGGTAACAAGGTGCTCTGGTGCATATGGTGCTGGGACTGGAGTCACAAATCATTGGAAACACAACTGATCTTGAAAAGAGATCCAGAGAAATAATTCAACAATTATTGGGCTACCTGAAAGTTATGGCCAGGAAAAGAGCCTAGACTTCATTTGTCAAGAAATAATATAGAAAAATTGTCCTGAGATCCTAGAAGCAGAGGGGACAATAGAAATTGAGGGAATTCACTGGTCACCTCCTAAAAGAAATTCCCAAAAGAAAAACATCCAGGAATTTTACAGCCAAATACCAAATCTCCCAAGTCAAAGAGAAAATACTAAAAACTGTCAGAAACAAACAATTCAACTACTGAGGCTCTATAGTCAGGATTACATGGGATCTGACAGCATCTATATTAAGGACTCATAGGGATTGGATTAGGATATTTCAGAAGGCAAAAGATCTTGGTTTACAATCAAGAATCAACTGCCCAACTGAACATCATCTTTCAGGATAAAAGATGGACTTTCAATGAAAGAGGGCCAGAGTTTCACAGAAAGTTTGATCTTCAAGTACAAGTCTCTGATGAACCATAGAGGGGATGGATGAGAAGGACTGTGAGGAACTTAATGATGTTGAACTGTTTGTATTCCTGCATGGGAAGAAGATATTGATAACTCATTATGAACTTTCTCATTTATAAGACAGGGCATAGGAAGGAGCAAAATATAATGGTATAATAAAGTAAAAGGAGTCAATGGGTGATAAAAGAAATTACTGGGAGGAAAAGAAAGGAGAGGAGGAAGAAGGGGGGGGATAAGATTTCACATAAGAGTCAAGAAAAAGCTTTTTCAATGGAGTGTAATAGGAGAAGGCGAAGGGGAACGAGTGAGTCTTCAATCTCATCAGAAATGGCTCAAAGAGGAAATAAAATATACATTTAAAAGGGTATTTTACCCTAGGAAAAATAAGGAGAAAGGGATGGGATAAGAGGGAATGGGGGGATGGAAGGAAGGATCAGGTGATAAAAGAGAGAGCAGATTGTGGGAGACGGCACTCAGATACAACGTGCTTTTGAACACGAACAGGATGAAAGGAGAGAGAGAGAGAGAATAGAATAAATAATAGTGGGGAAGAATAGAGTGGAGGGAAATGCAGCTTGTAATAGCAACTGTGGGAGAAATATTGAAGCAGATTCTCTCATGGACTTATGATAAAGAAGGCAACTCACCCCAGAGAGAGAGCCATTGAAATCTGAACACAGACTGAAGTACATCTTTTTTCTCTTTCACTATTCTTGACATTTCTCATCTTCTTGGGGGGGGGCGGGGTTTATGTTTACTTGCATAACAAAATTATTGTAATAATATCAAATAAAAATAAAATTTTAAAAAATTGATCCAGGACTTCAAGTAGGACACACTTGTTTAGGTTGTCTTACTGGGCCACTGAAATTACCCTACAGAGAATCAAGGGAGGTAGTGTAACCTAGAGGAAAGATTATTGGTCTTTGAGTCAGAAGTCTTGAATTTAAATCTCAGTTCTTATATTCTTGAGTCATGTAACCTTTGACAAGTCATTTCAAATTCATGGCCCTTAGTTTCCACATTTGGCAAATGTGGATAATAATGTTTGCATTGTCTCTCTAAGAAGGCTATTGTAAGGAAGACACTCTATTGACCTTAATTCTTTTTAAATTTTATTTAAGGCAATGGAGCTAAGTGACTTGCCCAAAGTCACCCAGCTAGGCAATTATTAAGTGTCTGAATCCAGATTTGACCTCAGGACCTCCTGACTCCAGGGCTGGTGCTATCTACACTGTACCACCTAGCTACCTCCCTTACCTTACCATTCTTTAGAAATGAGTTAATGCTGTTTTGGAAGGACTAATATTTTCCCTTCCTTATAAATAATCCCTGTTGACACCATCAATGATCTTCATTTAGTCTGCCTTAGTACCTCAAAGCTACATTTAAGATTAGTCTTGGAGTATGAAGTTTTAATTGTAAAATGACAGGGTTTTTAAGTGAGAAAGAAAAGAGCAAAGATCACAGAACTGACTCCAAATTTTGTTTTTCTTTTTTGTTTTTTGATGGAAAAACTAAAAAAGGGGGGGTGCAAAATAAGTAAAAAGAGGAAAAAGTACAAGCTAAACAAAACAAAACAAGAAATCCTAGGAACTGTAAAGTAAGATTACAAGATGCAGTAGGAAGAATTGTGAATTTAGAGGCATATGACTTGGGACAAATCTTGCTTCTGTCACTTATACTTCTTGTATGGACAAGTCATTTTACCTCCTTGGGCCTCATTTCTCTATATCTAAAATGACAAAGTTGTAGGAGATGATCTTAAAGGCCCTTAAATGCATGATCCTATAACAGTGGAAAAGAAAAGTTGAAAGGAATTAGAGTAATAAGAGTTAGTGAACTAAATAATGCAGGCATCATTAGAAAATTGAAAGACTACAGAAATAGAATTGACGGAGGAAGAATTGCATGCATAAAAGACAATTGAATGAAAAGGATAAAGACTGAGGGAAAAGTAAAAGAATGAATGAATGAAAGAACAGATGAAATTATCAATGTAGGAGATGTGTCACATTTGCTTAGGCACTACAGAAATAAGTCCAAGTAAAATTGGAATTCAATAAATATTATTGACCCAAAGTCACAAGTCAGAGACTAGAGCTTTTGTGTAATGGTACTTCAAGTACTGATATAGCCTAACCACTGGACCACCTGAAATCCTTTTTCAGAATTGAGTAATATGAAAATATTTTCTTTGGTTACCATTTTAAAAACATGCTCATACATACTGACTCAACTGATGATCTACATTTTAAAATTTCATCAGGCAGAAGGGTGTGGATTTGACCTTCCAAGGGATAATATTTTATATTGTTATATTTATTTACAGCACCAGACAAGTCTCTTATTATGAACGAGCTCTCCTATCAAATTGCAATTCAGGATGCACATGTTCAAAGACAGAATGGGATCCTATATGTGGAGAAAATGGAATTACCTATGTTTCTGCATGCCTTGCTGGTTGCCAAACTTCTACTGGAAGTGGGAAAAATACAGTAAGGAATTCTTCCATCTTAATTATGTACCCAAATGTTGATGGTAGTTGGTAAAAGCTTAAGTAAACCACAGAACAAGTGATTGAATTGTAAATTTAGCCTTTTCTTTTATCTTGGGCTCATTTCTATGTCAGGGAAAATGCTACCCCAGCTAGGGAAAATATATATCAAAGTGAATTGGGATGTAGGGAGCAGATCTTGTACTTACAAGTAGCTTATTGCATTGGAAAAAAGTAGAGTAGAGAAGTGATCATAGAATCAAGAATGTATGATACTGAGGATTATAAATGATACTATCTCACTCCTAATGAATTATAATTGAATATACCATATATTCCCTATTTTTCTCAACTCCATGCTCTGGCATTGAAGTGGAAAAAGTCATACTATTTGATAGAATTCCACAGGACTAAGTTTCTTTGACTCTTGATTTTCCTTTTGGAGTCACTGGTTTTGATCAATTCATCTATACCAAAGAATATTTATTGAATACCTCTTGGGGGTATTTTACATTATGCTAAAACTCAAAGGATGCAAAGAAGTATTAAATGACATAAGAATCATAAACTCTACTTAGGGAAACAGACAAATAGCCAATAACTAGCAATGCGATATTGTATAGGTTCAATACTAAATGAGTGGCATAGGTAATGCTTAATTTTGAAGAGAAAATAATCTCTAAGAACTGGGGTAATTGGAGAATATTTGTAAGAGGGCATAGGATATTATTTAGTTCTTGTAAGATGAGTCTGACATAAATTAGAGAAGGACAAATATAGGTCATTCCAGCTAGGAGATATAATATTAAAAAGGTCAGGTCTGGAAAGGTCTGCCAATCCCCTAGTTCCCAGGATAAGTAGAAAGCCAGCAATAGTGTAGAATTTCTATTATTCTTCTATAAGGAAAGCTAGAACCTTTTGTTGGATATACATTGATTCTAACTTCAAAAATACAAATGATGCTGGATTGAAAATCAAGCAGATGGTGTTTAGGTGATGCCAAGTAAACTACCTGGAGCTATAACTCTCAACTATTTCATCCACTCTCATTAGTTCCACATGGTTCCCAAATCTCTATATCTGTCTTCAGACCAAGAATCAATTCCCATGTCTAATGGGTTAATGGGCATATCCATCAATTAGACTTTCTTGTTTTATCTTATATCTTCCATATTTAAAAATAAACTCATTATCTTGGTATCATAAGAACACTGATTTTTAAATGGAAGTATAACTAAAGTTTATCTTCTCTCTAATTATATTTTATACAAGTAGGGAAATTGAGAAATAACTTATCCAAGGTCATATAGGTCAGAAGAAGAAGAAGAAGAAGAAGAAGAAGAAGAAGAAAGAAGAAGAAGAAAATTAGAATTCCAAATCAGTCTCAAGATTTCAAATTCATCACCATTTCCTGACTACTATTTTCTCCAAAATTTATTTCAGTTCTTGATTTCCTTTTTCTTTTCTGACAAACCAGGATCAAGATTTCAGTTACCTTTGTTTTGCTCTCTATCCTGGCTCCTACATCAAGTGAATTCCAGCTTTGAAGAGAGAAGACATGAGTTTGAATCTCTATTCCACTATTGTGGATGACTGAGTAATTCATAAAGTCTCTGTGACTCATTTCACCACTCAAAGAATAAAAAGCTTAGACTATATTCATTTCAAGCAATATTATTTAGTTTTTAAAATGTACTAGGAACAATACTAAAAACTGGGGATATGAAGGAAAAAACAGTCCAGCATATAGTGATCCCTTCATTCTTCCTTCAGAATCATAAAATTACAGAGTTGAAAGGGACCTCATAGGTCCAAATCAACTTAGACAGAGAAGTCTGCTATAATATACTTGATAATTGATGTCCAAGTTTTATCTTGAAGAGCTCTCATGTAAAGGAAATTCACTTAATATCAGGGAACTACATTTTATTTTGGCACAGCTCTAATTGGAAAGGAGTTTTTCCAGCCTAAATCCATTTTTTCTCCAATCAGAACCATCATCCATTGTTCTAGGTGAGATAGAACCTGGTATTTCTAGCTTCAACAATAAAAATGATGCTGGATTAGCAAACCAAGTACATGACGTATTTAGGTGTTTATGACAGAACTTTTTTGAATTTCTGTCATTGAAAGTCAAATATCTATTCTAATTCCTCTTCCATAGGAAAGTTATTTATGTTTTACCTGACTCAGTGATTTAAAAAAAATCAAACTTATATGATACAGTGTCAAACAATGATTCCTGAGACACTTCACTAGAGATTTCTTTCTAAATTGGCCATTAATGGTTAATTGGATGATTAATTAATAGTCTAAAGGCCTCTCCTTTTAGGTAGTTCTTAATTCAAATAATCATACTTTGTTCTACCCCGTATTTATCATATTTTTATAAAAGGGTGACATTAGGGTTTTAAGAATGAATTTCATTCACAGTTATCTACATCTACAACATTTCCTTGATCTATAAGCCTTTCAATCACATTAGGAAGGAAAACAAATTTACCTTGCCATGACTAACTGTTGATGAACTCAGATTTCCTCTTTAGACAGTATTCTTTTCTGGATGTTCATTATTCTTTTCTTTAATAGTATATCAAGATTGAAATCATACCCCCTGGGGTATAGGTTATAGATTTCACTCTCTTCCATTTAAAAAAAATTGATGTATTTCCCCTTTCACATTCCTATGCTATCTTTTTCCATTCTGCAAAATCTTTCAAAGATCACTGGTTCAAAAATACTATCTACTAGTTCTTTCAGTCCTTTTGTATGTATTACCTTTAGGCTTAGTTATTTGAATTCATAAATACTTTCCAACTCCTATTTTTTTCAGGTTTCAAGTCCCTATGTCATATTTTATCTGTTCCTTTGATTTCAGTGATCTTTCTAATTGGCAGACAAAAAAAGAAGAAATTTTTTTTTAAAATGTATTTCTGCCATATCTTCATCACTTATTACAGTTTTCTGCCCATTTCTAGAAGTGAAGATCTCCTCATTTCAACATATTTAATAACAAGATATTCTTTCTGCTGTCATCTTTCCTTCTGAGCACTATTCATGAATTTCTATGGTTGGAGAGCATTTTTTTTAAATCTAAGATGGACCCTGAATTCCTGGGGTATCCATGTAGGTTCATTTTCTTCCTCACTGATATTGTGTCTCTTGGCATCTTCAGAAATTTTTTCTTAAGTATTCCCATCCCTCCTAGAACTGTGTTCCCTATAGAATTTTACTTTATTAGGTCCTACCTGTCCTTTCTTTGAACCCTTTGAAACATTTCCTCCCCAAATCTAAATTGCATATGAGTTTTTTAACCTTTTGCTTTCTATAACAAATTCCAAACTGTATAGGTCATTTCTCTTAGCCCAGTATTACTATCAATTTCACTCCAATAAACAGTTTCTCAAAGTTAATGAAATCCTATACAATATCTTTTAAGTCTGTTTTCTTGTTTCCATTTCAACCTGGACCATTTCAGTTCAGTCTCTAACTATCACTAGACTCCCAAATATCCTTATGCAGTCAACCTGACATTCATCCAATCCATAATTCTGCCAATCTGCCAAAGTCCCATACAGATGACTTTTCCTACTTTCTTACATACCCATATAATACACGTGGTGATTGGCTCACTTGGATTTTGTCCTTAGTTATCAAAGAAGATCAAAATGACATCCCTATTTTGAAACAAATTACAATGTGTTCCAGTTGTGTTCCACTGTAGCTGATAAGTCCAATATGATTTTGGAATGTTCTACCACAGGTCAGGCACAAACAGTCCATGTGAATACCTGGGTTGGTACTCTAAAATTATGTATGCCATGTTTCTTTTGAACTGTTCAATTCTGACCTTCTCATAGAGTGTAGCACCCTCACTGTTGAGGGCATGCTATTCTGGATGGTCCAATGCCAGTGTCTCACATGCCACACAGTCAATTCCAAGGATCTCAAGAGAAAGACCCTCAGGGTGTCCCAGTATCACTTCTTCTGACCCCCTTATAAGTACTTGCCCTATTTGAGCTCTCCATAGAATAGTCTTTTTGACAAGCATATTCCTGACATTCTAACAATAAAACTAGCCCATTGTAGTTATACTCTTTGCAGATCTCAGGTGGAATAGAATCTGTCCCAGGTGCTTTGCCTCTTGAAAGGAGCCTAATGGCATTCACAACCTCTTCTTCAGTTGGAACTTCAGCTGGAGACTTCAACTTTATGAACTATCCTGGAGTTCTCATTTTTCATTTATCAGCTTCTATATTTCCCCATCATTTTCATAAAACTAGTCTTGATGTTTGAGAATATTCTGGTCCACATGAGCAGGTGCAGTGTTGTACACCCAATCTCTGAAAACTGCCCACTCTTTTTCTGCTCCACTATTGCCAACTGTGTGTAGGCTCAGTTTTCCCTCTAAGTTAGCAACAAACTGTTCCTGCTCAGAGAGACACTCTAATCCCTTGACATTAATTTTTCTAGTATTCCTTATGCCTTGGGGCCACTGCTTTAGTTGAATTGAATATATAAGTTAGAAAGAATGAGCCTGTGATCATTTCAGCACTGTGCACCCACCATACATTGCTTTTGTCATTCTCACATCCTTTCTGTATCTTCTCCTTATGATCATATAGTCCATTAGATAGATGTCAATGTTTGCTATGATGGTGTATCCAGGAAGTTTTATTGCCTTTAAGTAAACAGAAGACAGAATTTGTGATGGGAAGGTCATAAGATATGCAGCTCTTTAGTAGGTTTCCAACTCCATTTGTCCCAAGGACTCCCTGCTATGTATGGTAATTTAAGCCTATTCTAGCATTAAAGTCACATAGAATTATGAGCTCCTCCTCTTTTGATACATTGATAAGGATCTCAAGGTCTTCATACAATTTTTCTTTAATTTCATCAGTGTAAGGCATAGTGAGAGCATAAACACTAATGATGTTAGCATGGTATTTTCCTGGAAGTGGCAATCTCTTTTTCATGGCTTTGTTATTCACTCCTTTTGGTAGGCATACAAGAATGTTGATGAGATCATTTTTTTATGACAAACCTCTGCCCCAGGTTCAGGATATTCCCCTTCATTGTGACCACTCCAGAAAAATGTGTATCCAGCTCCAACTTCAGTAAGTTGGACTTCATTTGCCAGTCTTGTTTCATTCAGAGCTGCTATTTGGCTGAGTTCTTTCTCATAAGAGCTGTTCATCTTTCAGATCTATTGGATCTTGTGTTGTCTATGAATATGTGCATCTTCTGTACGCAAATTGTGAGTGAAAACTTCTTTGAAGAAGGTTTTGCAATTTGTTTGTGTGTTTGTATGCGTGTGTCTACCACACCATGGAATCCCTACTTGCCATGGTAATCAGACTAAGGTTGGGTAAACGGACAATTTTTAAGGCGTCATTTTTAGCCCTTTCCTTCCATCAGGAATTGAGCAGTGGGATCCTTTAAAGGGTTGCTCATTCTCTCAGGGTACTGCCAAAACTAATTGCTGCTTTCAGTGGGAAAACAACCCTATGACCTTAGCAGCCTTGTGTGTGGAGTTGTGGCTACAGCTCTCACTGTATACACACCTGCTGGATTGTCACTTGTGCCCATTGCACAGAACTTCGATGAATGTAAAGTAAAGTATGGGTGATGTATTTTGATGTGTGCATAAATTGCAAAGCTGCCTCACTGTATTCCAAAATCATCAAGATCCAGCATGGCAAGGTAAAATCATGACAATTGATGATGACTCTAGATGCAGTGGATGACCTTGGTGTCTTCAATCGCTAACCAAGCTCTAAGCACTCCATAGCATCTGCTTCAGTTGACTTCGTGACCATTGGAACAAGTGTTATCATCCAACCATTCCACCTGTGGACTTTACATGCTTGGGATAGACACACAACTCATCGATGAGTTTGAGACTCTCTTTGGTTAACCCCAGCCTGGTTTAGCCTGCCTACCAAAATGGTTTACTGGGGTGTGGCTGTTGAACATGCTACAGTTTCTTGGAGCCAAGGTGAGTGTTAGGTGACTTAGGTGGACATGAAAGATGGAAAGCAGATGTGAAAAGGGTTTAGCATCACTCACACCAAAGGTACTAGTCTTCCTTGAACACACCCTAAACCCCTATCATAAGCACTTGTTAATTATAAAGCAGTGACTGATTTTTATATCTAGTCTATGGAATCTGTTATTTTATAGCTGTATATACATATATTTACATAACTTGCCATCCTTTATTTCTCTAGCACCCTTCATCAAGGCTAACCACTAGATCAGAATTTTCTTTTGCTCATGACAAGGGGACTCACTTCCTGTTGACTTCCTCAGGAGCAATAAAATTCATGATAAACAATGAATACTTCTACTATTTGACAAAAATTGTTGGGAAAACTGGAAAACAGTATGGTTAAAAATTAGCATAGAATCAGATTTCGCATCCTATACCAAATTAAGGTCAAAATGGGTACAGGATTTAATCATAAAATGCAACATCCTAGACCAATTAACAGACCAAGAAATACTCTAACTCTCAGGTCTATGGAAAGGGAAGGAATTTATAACCAAGCTAGAAATAGAGTACATGAGAAATTACAAAATGAATGATTTGACTATGTTAAATTAAAAAGTGTTTGCACTAATAAAACCAATACTGCCAAAATTAGAAGGAAAACAGAAAGCTGGGAAACAATTTTCATAGCTAGAAGTTTACATGTATCTGATTAAGGTCTCCTTTCTAAAATATATAGAGAATTTCATCAAATTTATAAGGTCATTCCCCAGTTGATAAATGGTCAAAGGATATTAATAGCTAGTTGTCAAATGAAGAAATTACCTATATTTAATCATATGAAAAAATACTCCAAATAATTAATGATCACAGAAATGCAAATTAGAACAGCTGTGAGGTTCCACATCACACCTATCAGATTGACTAACATGACAAAAGGGAAAAACAATCAATGTTGGAGAGGTTGTGGGAGGAGTGGGACATTAATGCATTGTTGGTGGAGTTGTGAACTGATCTAGTCATTCTGTAAAGCAATAGAGAACTATCCCCAAAAAGCATACCCTTTGACCCAACAATACAATGCTAAGCCTATATTCAGAGGAAATCATAAAAAAATGAGTGAAGTCCTATATGTTCCAAAATATTCATAGCAGCTCTTTGTGCAGTGGCAAAGAATTGGAAACTGAGGGGATTCCCATCAATTGGGGAATGACTGAACAAGTTATAGTATATAAATATTATGGAATACTATTGTTCTATAAGAAACCATGAATGATTGGACTCTAGAGAAGCATGGAATGAATTACAGGAACTGTTGCTGAGTGAAGGGAGCAGAACCAAGAAAACTTTGTACACTTTAAGAACAACATTGTGAGTTGATCAACTTTGAAGGACCTGCTGTGGATAATGCTATCCCCACCCAGAGGAAGAAAAACAAAAGAAAACAAAAAACCCTACAGAATTTGAATGAATACTGTATTCACTTATCTTATGTGTTTCCTTCCTATCTCATAGTTTTCTTTCTTTTCCCTTAATGATAATTCCTCATACCAAAAATGACTAATCTGTAAAAATATTAAACACAAATGTGTAAGTACAATATTCATCTGACATCATTCATCACCATTGAGGAGAGGGTATGGGAAGGGAGGGTGGAAGGAAATTATGTAACTTAAAAATATGCATATGCATGGGATGAAATTGGAAATATTTTATAACAGATAATTGAAGAAATAAAATAAAATATCAATTGAAAAAAAGAATTGGGGGCGGCTAGGTGGCGCAGTGGATAGAGCACCAGCCTTGGAGTCAGGAGTACCTGGGTTCAAATCCAGTCAGACACTTAATAATTACCTAGCCATGTGGCCTTGGGCAAGCCACTTAACCCCATTGCCTTGAAAAATCTAAAAAAAAAGGAATTGAAAAGTACAGTATCTAAAGGAATAAAAGCATGATAGCAAAAAAATTAAAAAATAAATCAAGAATAATTTACCATTTTCCATGAGCAAAAACAATGGAG
This sequence comes from Macrotis lagotis, assembly GCF_037893015.1. Classification (NCBI taxonomy): domain Eukaryota; kingdom Metazoa; phylum Chordata; class Mammalia; order Peramelemorphia; family Peramelidae; genus Macrotis; species Macrotis lagotis. The sequence continues at coordinate 190,772,138 of NC_133664.1, read as the reverse complement.
ATTTTTCTGTGTGTATTTTTATGTATCTGAAATGATATCCAACTCTGACTCCTGAATCTTTTCTGCTCTTTCTAAATTGGTTCATTTCCCGGTAAACATTTATGCTGCTATGTTGAAGATTTTCCTAGAGATATGATGACCCATGGTGTCTTTGGTTGCATTTTGGGTGGAACTATTGAATGTTTCCATTTAATAAGTCAAACTAGATAATGCCATTAATTTTTAATAATAAAACTTAATAAATAGAAAGCAAAGCAATCATGAGTTAATGTGTCCCATGACCTAGGATATACTACTCTCCCAAAATGCATATAGTGTACTTTTTGGTAAGCATAATCACAAGCTTTTTAAATTGAAATTTCAATTTTATGGAATAAAACAGGTATATGCATAAACAGTCCATTAAAAAGATGATTTTTCATGAAATTACAATCCTATTATAGACATTCCTTTGATATAAAGAGCAAAATTATAGGAAGATTTTATTTTTTAATTCTCTCCTCACTCTGCCCTTGAGATAGCTACCATTAGACACAAATAAATACATGTGTTTGTATATTTGTATAAGTATATGTGCATATATATATAGGCAAAATTACTCTATATATACTTCTATTCATCAGTATTTTTCTTTGGATGCAAATTATGTCTCTCTTTATAGGTCCTTTACAATTAATTTGGAAATTTATAATAAAATAACATTCATTCAAATTTCTTAAAACAATGTTGCTGTTGCTGTATACAATGTTCTCTTGCATAATCTTACCAATAAGGAGCATGAGTAAGGAATATGTGTGCTTGGAATAATTCATAACTCTGAACTTCTGGTCTTGTTCTTTTTAGTTTCCATCAGATACAGTCTTTACTACAATTTACTCAGAGGCAGAGAAACTTATTCTAGGCTTCTCTGATCTCCCGCTATGCTTGTTCTCCTACTGGACCACCTAGAGAGTACTAAGTTGTTTCAGTGAAAACAAATCCCAAGTATGGAATCTGCAAAATTTGTCTAGAACTGTTCCCTTTGGTGGGTGGGTTTTCAGGCAGCTTTACAGTCCTTTACAAAATTAGTTAGCTATATTAAAACATGGGATCAGTAGAACTTCTCCAGGTCTGTACTTTTGAATGAGGGGTTTATGAGGGAAGAAGAAAATGTCAGTGCTGGAAAGGTTTTTTCCTGTCACTATGTCACCATGTCACTCTTCAAAGGAGTAGTCTGCAGCAAAGACTGAGGTCTTCCTGGGTTCCACCTTCAAGAATTCTCAGTACCAATCAGATGTCCGATTTTGCCTCTTTGTGATATGGCTTTGACCAGTTCAACAACTTCAAATCAGTCTCTTATGTGATACCTCTCTTGGCCTGGGAAACACAAACCTATTTTTGTTCCCTCTAATTCATAAGCATACTCATAGCCACCAGTGAGTTCTCAATATTAGAATTTCCCAGCTTTAAATCTTAACATTCTCATGCCAATCTTAGATAAATTAGATTCTAGAAAACAGGATAATTTGATCTCATATATTATGAATAAACATTTTTCCTCTGGGGGTTTAAATTTAAATGTTATTCAAACAAGTGTCTATCCCTTCTAATCAATAGAATTGTCTCAATTAGAAAGGGTCAACACTTTCCATAGCAATAAGAATGAATCAATCAATAAATATATATTAAATGCCTACAATATTCCAGATACTCTTCTAAGGTTTGAGGATATAAAAAGAGGTAAAATATAATCCCTACCCTAAACACATAGGAGACAAGAAGGTAAGAAAGATGATAGGTTGTAAAAACAATTATAGTCTTTGCTCAGGACCTATGCTATTCAATAGAACACTGGATAGGAAAAAAATTAGAAAGAATCTGAATTTTTGTAAAGGCAAATGAATTTCAGAATGCCAGTTCTTATAAGGAGTAAATCCTTAAGGGGCAGTGATCTACTGTTTCTAAGTGAACAAATCCAGATCCATTTTTGTGTTTACTTTTTTATAATTTGTATTATTTGCATGATTTATCTATTACAAGACAAAGCTACAGGTATTTATCCACCCCCATGATCTACATTTGTACAGTTAGCTTTGAAAAATTAATATTACAAATATTTCTTCTTAAATAATTTACTGAAGCTTTTATTATATTTTCCAGATATTTTACAATTGCACCTGTGTAGGAGTTACAGAATCTATATCAGGAAATTCTTCAGGAATGGTGGGCAGATGTCAAAAAGGAAATGAATGTTCAAAAATGTTTCTTTATTTCCTGGTAATATCAGTCATCACTTCCTATACTTTATCTGTAGGTGGCACACCTGGGTATATATTGCTTCTAAGGTGAATACAGTTATTTTTTTAATATAAAATTTAACATAACCTTATGATAATAGAGAGTATCATATGGCATTATTGGCATAATAAACTCAATGTTAACACTATTAGTAGTATTATTTTCCTGAATGTAGGTTAGGAATAATAATAAATATGTTCCAACAACTTTGAGGAACAAATATTATTTTATTTTACCTAATATTTCTCTAGTAATACTTGATAAGTTTTACTTAAAAAATTATAGATGTCGGGGCGGCTAGGTTGCGCAATGGATAGAGCACTGGCCCTGGAGTCAGAAGTACCTGAGTTCAAATTTGGCCTCAGACACTTAATAATTACCTAGCTGTGTGGCCTTGGGCAAGCCACTTAACCCCATTTGCCTTGCAAAAACCAAAAAAAAAAATTACTGGTAATGGAGATAGTGAGTACACCTGTGGTTTCATCGGTTTCTTAGGTCAGGAAATTTCCATTACCAATGCAATTAGCTATCTTCTCTATAAAGTATGACTTTGCTGGATCAAAGGGTATATCACATACTATAGGTTTCCTCCTTAAGGATATGAGCTCTCTCTCATCACATTCAGCTTAGATCAATGTATACCATGGAAACAATGTAAAGACTAACAGACTGCCTTCTGTGGGGGGTGGGAGGAGGGAAGCAAGATGGGGGGGGGGTAATTGTAAAACTCAAAATAAATAAAATCTTTCCAAAATTAAAAAAAAGATAAATTAACAAAAAAAGGAAGTGTCTTGGTGGCAGGAAAAAAAATAAAGCATGACTTTGGAGATTTACTTAGAGCACAGAAAGATTAAGTGACTTACTTAAGATCACATGGTCAATACAGTAGTAATACATGGAATGGAGTAAGGAAGACTTGAGTTTTAATCTGACTGCAAATACTTACCACTTTTGTGACCATGGGCAAGTCAGCTAACAACTATTATGTTTCAGTTTCCTCATCTATTATTCCTCCTGATAGGATTGTGTTGTAGCCTGTAGATCTGGCTATTTAAGAATCTGCTACTCCTGGGAAAACTTAATGATGATTATATCCATCAAAATGCAGCTTAACATGCAGGGAAATGAGATTTGTGCTTAAAAAAAAATTCCAGCTCCTTTAGTTCCCTGAAGATAGTTTTGACAATCGTGAGGCAGAATTTTCACCTTTGTACCATATCATACTACCACATAATAAGGCACAATGAATATTATTTATTATTACCAAATTCTGATGAAATTTGCCTTGTGTTCAAAAAGATAATAGACTATTTATAAAGTATTGTTGTTAATTTATCATTAATTCTCATTAATTAATTTAAAATGGAATTGTCTGTTTCAAAACTCTTAAAATGATTTGTAGTGTCAATATTTGGGGAATAAAACCTTTTTTGCATATACCTTTGTTCATTTGAATATAACAGTGACATCTGATTTGTAGAATATAACTTATGTGATTTAATGTTTATTAAACAAGTTGTATTGAAATACAGTTTATTTTTTGCACAGGGATATTTATTAACAAGTACTTCTACCTTGAACTAATTTATTGTCTCATTAATCTCATTTTTATTACTTTTAGGTCTATTAATCCACATTTTAAATCATTTGCCTTGGGAATCTATACTTTAGCAATAAGAGTCTTTGGTAAGTACAATTTATCATATTTATTTTTTGGCATTTATTCAATATATTTTGCATAATTAACTTTGGTAATAAGTCAATATTAATGAAAAGTCTTTATGTAAAATTGGTCTTTGTTTTTTTTCTATCTTATCTAGTTTCAGCAACTACCTGGCTGTCCTCTCTATATACCTTTTCTTTCCTCTCTTCCTCCAGAACCCTTAACTTAAACCAATCAATTCCATTGTCCATGGAAGAAGTATACCTATCCTCTTCTCTGTGGTCCCATTCACCACCCCAGTTACTTTGTAGATTAAAGTGTCCTAATTTCCTATTGTGTTTTATGCCTCTGTCCTTCCTTCTTTGAAATCTCAGTTCTTAGCACTATGCTCACACAAAGTGAACACTTAATAAATTCTTTGTTTATTCATTTATTTATTTATTCATTTCCAAATTGTCTTGCAAAACTGTCAGACATGACTAGTTCAGTGATAAGAATTAAATTTGATTCAGTTTTAAACAATATTTATATCAAACTGTTTTATATATATATATATATATATATATATATATATATATATATATGTTTAAGATAAATCTAGACATAAATATGCTAGCTACAGTTATAATCTAAATATAATAAAACTGGGGCAACTAGGTGGCACAGTGGATGGAGCACCAGCCCTGGAGTCAGGAGTACCTGAGTTCAAATCCGACCTCAGACACTTAATATTACCTAGCTGTGTGGCCACCTAACCCCATTGCCTTGCAAAAACTAAAAAAAAATAATAATAATAAATAAACAAATAAATAAATAAATATAATAAAACTGATAAGTATTAGAGATAAAGTAAGATACAGCATTGTGGCTGGCTCTTTGCATGAGAATAGAATTTCTATTCATATAGATCCATGACCCCAAATTTTGGCTATTTGAGGAAAAAAAGGATCATCTACTTGAATCATCAAGTCAATGCTTCAAATTCCATATTACTTAACTAAAAATTCAAAAGTGATTTAACTTTTCTGAATATTAAAGAAAATTAGACTGCCAGATGGTCCAATGAAGAGTGTGCTGGACATGGGGGTAGGAAGATCTGTATTCAAATCTGGAAATCTGATTTTGCTCTAACACCCTGAATGAGTCACTTAAACTCTCTGCCTCAGTTTCCTCATCTATGAAATGGATATAATAATAGCACCTGACTCCAAGGGTTATTGTATGGATAAAATGAAATAATATTTGAATTTTAATTTATCATATTTTTTCCTTGCAGCAGGAATCCCAGCTCCAATATACTTTGGAGTGTTGATAGATACTACATGCCTTAAATGGGGAATTAAAAGGTGTGGATATCAAGGAGCCTGCAGATTATATGACTCTTTTGCCTTTAGGTACTAATCTTGTTGAATTCATGCATTTTATTAATATAGCTACTGATTTATCAACATTTTTACAGGGCAAAATTTATTCCATAGTTTTGTTATTGATTATATGAAATTTGTTGTTTCATTTGCAAGTTTAGAGTGAAGTTTGGGAATGAATTAATATCATAAATGAGAGTGACACATTCTTGATTTATTTTTTGAGTCATTTGTAGATAGCTTTGATTTTCATTATGGCTGCCTAAGGCATTCGAAAGTGATTTACAAAATAATTTTTTTTAACAAGGAACTTATGTTAGAAGTGATTTATCAACTAAGTAACTGAAAAATGCTAATTGAAAATAACACTGGGGGTGGCTAGGTGGTGCAGAGAATAGAGCACCGGCCTTGGAGTCAGGAGTACTTGGGTTCAAATCCAACCTCAGACACTTACTAATTACCTAGCCGTGTGGCCTTGGGCAAGCCACTTTACCCCATTTCCTTGCAAAAACTAAAAAATAAATAAATAAATAAATAAATAACACTGCTAGGTCATCCTATTAGTAAAGTTCTTTCCTAGGCTGTTTATGTTCATATAATTAATATTATTAGTTGGAAATAAAATTACAATGTTTTATTTGTTTTTCTGTAATTTCAAAATAAGTAATCAAGATAAAATTATAAAAAATTATCTTTTAAAAATTTTCTTCTAGGTACATATATCTGGGCTTAACCGTATTACTGGGTACCATGTCTATTTTCCTCAGTATTGCTATGCTTTTTGTTTTAAAGAGGAGGTCTATTTCTAAAAATGGAAACCTTGCAAACAAAGAAGATGCAATGGAATCTATAAATAGCAAGAAAGAACATCATACTAACAGTGACCATATTTTTGAGACTCTCTATTGGCCGGCCAAGGAAACACAACTTTAGGACAAAGTAAATTCCTTGAGAGGAACAGCTATTACATTTTTGGATTCATATCACTAGAAATTAACACAGGGCCTGGCATAGGTATGTAATTCATTCTGGTGACCAAATAATGGCAATATCAATATCATACTTTTCAGCATTCAAGGAATTACATATATAAATTTATTTTGACTGATTCATTATATGTGTAATTCTTCATATCAAAATATTTTCTATATATAATTATAAATGTAAATGTTGATTTAGAATTTATGTGGTACAAAATATAATAAAAGCAATCTTTAGGAAATTCAGATGAGGTTATAAAGAAAACTCCTCTAAAAACTTTACTACACCAATTCTTACCCTGAGTCACTCATGCCTGCCAAGTTTGATCTCATGTATAATGGGAAGTTAATTAACTTTGGAAAGAATCTTTATTCTTACATTATTTTCTAATTTTAACTTGTCAAATACTTCATTAAACATTGCCTTGCACATAAGTCTAAATAAATATTTTTGAAATTGAATTAAAATTTGATAAAAGTTGTGCTTTTAAAAATCAAAATGAACTTTTTGGATAATAGAAAGTTTATTGCTAGTTTATTTCTCTTTGAATATCATTTCAATGGCTATTCCATTTCCACAAACCTAATTTTGAATTTTATTCCCTTTGGAATAATTAAAAAAAACACCTTTATGTCAAAGTCTGAATGTGAAAGTTTATTATAAACTAGCATGTTGTCAATATACTCATCTTTTTCATAAATCATTTAAATATTTTACTTATTGTAATAGATATATCAAAGGAAGTTGTCAAATAAAAATGTTAACAGATGCTTCAATGAACAATTGACATATATTCCATTATAATATTTCATTTATAATGTGTAAAAGTATTCATATTCTTTCTACTTGCTTATCTTCTTTTAATTATCTATTACTAAAACTTCTGCTTTATGAAGACATAGCACGTTATTTTTATGATAAATTTGCTTCTATTGGTATGAATGCACCCTACGAAAATGTCAATTCATCTTTTTTAACTTAATGATGATTAAAACTATTCAAAAGGGAATTACTTGTAATCAGATGTTGCACATGTGAAAAATAAAAATAAAATACAATCGAATGTCAGTCCTAAAATTTTCAAATTATCAAATCATTCTAGTCTTTCTTTTATTTTCTCTCTCTCTCTCTCTCTCTCTCTCTCTCTCTCTCTCTCTCTCTCTCTCTCTCACACACACACACACACACATATACACACAGACACACAATTCTATCTCTGTAATCTATTCCTCCCTATCAAAGTTTCTTTGCGTCCAAGATTGACAAGTAGTTTGTATTTTTATTTATATTATGGAAAAGATCAAAAATGGAAGGCTCTTCAAGTCTTCAAACACTGTTCGAACTTTAAAAAGTCCAACTTTTATGCTTTGCAAAAAAAAAATTATCTTTCTATAAAAACTGACATGTTATAAATAGGAATTTTTGAATGCTATTTTATTTTTCCCCAAGTGTATATTAAGAAGATTTTTAATTTTTTTTCAAGATTTTGAGTTCCACATTTTTCTTCCTCCATTCCCTCCCTATTTCTGACTATCATAGGCAATTTGATATAGTTTATAAATGTGCTACACTACCAAACATATTTTCATAATAATCACAGTTGTGGAAGAAGAAACAGATGAAAAGGGGAGGGGAAAATCACAAGAAAGAATAAAGTGGTAAAATTGCTTTGATCTGTGTTCAGAGTCCATCAGTTCTTTATCTAGATAAGGATAACATTTTCCTTTGAGAGTCTTTAGGATTTGACTTGGAGCATTTTGTTGCTGAGAAGAGCTGAATCATCCATAGCTGATCATCACATACTGTTGATGCTGTGTTCAAAGGCTTTCTGATTCTGTTCATTTCAATTTGCATTAGTTGTTCAAGTCTTTCTAGGTTTTTTTTCCTACCTGTTCATCATTTCTTATTATTAATAGTTTTCTATTACATTCATTTACCACAGTGTATTCAACCAATCCCCAAATAATGGACATCCCCTCAATTTTCAATATTTTGTCACAACAAAAAGTGCTTCTAGAAATATTTTTTCACAGTAGGTACCTTTCCATTTTTTATAATTTTTTGGGGGATACAGACCAAGCAGTAGCACTGCTAGATCAAAGGGTATGCACAATTTAGTTGCCCTTTGAATTTATTTCCAAATCGTTCACCAGAATGTTTGCATCAGTTCACATCCCCAGCAACAATGCTATGATGTCCCAGTTTTCCAGTATCCCCTCCAATATTGATAATTTTTTCTTTTTTGCTGCCTGACAGAATCTTTCAATTCCTATTTTTCCTTCTTGTTCCAGGTTATCAGGACAATTTTCCTTAATAATGTCTTGAAAGATACTGTCCAGGTCCTCCTTTTGATTATGGCTTTCAGGAAGTCCAATGATTCTGATATTGTCTCTCCTGCATCTATTTTCCAGGTCAGTTGTTTTTCCCATGAGTTTATAATTTCTTCCCTTTTTGTTCTTTTGCATTTGTTTAATTGATATTTGATATATCAGGAGTCATTAGCATCCACTTGCCCAACTCTAATTTTTAAGTCATTTTCCCCCCTCAATTAACTTTTGTATTTTCCTGTCCATTTGACTAATTGTCCTCTTTAAGGAATAGTTTTCACTGGATTTTTGTATCTCCTTTTCTATTTTTACTTTATAAATACTTTTTCAAACTATTGACTCTTTTTGTATCAATTTCATATAATAGTATTCTATAATCAGATTCTTTTTGTTGTTTTTTTTTGCTCATCTTTTTTTTTCCTTTTTTCTTTGACCTATTTCCTTTCTTTTAAATATGAGCTCTGTCCAGGATGAAAAAGGCATTGTCTTAGGCTTCTTGAGGCAGGGGCTACAGGCCATGGCTGTTTACCTGGTGTTGCACAGATGTTGCCCTGAAGCTCACATGGACTCTCTTATCTGGGAAATTGCTAAGGGCTGGAGTAGGGTTTGACTGGAAGTCCTGGAGGCCATAGGGGTCTGAATTGGTTTTGAGCTCCTGTCGTAGTGCTTGTGGGTGTTAGGGCTATTGGGGGTGTCTCTGGGTTTTCTTGGACCTCCACTGATGCACTTGGCTATCTGGTCTCTGAAGGCTGCCTGCTTGTTCTGGGCTAGCTTGAAGTAAATTCAGATCTTGCAGTTTGAATATATCTGCCTACCTGAGGCACATGAAGGCTTAGTTATTGGAAGATGCTTGTGCACCAAGAACTGTACATGGATGTCTGGCCTGTCTCCCCAGGGCTACATAAAAGCACTGGTTGGCTTTCAGAATTAAAGTCTTCTGACTCCTTTAGCCACACCAAGACCCCTTTGGAGTCCCAGTGTTAGTGCTTGCTAGCTCCATTATTTTGGGGTTCAGGGTCTTCTAGTAGTTTGCTGAAGTGGAGCTTGCTTCTGGTGGACTAAGATGCTTCCTGGCCTGAACTGTGTTCCCCTTTACTGGAGTGAACTGTATCCCTCCCACAGATCCTCCAAATTTCCTAGGTCAAAAGATTATTTCACCCTATCCTCTATGCTGGCTCTGCCATTTCAGGATCTATCTCATGCTACTTCATGTCTACTTGAAGGTGAACAGAGGAGAGATATAGCAAGGATTTTTATATTCAAGATAGGGCAATTAATTAAATCAATTTTATCCTGAGCACTGACTAACTTGATATTTGTAACATTGCTATGCCAGAGACAGATAAGTGATGCAATGAGTAAGAGTACTAGACTTGGAGTCATAAATATATGAGTTCAATTTTTTTCCTAAAAGCTAAATGGGACAGCAAGGTAGTACAGTGGATAGAGTCTCTGGAGTCAGGAAGACCTGAGTTCAAATTTGACCTCGGCCACTTAATAATTGCTTAGCTGTGTGACCTTGGGCAAGTCACTCAACCTTATTGCCTTAAATTTTTAAAAAAGTATAAAAAATTTTTTAGAGCTAAATGATTGTATGACCCTGGGACACTTGCTTAACCTTTCTTAGTCTCAGTTCCTTCTGATAAAAGTCCCATTTCTCAAATATATAGGAAAAAAAGTAAATTCATTTTTTAAAAAGTAAGATCCACACCCCAATAGATGAATGATCAAAGGATGTGATCAGGAAGTTTTCTGGAGAAGAAATCAAAACTATCAATAGTCATATGAAAAAATGTTTTAAATCAGTAATCATCATAGAATTGTAAACTAAAACTGGGAGGGACTGATTAATATTATCTATTATTAATCATATCTATTAATTTGCCTAACATGATGAAAAGGAAAATGACAAATGCTGAAGGTAATGTGGAAAAATAGAGATACAAATGCACAGTGGGTAGAATTGTGAACTGGTCTAATATATTGGAGAAGTTTGGAATTACACCCAAAGGGCTATAAATGACCTTTGAGCCATATCACTACTAGGTCTGTAACTCAAAGAGATTTTTTAAAGGGGGGGGGGAATAAAAGAACCTCTATGTACAAAAGCATAGCAGCTCTTTACGTGGTGGCAAAGAATTGGAAGTGGAGGGGTGCCCATCAATGATGGAATGGCAAAAAAGTTGCAGTATATAATTGTGATGGAATACTATTGCACTCTAAGAAATGAGAGAATAATGTTTTTTGGATCTAAAAATAGTTATATGATCAGATATGAAGTGAATAGAACCAGGAGAGCCTTGTAAATAGTAACAACATTATGGTAATGATGATCAACTAGGAAAGACTTAGCCATTCTGCTCAAGATGATACATGATAATTCCAAATACTCATGATGAAAAATAATTTTTACCTCCAGGGAGAAAACTGATTAATTCTGTGCTAACTGAAGTGTCCTTCTTCCCCTCTGCAACATGGCTAATATGGAATTGTTCTCTATGACTTCACATGTGTAATAAGGTATTGATAAGGTATTGTTATCTTTCTCCATACTTTTTTTTATCCATTGATAGATTATCAATGGATAAAAAAAAGTATGGAAAGAGAAAATTTGAAAATCAAAATTTTAGAAATGCTAAAAATAATTGAGTTAGTTAATTTTTTCCAAAAAAAGAAATATTGAAAATAAATGCTTACTGTTGTTGGAAAATAAAAGAAGCATAATTGCTGTAAAGAAGAAAAATTTTCTCCTGGTTTTCAAAAATAAAATGACGAATAGACTCACAAATCATAAGCTAAAGATTCTTTTCTGGAAAAATTCTAAATTATATTTCCAAAAGAATGATTAACATATATTAGGAAAAGAAAGAAGAATTTACAAAAAGCTAATAAAACTTCTTAAAAAAATTAATGACAGATTGCTCTTATTTATTTTTATATCAGGGTTATGAGAGCAATACATTGGTAGAAAGGTAGGCATTTAGTTCAACTAAACATTAGCAAAGTATTTGACAGTCTTTCGTGCTTTCTTATAAAGAAGATAGAGAAAAGTGAGCTAGACCATAGTCCATTAGATGATGAAGCGGTTGATTGGTCAAACCTATTAGCAGTTTAATATTAACTTAGAAGGACATTTCAAAGTTGTGTGTTTTGTCCCTTGCTTCTAAAGGCAAAAATAAGGAAGGAGTACTTTTGATAGATAATAGCTTTTGCAAAAGCATAAAAATAGAGAGTGAAATGCCAAGTTTGAAGAAGAGAGATTAGGTCAGTTTGACTGAAACATAGGGAAGGGAAATAATAAGCAATAAATCTGGCAAAGAAGTTTGTAGCAGATTGTAAAGTAAAACAACCAAACTGTTTTGTTCTTTTTAAATTTAATTCTAGAAGCATTAATGAACTTTATAACATTTTTGAGGAGGGCAGTGGCAAGGATAGTCATATGCTTCAAGAAGATTATATTGCCAGATTTATGGAGCATAAGTTGTAGGGAGGGGGGCTTGGAAATCTAAAAAGCAGCTAGGATTATTTTATGGCAGCAGATTGAGAGGTGATAAAGGTCTGAGCTGTGGGTGAATGTTGTGAAAGTAAAAAGAAAGAGATGGATCAAAGAAATATGGAAGTAGAATTGACAAAAGATAATGATTGATTCAAAATAAAGGATGAGAGAAAAGTGAAAAAACTAGGCAACTAAAAGGATGTTATCTTTGACAGAAATTGGAAAGTTTGAAAACATATCATATAATTCTGCTTTGCATATGGTGTTTGATATACCATTGTTATAACAAACATTTGGTGACAAAAGTCTGGAATTCAGAAGATAAATAATTGTAGATTAATTGTAGATGTGGAAGATAATTATCACATTGCCTATGAAATCTCATCAAGAGGGAGTATGTAGGAGAGATCCAAGATGGAGACTTGGGCAGGAGTGTAGTTTTGGGAAAGGACATGAATAAAAGTCTGGCAATGCAAACATGAGTCAAAGGTAAACCCTAAGAGAATAGTGTCATGAAAATCTTGGTAGATGGGATTGTCCTAGAGAAGAGTATGGCTGGTGGTACCAATTGTTGCAAAAAGAAGACCATTTGGATTTAGCAATTAAAGGAACAGTTAATCTTGAAGAAAGCCACTTTATTTTGAATCCTGAGCCTTGCCACTAGATTACATACAGCTGACAAGTCAGGGGAAGAACGTGAACAGAATGAGTATAAACTTTTTTCTAGGAATTTGACTGTGAATCAGAGGAAGGATGATAGTTTAATGAGAAAAGAGTATAAAATTAAGAGTTTTGTTTGCTTGTTTGTTTTGGTTGAGAGGAAACATAGGTATGTTTATAGAAAGCAGGGCAGTAACTAGTAGGTAAGGGGCTATTGAAGATTAGAAAAAGAGAGAGGGAGAATCACCAAGGAAGCAAACACCCAAAGGAAATAGAAGATTAATAAATGTTCATATAATGAATTAAATGAATTGGCAAAAGGTCTTCCCAAATAAAGAATATGGCAAGATTTTTCTTGAACTTGGCTTTCATGAGTAGGTTGTCTATTTTCCAGAGATGCTTTCTTTTGCCTTGTACTGATGTCTTTCCCCATTTCGTTTTCCCCTTACCACCATATATTCTCATTCCTTATGAAACACCACTAATTTGTGATAAAAATTCAATCACATTCCTGGAAATAGAATACCAATATTTTCTATTCAACATCTGTCCTTCTTCCATGGAGTATGTTAAAGATCCAGGTACGTCATACCCAAGAACTAGACAAGTTTGGCAAGACCTCAGAGAGAACTAGAGATTCAGATGAGAATATGAATTGCTCTCCAGCACAAAAAGACTTCTTTAAAGAGATCAGGATGAAGTTTAAAAATCAAATGGGGAAGGGGTGGCACAGTGGATAGAGTTACAACTTCTGGTCAAGATGGTGTAGAGAAGCCAGACACTGACTTAAGCTCTCCTGGCTCACCCTCAGAACTAAAATGAACCAAGCCTCTTCACAGAATTTGAACTCACAGGACTGAGAGAAGAAACTAGCACAGCAAGGTTTGTCACAGAGTGAGCATGTGCAAGCCAGGGTCAGATCGCAATAATCCAGCACAGGAGCAGCAAGGGGAGGCCTGGGAACTAACCTGAGAACAGTGTGGATGCTCAGTGTAATGATTAGACATCTATCTAGTCAGTATTGCTGGTCCGGAAGACCAGGGCGGCAACTCCCCATGTTTTCAGCAAAGTCCCTGTGTTTCTAGTTGAGTCCCCTCCTCCCCCACATTCCTGTGGGAGAAAGTGACTCTGCCCTGAACAAATGCAGGAACAGCAGAAACAGCTCCCCCACCCCATCCCCCAGGCTCAAGTGTGGGCAGCAGATCTCCCCCAGTGCTGATTGAGGATTAACTATATATATTAACTATATAGCCCAAGGGTCCAGACCATATTGTTCAAGGATAACTCAGATCCTGTGCCCTCTTCAAACACCCAGTAGGCCTGGGAGTAGGTCACTAATCAGGGTCATAGACACTCCAGAGAAAGAGTGTGGCTTCCCACTTGCAGTTACCAAACCCAGTGAATGTACCCCCTAGGGATTTCAACACCAAAGATCTTTAAACCAGTCTGCCTCCCCCCAGCACAAGATTCTAGGAAAAGGACCCAAAATGAAGAAAGGTCAACGGAAAGTGGGGTCCATTAAATATTACCTTGAAAAAAAGGATCCTAACAGAGAGAACTAAAGATTCAGAGGAGAATATGAATTGGTTTCCAGGCCAGAAAGACTTCTTCAAAGAGATCAGGAAGAAATATAAAAATCAAATGGGGAAGGCATGGCATAGTGGATAAGAGCACCAGCCCTGGATTCAGGAGGATCTGAGTTCAAATCCAATATCAGACACATGATAATTACCTAGCTGTGTGACCATGGGCAAGTCATTTAACCCTACTGCCTTGTAAAAAAATATCAAATGGAGGATCCAAGATGACAACGTTAAGCTAACATGCTCCCAGAGCTTTTCCCTACCAAAGATAAACGAAACCTCTACTCTGACATATAAGCTACAGATCTCACCAAGAAAAAAAGAAATTTCAAAGAAGTTTCCAGTGGAAGACATCCTGGAGTATTTTCAGTGAAGGTCTGTCTCTTTGGGGGGAAAGGGGAAGTAAAGCCCAGTAGGTGAGAGAATGCAAAAGCCAACTAGAGACTTTTAGCCAGAGTGCATTCCAGGTTCCAACAGCCTGACAATAGCAAAGGTGTCCTGATAGCTAGATAGCAAGCCATTAGGGAGGTTATCAATCCCAAACAAAATCTAAACCCTGGGAACAATGGGGTAAAAGATAGGACTGGGTCTGGAACAAACCACTGCTAAGTCAGAACTCGGACATAAAGGAGGAACAAACCACTGCAAAGACAAGAACTGGACTACATAGGCAATATCTTGGCCAATGACAAATGACAAGCCAGGAATCAGATACTTGTATCAGCAAAAAAAAAAAAAAAAAAAAAAAAAAAAAAAAAGCTTGGCTCTACCCTCCCTATAACCCAGGACCAGAGCTAAAACAACCAAAAGCTAAAAGAGCACTCACTATAGAAAGCTACTTTACAGACAAAGATGTTAACAATGCCATGTCTGAAGAAGAGATCAATGGAACAATCACTCACAGGGGAAGTCTCAAAACAGTCTATGAATTGAACTCAAAAGTTCATTGAAGAGCTTAAAAAAGAATTTAAAAACCAAAGAAGAGAGGAAGAAGAAAAATGGAAAAGAAGAAATGAGATTCATGCAGGAAGATTATGAAAAATGACCAGAGAAGTCAACAACTTTGAAAAGGAAAAACAAAAGGTAATTGAAGAAAATAAAACTCTAAAAATTAGACTTGAACAAAGAGAAACTATTGAACCTATGAGACTACATGATTCCATCAAACAAATAAAAAACTAAAAAAAATGAAGAAAATATAAAGTGCCTTCTAGGAAAAAAATGAATGACCTGGAAAATAGATGCAGGAGAGACAATCTACTAATAATTGTACTACTAGAATGTATAGATTAAAAAAAGAACCTGGAAAGCATTGTGCAGGAAATTATTAGGGAAAGTTGTCTAAATCTAGTAGAACAAGAAGACAATATAACCATTGAAAGAATACACAGAACCCCTCCAGAAAGAGACCCCAGAATAAAAACTCCAAAGTCTGTTAGACAAATTCCAGAACTCTCAAATACAAGAGACAATATTGCAAGCAGCAAAAAAGGAAACAATTCAAATACAAAGGAAACACAATCAGACTCACATAGAAATTATCAACATTAACAGTGAAAGACCAGAAGACATGGAATACCATATACCAGAGGGCAAATGACTTGGGATTACTACTAAAATTTACTACCCTGCAAAACTCAGGAAATACTATCAGGGAAAAAAGAGATGTTCAATGAGATAGAGGTTTTCCAGAATTTCCTGACACAAAGACTAGAACTGAACAGAGAATTCAATCACCAAATATAGAACACATGAATCACATTAAAAAAAACTAAATGAAAAGGGGAAGGAAAAAACAAAACAAAACTAATGTTGGTCAAGACCATCAAATTGTATACCACCCTAAAAAGAAAGCTACAACACTTCTAATTCTTGAGAATTTTAGTTCTCTTAGGATAATTAAGGGGTAAAATATAATTGAAGAGATTGAATTGAAAGAATGTGGATATAGTGGGGTCTTGTCTCTCTATTGAAGAGGTCCAAGATGACTTCACTAAGTTTGAGACAAAAAAGCCCTGTTGAAAAGCAAGGGTATACCTGTGTGGCCTTGGGCAAGCCACTTAACTTCATTTGCCTTGCAAAAACCTAAAAAAAAAAGCAGGGGTATTAACTTTAAATTTAAGTGTCTCATTATCCTTTGACCCACTTTAACTCTGCTGTGCTAACAAAGCTTAAGACTTATTCTGATTAGGGCATCATAAACTGGGCTATCCTGAGCCAATGTCTCCCATAGCTTATAACCATTTGTAACATTCTCAAGTGAGAACTCCAGAGCCTCCCAGTGCTTAGAACCCTTTAAGATCATTATAGCTAATTACATTAGGGTTTGAGTTAATCCTTGCTCACTTAACAACAGGTTAAGTCCCCAGGTGGGGATGTGAGGATAAAGTGTGAGAGAAAATAGACCTGAGGAGAGAAGTACAAATATTTCAAGAAACGATTTGGCATTAAATGATACTTTGGCTCCTGAGGAAGACTATGTCCTAAGAGGGTACATTAGGGGGGGGGGGGAGTGAGGTAAAAAATTATTATAATTATAATTTGATGCATTTTGAGACAATACTGCTTATAAGCAATCAAACAATCGATCTGTGATGCTTTGATAACAATATGAGCATATCAAGCAATCAAATAAACCCTGATTGATGATTCCTAATTAATAGTACTTGAGAGGTAAATAACACCAGGTGAAGAGGCTCAAAGATTTAAAATTTTAATAGGAAAGAAGGGAGAGTGTGAACACTGAATAAATTCTATTCAATAGATTTGACCCAGAAAGGGAATAGGATACATTCTACTTAGATTTAAAAATCTATCCTAATCTACAAGGAAAGGGTGGGGGACAAATGGAAAGGGAAAGATAAATGAAGAAGGGACTAATAAAAGGGAAGGTGAAGGTATAAGTCAAAATAAACTGAATGTTAAATTTTAAAAGAAAAGGGAAAGGGAAAAGAGAGTAACTTTTATATGAGGAAGAATAAAAGGAAAGGAAAGAAAAAATATAAATGGAGATAGTATGGAGGGAAATACAGAGTTAGTAATCTTAACTGTAAATGTGAATAGGATGAATTGTTTCATAAAACCAAAGTGGTTAGCAAAATGTATTGAAAACCAGAATCCTAGAATATGCTGCTTACAAAAAACACATTTGAAGCAGTGAGATGCACACACAGGGTAAAGATAAAATGTTGGAGCAAATATATATCATGCCTCAGATATAGCAAAAAAAAATCAGAGGTAGCAATCCTGATCTCAGATAAAGTAAAAGCAAAATTCAATGTCATTAAAACAGATAAAGAAGGAAACTATATCTTCTTGAAAGGCTTCATTGGTAATAAATTGATATCATTACTAAACATGTATGCCCCTAGTGGTATAGTATCCAAATTCCTAGAGGAAAAGCTAAGTGAATTTCTTTTTTTTTCCTTAGGTTTTTTCCAAGGCAAACAGGGTTAATTGGCTTGCCCAAGGCCACACAGCTAGGTAATTATTAAGTGTCTGAGACAGGATTTGAAACCCAGGTACTCCTGATTCCAGGGTCGGTGCTTTATCCACCACACCACCTAGCCAGCCCAAGAGGTATACAGTAAAACTTCAATAAAGGGGGACCTCAAGCTCCCTCTCTCAGAACGAGATAAATCTAACCACAAAATAAACAAGAAAGAAGTCAAGAAAGTAAATGACATCTTAGAAAAACTTAGATATGATAAATCTCTGGAGAAAACTTAATAGGGTTAGAAAAAAATATACCTTTTTCTTGGCAGTACATGGCACCTATACCAAAATTGACCATGCATTAGGGCACAAAAGCCTTATAATCAAGTGCAGAAAAGCAAACATAATAAATACACACTTTGCAGACTGTGATACAATAAAAATTACATGTAATAAAGGGTCATAGAAAGATAAGCCAAAAACTAATTGGAAACTAAATAACTAAATATTAATAATAGAATAGCAAATAATAGAAATAATTAACAATTATATCCAAGAAAATTATACTAATAAGACATCATACCAAAATTTGTGGGTTGCAACCAAGTCAGTTTTGAGAGGAAACTTTATATCTCTAAATGCCTACATGAATAAAATATAAAAAGAGGACATAAATGATACAACCAAAAGAAGAAATCAAAGATCTCCAATTAAATACCAAATTAGAAATTGTGATACTCAAGGGAGTGATTAATAAAATTGAAAGCAAGAAAACCATTGATCTCATGAATAAAAATAAGAATTGTTTTTTTGAAAAAAGTCAATAAAATAGACAAAACTTTGGTTAATCTGATTTAAAAAAAGAAAGAAGAAAATCAAATTACAATATCAAAAACTAAAATGTTGAACTAACCACCAATGCGGAAGAAATTAAAGAGATAATTCAGAGCTGCTTTGCTGAACTGTATGCCAATGAATTTGATAACTTGAGTGAAATAGATGAACATTTACAAAATTGCAAACTGCCCAGATTAACAGAAGAGGGAATAAATTACTTTAAAAAACCCCACTTCAGAAAAAGAAAGCCATTTCAGAAAAAGAAACCAGCAATAAACTCCTTAAGAAAAAGTCTCCAGGTCCAGATGGATTTACAAGTGAATTCTACCAAACATTTAAGGAACAATTAATTCCTATTCTACATAAACTATTTTTAAAAAAAGGTGTTCTACCGAACTGTTTTTATGAAATCAGCATGGTATTTATACCTAAGCCAGGAAGAACTAAAACAGATAAATAAAATTATAGACCAATCTACCTAATGAATACTAATGCCAAAATCTTAAATATAATTTTAACAATGAGACTAAAGCACTTTATTACCAGGATAATAAACCAGATCAGGTAGGAATTATACCAGGTAGTCAGGATGGTTCAATACTAGGAAAATTCTCAACATAATAGAACATATCAATAACAAAAGCAACAGAAATCATATGATTAGGGTCAGATAGGTGGCACAATGGATAGAGGACTGACCATGGAGTCAAAAAGACCTGATTTCAAATTTGACTTTCAGACACTTATAATTATTTACTTGTGTGAACTTGGGCAAGTCACTTAATCCTATTATCTTAAAGAAAACTAAAAAAAGGAAATCATATGATTATCTTAATAGATGCTGAAAAAGTTTTTGATGAAATACATCATCCATTACTATTAAGAACACTAGTTAGTTTAAGACTAAATGGAGTTTTCCTAAAAATAATAACAACTAGTATCTATCTAATACCATCAACAAATATTATATATAATGGGGATAAACTCAGAGTATTTCCAATAAAATCAGGGGTGAAACAAGGATGCCCATTGTTGCCATTACTATTCAATATAGCATTAGAAATGCTAATTGTAGCAATTAGAAAAGAAAAAGAAATTGAAGGAATTAAAATTGCCAGTAAGGAAGCAAAGCTTGCACTCTTTGTAGATGGTATGATGGTATACTTAGAGAAACCAAGATCATCTAAAAACTCCTTGAAGCAATTAACAAATTCAGCAAAGTAGCAGGATATAAAATAAACCTACATAAATCATCAGCATTTCTATATATATATGAACAACAAAGCCCAAGAGCAAGAGATAGAAACATAAATTCAATTTTAAGTAACTACAGACAACATTAAATAATTGGGAATCTACCTCCTAAGACAAACCTATAAACTGTATAAAATAATTGTAAAGCACTTCTCATTCAAAAACAGTAATATCTAAATAATTGGAAAAATATCAATTGCCCATGGTTAGGTTGACCAAATATAATAAAAATGACAATTCTACCAAAATTAAATTACTTATACAATGCCATAACAATCAAACTACCAAATAACTATTTTACTAAGCTAGAAAAAAATAGTTAACAAAATTTGTCTAGTGCAACAAAAGTTCAAGAATAGCAAGGGAGCAGATGAAAAAAATGTACAGGAAGGTAGCCTAACTCTACCAGATCTAAAACTATACTATAAAGCAGCAGTCATCAAAAATGCCTCGTACTGGTTAAGAAATAGAGTAATGGATCAGTGGATTAGGAACAAATAAAAAAACAATATTTCAGTATCTGAAGAACACTATAAAAATGAACTCGTATTTCTCTTTCCCTTAATCCTAATTCCCCATACCAAAAATGACTAATCTGTAAACATGTTTATAAAAAATATGTATGTACAATGTTAACCTGACTGTTCACCACTGAGGGGAAGGGGGTGGAAAGGGAGGGTAGAAAGAAACTTTGGAATTCAAAGATACGTGCATATGCATGAATGTTAAAAAAATTAAAATTGATGAATTTTTGAGAAAAAAATCAAATGGAAATACTGAGAAAAGAAATGCAAGTGACAATTAACACTTGCAAGAGAAAATTAACTCCTTGCAACAAGAAAACAATCCTTCAAAAATACAATCGAACGAGTGCAATAAGAAAATAATTGTCTCATAAACCCAATTGGACAAATGGAAAACTCCTTCAAAAATATAATTGATCAAGTGGAAAAAAAGAATTGCAAAAGCCAAATGAAGAAAACTCTTCTCTAAAAAAGATATTGGAAAGAAACTATGTTAACTAATGACTTCATGAGGCACCAAGAATCTGTTAACCAAAATTTAGAAAAGAGAAGAAGAAATTGAAAAATACCTCATTGGTGAAACAACTGACCTGGAGAATAGATCCAGGAGGAAAAATTTAAGAATTTGAGGAGATAAAAAGACTGGAATATTGATACTTCAGGATCTAGTGAAGGAGATTTGCCCAGCTACCGTGGAACCAGAGGGCAAAATAGTTATTGAAAGAATATATTGATCCCCTCCTGAAAGGGATTACAAAAATGAAAACAACAAGAAATATTGTGACAAAACTACAGAACTATCAGACAAAGGAGAAAATCCTTCAATCAGCCAGAAAGAAATAATTCAAATACCAAAGAGCCACAGTAAAGTTTACACATGACCTGGCTGCCTCAACATTAAGGGATCAAAGGGCCTAGAATATGATATTCTAAAGAGAAAGAGAGCTTGGAATGTAGCCAAAAATTCACTATTCAGAAAACAAAGCCTTCTCTTCTAGGGGAAAAAATGGAATGAAATAGGACACTTTCAACTTTTCCTGATGAAAAGACCAAAGCTATATAGAAAATTTGGACTTCAAACAAGAGACTCAAGATAAAAAGGTAAAAAGGGGAAAGGGGAAAGGGGAAAATGAAAAAACTGTAATCCAATAAAATGAAACTAGCTACATCCCCACCTAGGAGAAATATTCTCATAAATCTTGAGAATTGTAACTCTATTAGAGAGAATATACTTAGCTAGAAGTAATGAACACTCATGACTTGTTCATGATTGATAGAATGATTTAAAAATTGTAGCTCCTTAAAAGGGAGGGGGAACAATAAAGAGACAGCAAAATGGAAGAGACTGAATGGGATAAATTATATTACATAAAGAGGCAGAATAGCGGGGAGAAGGGAGGAGGTGACAATCGCCTAAATCTTACTCCCATCAGATTTGGCTCAAAGAGTTAACACACATACCCACTCAATTGAGTTTAGAAACTTGTCTTACCTTTCAAGTTTTAAGAGTGGAAAGCGGGGGTGGGGGGAAGTGGAACTGACAGAAGGAAGAGAAGGAAGAAGGGGAAAAGGGAAAGGGGAAAGATAGATGGTGGAAAACACACTGAAGGAATTGGTATAAGAAGCAAAAAACAGGGAAATAGGGATAAGGTGAGAAAGGTGGAAATACAAACAGAGGGGAGATAGCATGGAGTGCAATAGAGAGATAATAATTTCAACTTTGACTATGAATGGGATACACTCTCCCATAAAACATAAGCAGGTAGCAGAGTGTTTAATCCTACAATATGCTGCATACAAGAAACTCATTTGAATTAGATAGATACATACAGAGTAAAGGTAAAATGTTGGAGCATAATTTATTATGCTTCAGCTGATGTAAAAACAGCAGGGGTAGAAATCCTTATCTCAGACAAAGCAGCTGCAAAAATATATCTTGGTGAAAGAGATAAGAAAGGAAACTATATCCTCCTAAAAGTTACCATAGACAATAAAGCAATTTCAATACTAAATATGTATACACCAAATGGTATAGCATCCAAATTCTTAGAGGAGAAGCTAAATGAGTTACAGGAAGACAGACAGCATAATTTTATTGGTGGGAGACCTTAACTTCCCTCTTTCAGAATTAGATGAATCTAACCATAAAATAAACAGGAAGAAAATTAAGGAGATAAATAGAAGTTATAAAACTCAGACATGACATGCCTTTGGAGAAAACTGAATGGGGTAGAAAGAAATACACCTTTTTTTCTGAGAAATAGTGAATACTTCCTTTTCAGACCATGATGCAATAAATATCACATGCAATAATGGGCCATGGAGAATTTGACCTAAATCTAACTGCAAACTAAATAATCTTATTTTAAGAATGAGTGGATCAAACAGCAAATGAAAGATGGAATTCATGATTTCATCCTAGACAATGACAATAATGAGACAACATACCAAAACTTATAGGATACAAACAAAGCAGTTATTTGGAGAGATATCTCTCAATGCTTAAATGAATAAAATAGAGAAAGAGGAAATCAATGAACCAAGTATGTAATGAAAAGAAATTGAGAAAGAACTCATTATAAACCCTCAAATAGCAAATTAGAAATCCTAAAACTTAAAGGAGAAATTAATAAAATCAAAAGCAAGAAAATTATTGAACTAATAAATAAAAGAAAGAGTTGTATTATGGAAAAAATTCAGAAATATTTTAACCAACTGTATCCCAATAATTTTGATAATCTAAGTAAAATGGATGAATACAAAAATATAAGTTGCCCAGGTAAAATGTAGAAGAAATTAAATACCTAAATAACCCTATCTCAGAAAAATAAGTTCAACATGCCATCAATGAACTCCCTAATCAAAAATCTCCAGGGTCAAAAGTATTCACTAGTGAATTCTATCAAATGTCTAAGGAATAATTGGTTCCAATTCTGAATATAAACTCTTTAGAAAAAATAGGTGAAGACAGAACTCTTCCTAATTCCTTCTATGACACCAGTATGGTATTGATACCTAAACCAAGAAGAGTCCAAACAGAGAAAGAAAATTATAGACTAATTTCCCTTACAAACATATATGCAAAAAGCTTAAATAAATTCTTAGCAAAGCAATTACAGCAAGTTATCACTAACCATATGACTATGATCAAGCAGGATTTATTCCAGGAATGCAGAGTTGGTACAATATTAGGAAAACTGTCAGCATAATTGACTATATTGATCACAATCCTAACAGAAATCATATGATTATCTCAATAGATACTGAAAAAAGCCTTTGACAAAATAGGACACCTAAAAACTACTACGACCTACTAAAAACACAAAAGAGCAAAGGATAAAATTGATTGTTACTTAAGATGATAAGCAATATCTATCTGAAACTATCAATAAACATTTTTTTGCAATGGGGATAAGCTAGAAGCATTCCCAATAAGATCATGGGTGAAACAAGGATGGCCATTATCACCACTACTAATCAATATTGTATTAGTAATGCTAACTTCAGCAATAAAAGAAGGGAAAAAATGAAGGAATTAGAATTGGGAAGGGAGAAACAAAACTTTCGTTCCTTGCAGATGACATGATGGTATACACAAAGAACCCTAAAAAAAATCATTGAAAAAAACTACCAGAAACAATTAGCAACTTTAGCAAAGTCACAGGACATAAAATAAACCCACAAGATACCTCACCAAGAGCTAGAGAAATCCCATTTAAAGTAACCAGACAATATAAAATACTTGGGAGTCTATCTGCCAAGACAAACTCAAAAACTCTATGAAAATATAAAATACTTTTTGCACAAATAAAATCATACCTAAATAACTGGGCATATATCAACTGCTCATGGATAGGCCAAGCTAATATAATAAAACCAACAATTCTACCTAAATTTAACTACTTATTTAGTGCCATAACAATTAAACTTCCAAAAAATTACTTTAGTGAGCTAGAAAAAGTTGTAACTAAATTCATTTGGAGAAACAAAAAGTCAAGAATATCCAGGGATTTAAAGAAAAAAAGTGAAAAAGAAGGTGCTTAGCCTTACCTGATCTGAAACTAAATGATAAAGCATCAGTCATCAAAACTGTCTGGTACTAGCTAAGAAAAAGAGTAGAAGATTAATGGTATAAACTAGGTGCAAAAGAGATAGCAGGAAATGATTATAGTAATCTTCTGTTTAATAAAGCCCATCTTCTATGATATTCACTCCTCAATAAAAACTGCTAGGAAAACAGCAAGATAGTATGACAGAAACTGAGTCAAATTTATAAAAAAAAGCAAGCCATTCCCCAAGTGACAAATGGTCAAAGGATATGAAAAGACAATTTGCAGATGAGGAAATCAACGCTATCTATAGTTACATGAAAAATTGCTCTAAATCCTTACTGATTAGAGAAATGCAAATTAAAGCATCTCTGAGGTACCACCTCACACCTCTCAAATTAGCCAATATAACTAAAAAAGATAATGATCACTGTTGGAAGGGATGTGGGAAATCTGGGACACTGATATATTGTTGGAGGAGTTGTGAACTGATCTAATCTTTCTGGAGAAAAATTTGGCATTATGCCCAAAGGACAATAAAAATGTCCATACTCTTTGATTTAGCAAATCACTATTTGGTCTATATCCTGAAGAGATCATGGGAAAGGGTGAAAACATCACATACAAAAATATTCACAGCAGCTCTGTTTGTAGTGGCAAAGACTTGGAAATTGAGGGGTTGTCCATCAATTGGGGATTGTCTAAACAAATTGTGGTATATGTATGTGATAGAACACTATTGTTTTATTAGAAATCAGGAATGATATGATTTCAGAGAAGCCTGGAAAATCTTGCATAGATTGATGCTGATTGAGGTGAGCAGAACCAGAATAACAATTTATACCCTAACAGCAATATGGGGGTGATGATCAACCTTAATGGATTTGCTCACTCCATCAGTTCAATAATTGGGGACAATTTTAGGATATTTGTGGTGGAGAATATCATGTGTATCAAGAGAAAGATCTCTGGAGTTTAAACAAAGACCAAAGATTATTATCTTCAATTTTTCAAAAAAATTATCTTATATATTACATAATTTTGCTATGTCTAATATTTTATTTCTTCCTCAAGGATATTGTTTTCCTCTCAGCATATTCAATTTTGACCAATGTATATCATGGAAACAATGTAAAGATTATCATATTGCTGTTTATTGGGGACAGAAGGGGGAGGGAAGGGAAGGGGGAAAATGTAAAATTCAAAACTTTACAAAAATGATTGGTAGAAACTACTATTGTATATAACTGGAAAACAAAATATTTGCATAATAAAAAATAAAAATATATGACTTCAGAACCCACACACAAATAAGAAAAAAGACCTGAGTTCCAGGACAATTCCTTTTTTTGTGGGCCATAGTTCCTCCTTCATGATATATAGGAATATAGTAACAAAGATTGAGACCTAGGAGTGACCTGGGATATCATCTATTCATTAAACATTTACAAAATTCTTACTATAGCATGGAATGACTTACAGGATCTGATGCTGAGCAAAGGTAGTACAGTCAAGAGAACAACCAACAACATTATGAGATGTACAACCTTGATGGAAGCAGCTCCTCTCGATAGTCCAGAGAGCTAGGACAACTGTATAGGCTGGTAATAGTCTATATTATCCCCAACCAGAGGAAGAAAAACAAAACAAAACAAAACAAAACACACAGAAAAAAATACCCCTACTGAACCTGATGAACACTTTATAAAAATGTTCTCTTATTTCTTTCCCTTAATCCTAATTCTTCATGCCAAACATTACTAATTTGTAAATATATTTAAGAAAATGTGTATGTAAAATGCTAACCTGAATATTCCCTATTGAGGGAATGGGGTGGGAAGGAAGGGTTGAAGGAAACTTTGTAACTTGGAAATATACATGTACAAATTCATGAAAGTAAAAAAAAAAGAATAAATTTAACCAAAAAAAAGAACAAAATTCTTACTAAGTTCCAAGCAATGTGCAAGTCCCTGCACTCTATTGTGTGAAAGATTGGAGGTACAAGAGGAGGATGACCACATGTACATACAAAATTAAATACAAAATAAAAAAATATGAAAAGTGATTTCTAAGGGGAAGGGACTGACAACTGGAGTAATTAGGATAGGTTTATTAGATGACATGAACTGAGCTTTGGTTTAAATTAGATCCTCTGACAAAGAAGTAAGAAGACAATGTATTCCAATCATGAAGGAAAACTGTGCAAAAGCACAGGAATAAGAGTTGGGCTGCTGAATGTGGGGAAGAGCAAACTGTTTGTATGGAGGATATGTGAATAAAAGCAATAGTAATGAAATCTGAAAAAAAATAGACTAGAGCTAGTTTGAGAGAGTGATAATTCCAAAGTAGTAAACATCTGGAGTATTGTCTTCAGTTATGTGCCCCAAAATTTTTGACAATATGGAACAAGAGTCCTTAGCCATTATTGTGAATATATCAACTCAATTGTTAAAAGAATCTCACCCACCAGCTGTAAGCCCTGCCTGGGAATCAAGCAGATAAGCTAAAAAGATTTACTAACATGTTAGTAAGACTGCTCAGACTCATAGAATAGATTGGACTTAAATTTTTTTTGACTCTCAAAGTCAAATTAAAGCTTTTCACCAGATAGATAAGGGTCAAGGTAAAAGGAACATCCAAGGGAGAAAGAGAATATTTTGACTGCAACTGGCAAGATTTATTATTAGAATAAGAAAACATTCCTTGTTGCAAGTTCTAAATAATTTTACACCCATTATTAAAATCTCTTATTTAAGAATTAAGGGATAGATGATCATTAATAGAGAGTCACAGATATTTATTTTTTTTTTTAGTTTTTGCAAGGCAATTGGATTAAGTGGCTTGCCCAAGGCCACATGGCTAGGTAATTATTAAGTGTCTGAGGTTGGATTTGAATTCAGATACTCCTCACTCCAGGGCCAGTGCTCTATCTACTGCGCCACCTAGCCACCCCTACAGATATCTATTTTCAAAGGACAACAAAAAATTTTATAATATTTGACATGATGATTTGCTTTACCATGTCCTTGACATGCTATTCAGTTAGGGGGAACAATGAATAGAACCCTGAACAACTAGCCTTAGACCCTGAACAAATCATTTAAATTCTGTTTGTCCTTCAAATGTAAAATGAAGATAATAAAAAGATCTGCTTTCCAGATTGTTGTGAGGATCAAATGAGATATTCCATTTTTGTTTATTTTTTTAATTACATGTAGAAAGCTTTCAGCTTTTATATTTGTAAACTTTTCTCCATCCCTCCCTTTCCTCCTCCCTTCCCAAGACACAAGCAATTTGATATACGTTATACATCCACACTCATGTTAAGTATATTTCTAGACTAATCATTCTGTGAAAGAAGAATCAGAACAAAAGGAAAAATAATGAAAAAAACAGCAACAAAAAATTTAAAAGGTGAAAATAGTATGCTTTCATGGGCTTTCAGATTCCAAACTTCTTTCTCTGAATGTAGAAGGCATTTTCTCTCTGGTCTTTTATTGCTGAGAACAGTGAAGCCTATCATAGTTGATTGCCACAAAATATTCCTGTTATTGTGTACAATGTTTTTCTGCTTCTGCTCACTTCACACAGCATTAGTCCATATAAGGGTTTCCAGGTTTTTCTGAAATCTACCTGCTCATCATTTTTTATGGAACAGCAGTGTTATATTACATTACTATACCTCAACTTAGTCAGCCATTTCCCAGTTGATGGGCATGCCATAAATTTCCAGTTCTTTGCCACCACAAAAAAGCTGTTCTGAATATTTTCATACATGTGAATACATCAATACATGCCATACATTTATCCTTTTATTATGATTTCTTTGGAGTATAGACCTAGTAGTGGAATTGCTGATTCAAAGGATATGCAGTTTTATAGTCTTTGGGCATAATTACAAATTTCTCTCCAAAATGGTTGGATCGTTTCACAAAACCAACAGCCCATTTGTGAACTAGTTTTCTACATTTCCTCCAATGTTTATCATCTTCCTTTTCTGTCATACTAGACAATCTGATAAGTGTGAGGTAGCATCTTATAGTTGTTTTAATTGCATTTCTCAAATCAATAATGATTTAGAGCATTTTTCCTATAACTGTAGATAGATTTAATTTCTTCAACTGGATTCTGTTCATATCATTTGACCATGTCTCAGTTGGGTAATGGCTTGTGTTCTGATAAATTTGTCTCATATCTCTAAGTATTTTAGAAATGAGGTCTTTTACTGGAAACACTATCTCTAAAGATCATTTTTCAGCTTTCTGCTTTCCTTCTAATTTCATTTGCACTGCTTTTGTTTGTGCATAATTTTTTTCAATTTAATGTAATCGAAATCATTTTTGCATTTTATATTTCCTTTTTCATGTATGATTATAAATTATTCCCTTCTCTTTAGATCTGACAGATGAACTATTCTTTTCTCTCCCATTTGACTTAAGATATTATCCTTTATATATTGTGTATCTATTTCAACATTATCTCAGTATATTTATGAAATGTTAGTTTATGATTAGGTTTTCCATGCTATTTGCCAGTTTTTCTAGCATTTTTTGTCAAATAGTTCTTATAAAAGAAGCTACAATCTTTGAGTTTATCAGTTGGTTACAATAGTTATTACCACTGTGTCATATGTACCTAACCTATTTCACTGAGCCAACCACTCTATTTCTTAGCCAGTACCAAATAGTTTTGAGATTCTCTATATAGATATATAGATGATAGATAGATCAACTTCCTTTGCATTTCTTTCCCTTAATTCCATTGATATTCTTGACCTTTTGTTCTTCAAGATGAATTTTGTTATTATTTTTTTCTAGCTCTATAAAATAATTTTCTTATAGTTTGATTGATATGGCACTGAATAAATAGATTTAGATATAATTGTCACTTTTATTTTATTAACTTGGCCTAACCATGAGCAATTGAGCTCCTTTTTTGTGTGCCAAGTATTAACACTGCACCTAACCCATAGTAGGTACTTAATGAATGTTAGTTGATTGACTGAAGGATTAAGTATAACAGTGGCCCCCTAAAATCTCTGATTCTTGATCTGCTTGATCTCCTAGGCTCATTATTGCTTTTTTGAAGTAATCAGTAACAGATATAAGAGGTCCCAATGCATTCTATTTGCAGAGAAATCAAAAAGCATGACTCATATTCTAAGTTATTTAATTAAACCCAAAGATGTTATTAGCAGTGTAACTACAAGTCAATAAATGATTATCAGAAACTAATTTCCTTGCTGTAACATATCATTTAACCAGATGGAACATTAAACATAATCCAAACTCAAATTTTGAAATTTATTATAGTAAATTTCAGTCAAAATCGAAATTTCAGCACAGCAGTGGATTTATCTGTGGCATTCTAGGGCTGTGTAGAGGTGAGTTCCCATGAAGCATCTTTTGGGTTCTCCAAATAGAAATCATTTCCAGTGTGTCTGATTTCTTCAGTGTTTGATGCCTGAGCATGCTCATTCTAGGCTGCAGCCCTAAAAACTTCCCACTCAGAAGACAGGTTTACATGATGTCCAACTCTATTTCAACTTCCTGTGGGAACCAAAGGGCATCACAGGAGTTCCAAGATGGTATTCCTGATTTTTTTGCCACGGGACATTCTTTCAATTTGCTTCAGTGGCCTCTTCTTCACTTTCTCTTTCTTGATTTCAAGTGTCTACTTACATAGCATGTAGCTTCCTTGACTACAATTATTGATAAATGATGTTGAAAGTAGTCATATGGGGGTGGCTAGGTGGCACAGTGGATAGAGCACTGGCCCTAGAGTCAGAAGTACCTGAGTTCAAATCCAACCTCAGACACTTAATAATTACCTAGCTGTGCGGCCTTGGGCAAGCCACTTAACCCTATTTGCCTTGCAAAAAAAAACTTTTAAAAAAAGTCTTATGTTACTAGACTGGCAGACTGATTTATCCACAATATCAATCCTTAGGGGGAAAAAAAGTTTTACATCCTTGGAAGGGTTTTCAAGAATCCAGGAAAACAGTTAAAAATATACCTTATTTACCCCATGTATAAGACACACCTTAATTTTGGGGCCCAAAATTTGAAAAAAAAGTATTACATAAATATATTGAACTTAAGTTTTATTTATCATGAAATTTAAGAACATTTGCTCAAAGCTTTCAGGCATCTTTGGGGTAAGTCTGGTGCATGTATGCATGAATAGTCCATTCCATTTCATGAACCTGAAGCACAAATTGTGTCCTCCATTGAAATCGGTCACTTCTAGAAGAAATTATAAAAAAAAGGGGGAAGAGTCCTACATGTTTCAAAATATTCATAGCAGCTCTTTTTTGTAGTGGCAAAGAATTGGAAATTGAGGGGATACCCATCAAGTTGGGGAATGGCTAAACAAGTTGTGGTACATGAATACTATGGAATACTATTACTCTATAGGAAATCATAAATGGTCAGACTCTAAAGAAGCATGGAATGATTTATGGGATCTGATACTGAGCAAAGGGAGCAGAACCAAAAGAACAATGTACACATTGGCAACAACATTGTGAGATGAACAGCCTTGAAGGACTCAGTTCCTCCCAGCTGACCAGAGAGCTAAGACAAGTATATTTGACTGGCTATGAACTATATTAACCCCATCCAGAGAAAGAAAAACAAAACAAAACAAAACACACCAAAACACCCTTCTGAATCTGATGAACACTTTCTGAAAATTATCTCATGCATCTTTCCCTTAGTTCTAATTACTTATACCACAAAATTACTAATTTGTAAACATGTTCATTAAAATGTGTATGTACAATGCTAACCTGACTATTCGCCACTGAGGGGAGAGGGGTAGAAGGAAGTTTTGTAACTTAAAAATATACATGTTCACATGGCTTGAAAGAAAGAAAGAAAGAAAGAAAGAAAGAAAGAAAGAAAGAAAGAAAGAAAGATTTGAAACTTAAGAATTTCTGCAAAGTAGCAAGATATAAAATAAACTTGCATTAATCATCAAAAAACCCAGTAACTTCTTTTTTATCAGCAATTCTTCTTGCCTCATGCTGAACCATCTTTTGTGGATACACACAATCCATCTCTTCAATCCCCTCTCTAAATCAGATCATTTTGCTGACTTGCCTCTCATGGCCTTCTTCTGCCATGGCATTTTCACTATGGTTTCTTATTCCCATAGTCAGTCTTGGATTGTTTTCTCAGTTGGAGGAGGATCAAACTGATTGCTAAGCAGCAAAATTTCCATTCACTTTTGCAAACTGGATCACTTTTAATTTGAATTCAGCACTGCACAGTAATCTTTTCTGAGCCATTTCTGGGCAGAACGGTGTAAAAGGTAACCTAATATATTGGTAACAAATGTGAAACAAAGCATTAAGACAAGTGAGGAAAAAGCAGGAAATGCAAATAAAAAAATCTACAAGTAATGTATATGATGCTCCCAGGTTTTAGACCCCAAATTTTTTGAAAAAGCATGCATCTTATGCATGGGAAAATATGGTAATTATTCATCAGAAAGCATTATTCAATTTGAAGATGCAAGATAATAGAGTATATATGTACATATATATATAAATTAGAGTGACATAAAGAAAACCAAATCACATATGAAAATATAATTCAAAATAGCACAGAGCAAAATCTAATATGGCAGTATAAATACACAGATTGAATGGAAATACATGGGTTGAATTAGCATCACTATTAGCATTACATATAGTTGACCACATTCTATAGTTATATGCACTACATGACATCACATGGTGAAATTAGATACAAAGTACATATTAGATTTATTCAGTCAACTCAGATCTCAAATCAATACTCTTCAACACTTCACTATTTGGATTCAACAATCAAAAGATGCTTACTTTTCTTTTTTTTCCCCAACAGGGATTCTCAATTCCTATATTCAAATCCATTTTCTCCACCACCTTCCACACTCAAGTATATTATTCTGGAATATCAATTGTTCACCTACTTCCTCATTTACTTTTTATCTTTTTCCTGCTTTGAGGTATTGAAGAAAATCTCTAAATAAGGATCAAGAACCAAGTTTATTTTTTCCTTTCCAGATAAGGATCACTAGCTTCAAAATCTATTAGAGAGTGCACAAACAATACATGTTTACATTTCCTATCTTTTGGCTGAACTTCTTGTAATTAACAGTTTCACATTAATTTGTTCTCAACTGAAATAAAGGACTTTGGAGATCTCCTGACAAATTCAATATCCAAAAGTGATCCAGGCAGTGAATTTTCTAGAGAAAGGCCTTTGTCAGGGAAATCTGTTGAAAACAAAGAAACAAAGAAAAAATCCTTTAAAATACTTCTATTCTATGTTCTGAAATAACTGGCAGATATGATACTGAGCTTTTGTCATTAATCTTTGAAAGATCATAGAGAATGGGAGAATTACTGAAGTATTGGTGAAAAATAAATGTCCCAATTTTTAAAGGATGAATAAAAAAGGAAGAATGAAGCCAGAACAGTATAGGAATTAAATGTCAGCAGCAGCTTTAGTTTTATTCCTATTTTTTAGGAATGATTATAGTGAACATTAAGAATAAACTGCAGTAATCACAAAGAAACAGCACAGCTTCATTAAGAACAGATTATAATATGAATGAAATAATTTAATTATATGAATTAAACCTGGGAATTCATGCAAAGTCCTGGTATGTATTCATCATTTGTTCTTGAAAATGCCATGTGTTTAGATTCTATTACTATCATTTGCTTTTCCATCTTTGCTTCTCAAGAGTGTCAAAGTCTCAAGTCTAATCAGCTAGGGAATTCTGGAATTTTTAATAATTGTCTCTGTTTTTCCATTTACAATTTTTTCCTGGCAAAAACTTTTGATCCTGCCTCTGGCTGCTTCTTGGTATAAGACAGTGGGGTCAAACTCAAACAGAAACTGGGTCACTGACTCAGAAAACCACCTTATAATCTATTGTGTACTAATTTATTTAATTAAATAGTTCCCAATTATAATTTACTCTGCTTTAAGGTAAACTCAGTAATGCTGAAGACTGCAAGATGTTAGGTTTCACCATTCTGGTGTGTAAGTAATCTAATTGGATGTTGCTATGTGGGGATAACCAGATGGTGTAATGAATAGAACATCAGACCTGGAATCAGGACAGACCTGAGATCAAATCTGGTTTCAGAAACTTGCTACTTGTATGACCCTGGACAAGTCACTTAACCCTGTTTGTCTCAAATTCATCTTTTGTAAAATGAGTTGGAAACCTAGAAAAACCACTTTACAATCTTTTGTACTTTTACTCATTTATTTGACTATTTCCCAAATTCACTTTTTTTGCATTTAATGTTATTTTATTTTATTTTTTCAATTACATGCAAAGATATGGAGAGCAATATGGAACTATGCCCAAAGAGTAATAAAACTGTTCATGCCCTTTGACCCAGCAATTCCAATTCTAGGTCTATATACAAAAGAAATTATAAAAAATAGGAGAAGTCCTACATGTTAAAAAATATACATAGATGCTCTTTTTTGCAGTGGCAAAGAATTGGAAATTAAAAGGATGTCCATCAGTTGGGGAATGGCTAAACAAGTTGTAGTGTATGAATATATGGAATACTATTCTTCCATAAGAAACCATGAATGATGAGACTCTACAGAAACATGGAATAAATTACAGGAACAGATGCTGAGCGAAAGGAACAAAACCAAGAAAACATTGTACACATTAAGAAGAGCATTATGAGTTGATTAACTCTAATGGAGCTGCTATGAACAATACTATCCCCATCCAGAGGAAGAAGAATAAAACAAAACAAGACAGCAACCCTTCAGAATCTGAACATTTTATAAAAAATTATCTCTTATGTATTTCTTTCCCATATTCCTAATTACTCATATCAAAAATGACTAATCTGTAAATATGTATGTACAATACTAATCTGACTGATTGCCACTGAGGGGAGAGGGGGGTGGGAAGGAAGGGTGGAAGGAAATTTTGCATCTTAAAAAATATATATGTGTGTGTGTGTGTGTGTGTGTGTGTGTGTGTGTGTGTGTGTGTGGTATGTGTGTGTGTATGGATGAAAAATAAATAAATAACTATTTTTAAAATAGCATGCAAAGATAGCTTTCAACATTCCTCTTTCGGGAGATTTTGATTCCCTTCCTTTTGCCATACACCTTCTCCCATGACAGTGGGTATTAATGTGATATAATTTATACATTTACAATCATGTTTCACATATTTCCATTTAGTCATGTTGTAAAAGGAGAATGATTACTAAAAAGAAATGAAATATGAGAAAAAGAAAAAGAAAACAAGTTTTAATAAGCGAAAATAGTATACTTTGGTCAGTATTAAGATTCTGTGATTTTTTCTATACATGAATAGCATTTTCTATCATGAATGTTTTAAAACTGTCCTAGAGCACTAAACTACTGAGAAGATCCAAGCCTATCATAGTTAATCATCATATTGTTACTGTTAATATATTAAATATTCTCCTGGTTTTATTCACTTTATTCAGCATCAGTTCATGCAAACCTTTCTAAGTTTTCTAAAGTTCACTTGCTCATGATTTCTTACAGAACAAGAGTACTCCATCACATTCATATACCATAATTTGTACAACCATTCCCAACTGAAGGATATCCCCCCATTTTTTCAATTCTTTGAATCTACAAAAAAGAATGACTATAAATATTTTTCTACATTTGGATCTTTTCCCCTCTTTAACAATTTCTTTAGGATATAGACGTAATAGTCTTATTGTTGGATCAAAGGATTTACACAGTTTTATTGCCCTTTGCACATCATTCCAAGTTGTTCTCTAGAATGGCTGAATCCATTCACATCTCCACCAATACAGCATTATTGTCCTAGGTTTTTCACATTAATCATTTTCCTTTTTTGTCATATTAACTGATCTGATAGTGTGAGGTGGTACCTCAGAATTCTTTTCATTTGCCTTTCTCTAATCAATAATAATTTGAAGCATTTTTTTCATTTGATTATAGATAGTTTTAATTTCTTCATCTGAAAACTGTTTCTTTGATCCTTTATCAGTTGAGGAAGGACATATTCTAACAAAACATTTTTTTTAGTTTTTGCAAGGAAATGGGGTTAAGTGGCTTGCCCAAGGCCACGCAGCTAGGTAATTATTAAGTGTCTGAGGCGGAATTTGAACTCAGGTACTCCTGACTCCATGGCCAGTGCTCTATCCACTGCACCACCTAGCCATCCCCTGGAAGGACATAGTCTTATAAATTTGATTCAGTTCTCTATATATTTTAGAAAGAAGTACATTATCATACCTGTGAAAATTGTTCCATAGCTTTTTGCATTCCTTTAAAATTTGTTATTGCTGGTTTTGTTTGTACAAAACCTTTTTAATTAATATGATCACAATTATTCATTTTGCATTTTATAATGTTCTCTAGCTCTTGTTCAGTCATAAACTCCTCCCTTGTCTATAGATCTGACAGATACACTATTCATTATTCTGCCAAATGGCTTATAGTATCACCCTTTCTATGTAAATTCCATACCTATTCCAATCTCAATTATACTTTAATGTGCTTCAGACTCAACTCAGTAATGTTGCAGGCTGAAAGATCATGTATTTCCTCATTGGAGAAAGAAATAACAAACCACTCCAATATCTTTACCAAGATAAACCTAAATAGATTTAAGGGGCAGAGCCAAGATGGCAAGACGAAGCTAACATGCTCCCTACCAAAGTTAAATGAAGACTTTACTCTGACATTTACACTACAGATCCCACCAAGAAAAAGAG
Source organism: Macrotis lagotis (assembly GCF_037893015.1). Taxonomy (NCBI): domain Eukaryota; kingdom Metazoa; phylum Chordata; class Mammalia; order Peramelemorphia; family Peramelidae; genus Macrotis; species Macrotis lagotis. Next base: position 190,735,924 of record NC_133664.1, on the reverse strand, counting down.
AAGATGCAAAGAAGTTTCCAGTTGTAGATATTATGGAAGATCTTCTGTGAAGGTCTTTCTCTTGTCTGGGGGGGGGGGGGGGCGGGGAGTAAAGTCCAGGAGGGCGAGAGTGGGGAAAACCAACAGGAAGTTTTTAGGCACAGTGCAATCCAGGTCCTGACAGCCTAATAATAACAGAGGTCCTGGCAATTAGATATCAAGCCAGCAGGGAGTATCCTAACCTAAAAAACGTCTAAATCCTGAAAACACAGGGGTTAAAAGACAGGACTGGGTTAGGAGCAGTCCTGTGTTAAGTCAGAACCTGCACATAAAGCAAAGCCTGGATTGCATAGGCAACATGTTGACCAACAACAAGCCAGGGATCAGGCCCCAGCCCCAGCAAAATAAGTTTGGATCTATACTCCACATACCCCAGGAGCAGAACTAAAACAGCACAGATGAGCAAAAAAGCTAAACGAATGTTCATTATAGAAAACTACTTCACAAAGATGAGAGCAAAAATCACACAGGGCAAGTATTAAAATAGTCTATGAATTGGACTCAAATGCAAAAGTTCATCGAAGAACTTAAAAAATATTTTAAAAACCAAAGAAGAGAAGAAGGCGAAAAATGGAAAAAGGAAATGAAAGTCATACAGGAAAATTGTGAAAAGTTAACCAAAAAAAAGCAACTCTGTTAAAATTAAAAATAATCAGCTGGAAATGAAACACAGAAGCTAAGTGAAGAAAATAAAATCCAAACAATTAGAATTGAGCAATTAGAAACCAATGAATCTACAAGGCTACAAGATTCCATCAAACAAAATGAAAAGGCTGAAAAAAGCAAAGAAAATGTAAAGTAACTTCTAGGGAAAACAAATGACTGGGAAAAAATACATTCAGGAGACATAATCTACAAATCATTGCACTACTAGAAAGCCTGGATTAACAAACAAATCTGGAAAACATCATGCAGGAAATTATAAGGAAAAACTTTCCAAATATACTGGAACAAGAAAACAACATATTCATTGAAAGAATCCTCAGAACCTTTCCTGAATGAGACCCCAGAATAAAAACTCCAAGGGTGATAATAACCAAATTCCAGAGCCCACAAATAAAGGTCAGAATATTTCAAGTAGCAAAAAAGAAAAGAATTCAAATATAAATATATAAATATATAACAATATATATAATAAATATATAACACAATCAGACTAACACAGGACCTATCAGCCTCAACAATGAAGGATCTGAAGAACTGGAATAACATATTTCAGAAAGCTAAGGACCTAGGATTACAACCCAGAATGTACTACCTTGAAAAATTCAGCATATACTACCAGAGGGAAAAAATGGATGTTCAATGAAATAGAGGACTTCCAGAATTTCCTGACAGAAAGATCAGAGCTGAACGAGAATTCAATTGCCAAATACATGACTGAAGAACTGCATAAAAAAAGGTAAATGTAAAGGGAAACTGAAAAAAAAACTGTTTTAAACAAATGTTGGTAAACTATCAAATTGTATACAAATGTAAAAGGGAAGATATAACACTTCTAATTCTTTAGAACTTTGCTTCTCTAAGGATAATTAGAGGATAGAATATAATTGAAGAGAATGAACCCAAAAGATATGGGTATAATTGAATTTTTGTCTCTCAATTGGAGAAGTCCAAGTTAACATCACCATATTTGATACAAAAAGCCCAGAAAAAAAGCAAAGGTTTTAACTTTAGGTGTCTCATACTTTGACTCACTTTAATCACAAGGTGCTAAGCACCTTGTCTAATGAGGGCATCATAAACTGCATGGACAATCATTTGTAAAGTTCTCAGGTGAGACCTCCAGAGCCTCCCAGTTCTTAGAGATCTTCAAGATTCTCTCAGTTAATTAGATATAGATTTTAATTAACCAGTGCTTCACTTAAAGGGTCTTAAGTACCTTGGGTGGGGAGGGCAGGAGGTAAAGTATGAAAGAAAATAGACCCAGGGGGAGGAACACAAAATGTTCAAGGAAATGCATGGCTTTGGATGCTACTTTGTCTTGTGAAGAGGATAGTGTGTACTAGAAAGATACTTGAAAAGGGGAGAAAAGTAAAAAATTATTATAATTACAATTTGATGTAATTTGAGTCAATGCTACTTATCAAGCAACCGAGTAAGCAATCTGTGATGATATCCTGATAACAACAGGAGCTTATTAAGCAAAGAAATATTCAAACTGTGATTGATGATAACTGACTAATAATAGAGTGATAAATAACATCAAGGGAAGAGGCACAAAGATTTATAATTTTAGAAGGAAAGAAGGGAGAATGTGAATGCTGATTAAATTCTATTCAATAGAGTTAGCCTAGAGAGAGAATAAAATACATTCCCACTTGGGTTTAAAAATGTAACAATTTACATGGAAAGGGGTAGAATGGGGGACTATGAAAGGGAAAGATAAGGGAAGAAGGGACTGACTGATAAAAGGGAAGGCAAGCTATAAGTGAAAATAAGCTGAATGTTAAATTTTTAAAACAAAAGTCAAAGGAGAAAGGTAATAAAATTTTAGTGAGGAGGAATAAGAGAAAAGGAAAGAGATAAATATAAATGGAGAATAATAGCATGGAGGGAAATACATAATTAGTAATCTTAACTGTAATTTTGAATTGAATGAACTCTCTCATAAAACGGAAGCAGATAGGAGAATAGATTAAAAACCAGAATCCTACAATATATTATTTACAAGAAACATATTTGAAGCAGCGAGATACACACACAGGGTAAAGTAAAAGGTTGGAGGAAAATATATTATGCCTCAGTGGAAGTAAAAAAAAAAAATCTGGGGTAGCAATCCTAATCTGAAAGTAAAAGCAAAAATCAAACTCAATAAAAGGGCTGAGGAAAGAAACTACATCTTCTTAAAAGACACCATTGGAAATGAAGTTATATCATTACTAGACATGTATGCACCTAGTGGTAGAGCATCCAGATTCCTAGAGGAAAAGATGAGTGAATTACAAGGAGAAATAGAGAGCAAAACTTTGATAATGGGATATTTTAATCTCCCTCTCTCAGATCTAGATAGATCTAACAACAAAATAAACAAGAATGACATTAAGAAAGTGAATGAAATCTTAGAAAACTTAGATATGACAGACCTCTGGAGAAAACTTAATGGGAATAGAAAAGAATACATCTTGTTCTCAACAGTACATGGTGCCTTCACCAAAATTTACCATGTACTAGGGCACAAAACCCTTAAAATAAAATGCAGAAAGGCAGAATTAATAAATACACACTTCTCAGACCATGATGCAATAAAAATTACATGTAATAAAGGGTTAGAGAAACATAAATCAAGAACTAATTGGAAATTAAAAAACTATCTCAAATAATGGGTGAATCAAACAGCAAATAATAGTAATAATTAATAATTATATCCAAGAAAATGATAATAACCAGATATCATACCAAAATTTATGGGATGCAGGCAAGGCAGTTGAGGGGAAATTTTATATCTCTAAATGCTTATATGAATAAAACAGAAAAAGACATGATCAATAAATTTGGTATGCAACTAAAATAGCTAGAAAAAAGAACAAATTAAGAACCCCCAATTAAATAAAAAATTAGACATTACCATAACAGCAGAATGGGGGAAGAAAAGATAATTGCACATGAAACTGCAAATCTATTGTGAATGAATTGGTACTCCTTTTAAATATATAATAAAGTTATCATACAACTTTCTTTTATTACCTTTTTCATTCCCTTCCCACTCCACCCTCAGAGATGACTAGTAAGAGGCACAACTATATAATATATATATATATATATATATATATATATATATATACATGTATGTAAAATATAATAATATGGAAAGCAAGAAAAATCATTGATCTCATAAATAAAACTGAGTTGGTTTTATGAAAAAGTCAATAAAATAGACAAACCTCTGGTTCATCTGATTTTAAAAAAGAAAGTAATGAAATTGCCAGTGTCCAAAATGAAAAGGGTGAACTAGACACCAATGAGGAGGAAATCAAAGAGATAATTTAGAGCTACTCTGTGGAACTATATGCCAATAAATTGGATAATTTGAGTGAAATGGATGAATATTTACACAAACACACATTGCCCAAATTAACAGAAGAGGAAATAAATTACTTAAATGACCTCATTTCAAAAAAAGAAATTGAAGAAACCATAAATAAACTCCCTAATAGTAAGTCTCCAGATCCAGATGAATTTACAAGTGAATTCTACCAAACAATTAAGGAACAATTAATTCCTATTCTACATGAACTATTTTAAAAAATAGGAGATCAAGAGTTCTGTCAAACTACTTTTAGGATGCCAGCAAGGAAGAACCAAAACAAAGAAAATTATAGACCAATTTCCCTAATGAAATATTGATGCAAAAATCATAAATAAAACTTTAGCAATGAGACTACAGCACATTATTACCAGGATAATACACCATGATCAGGTTGTATTTATACCAGGCAGGCAGGGATGGTTCAACATAAGGAAAACACTCAAGGTAATTAATCATATCAATAGTAAAATCAACAGAAATTATATGATTATCTCAAAAGATACTGAAAAAGCGTTTGATAAAATAAAACATCCATTCCTATCAAAAACACTTAAAAGTTTAGGAATAAATGGAGTTTTCCTTAAAATAATTAATAGTATCTATCTAAAAATCAACAAATAATATGTTTAATGGGAATAAACTCAGATTTCCAATAAATTCAGAGTTGAAACAAGGATGCCCGTTATCTCCATAACTATTCAATATAGTATTAGTATTACTAATTACTAATAACAATATAGTATTACTATTCAGTATGGTTTAGCAGTAGCAATAAGAGAAGAAAATGAAATTAAAGGAATCAGAATTGGCAATGCTGAAGCAAAAATTTCACTCTTTGTAAATGATATGACCTAGAGAACCTAAGAAAATAATCTAAAAACCACTTTGAAACAATTAACAAATTATGCAAAGTAGCAGGATATAAATAAAGCCACATAAATGACCAGCATTTCTATATATGAACAACAAAGCCCAAGAACAAGAGATAGAAAGAGAAATTCCATTTAAAATATCTGTAGACAATATTAAATACTTGGGAATCTACCTCCCAAGACAACCAAGAAACTGTATCAACATAATTATAAAGCTCTCCTCACCCAAACAAAGTCAGTTCTAAATTAATTGGGGAAATGTCAAATGTGCATGGATAGGTCCAGCTAATATAATAAAAATGACAATTCTACTCAAATTAAATTGCTTATTCAGTGCCATACCAATGAAGTTACCAAATAACTACTTTACCAAGCAAGAAAAAAATGGTAAAAAAAATTCATCAGGAGCAACAAAATGGCAAGAATATCATGGGAACTGATGAAAAAAATGGAAAGGAAGGTGGCCTAGCTCTATCAGATCTAAAAGTATACTATAAAACTAAAACTGTACATTGAACCCAGTAGTCATCAAAACTGCCTGGTACTGGTTAAGAAATGGAATAATGGATCAGTGGATTATTATAAGTTCAAAAGAAACTGCAGTAAATGACTACAGCAATCTATTATTTGACAAACCCAAAGTCAACAGCCTCTGGGATAAGAACTCACTATTTAACAAAAATTTTTGGGAAAACGGGAAAATAGTGTGGCAAAAACTAGGCATAGATACACCTCTCACACCCTATACCAAAATAAGGTCAAAATGGGTAGGTACAGGATTCAGGCATAAAGAGCAATACCACAGATAAATTAATAGATCAAAAAATACTCATCTATCTGATTTATGGAAAGGGGATAAATTTATACCCAAATAAGAATTAGAGCACATTTTAAACTGAAAAATGAATGATTTTGACTATGTTAAATTAAAAAGTTTTGCACTAATAAAATCAATGTTGCCAAAATTATAAGAAAAGCAGAAAGCTGGTAAACAATCTTCACAACCAGGAGTTCCAATAAAGGTCTCATTTCTAAAATATATAGAGAATTACATTAAATTGATAAGATCAAATTTCATTCCCCCGCTGATAAATGGTCAGAGGTTTTGAACAGTTTTCAAATAAAGAAATTGAAGCTATATATAATCATATGAAAAAATGCTCCAAATCACTATTGATTAGAGAAATTCAAATTAAAACAACAGTGAGGTATCATCTCACACCTATTAGATTAACCCAGATGAGAAAAAGGGAAGATGATCAATGTTAGAGAATTTATAAGGATTGGGATATTGATGAGTTTCTGGTGGAGTTGTGAATGGATCCAACCTTTCTGGAGAGCAATATGGAACTATGCCCAAAGAGCAATAAAGCTATTCATACCCTTGGCTCCAGCAATTGCAATTCTAGGACAATATCCAGATTAAATTATAAAACATGGGAAATGTCCTACATGTTCCAAAATATTCATAGCAGCTCTTTTTCTAGTGGCAAAGAATTTGAAATTGAGGGATGCCCATCAATTAGAGAATGGCTAAACAAGTTATGGTACATGAATACTATGGAATATTATTGTTCTATAAAAAACATAAATGGTCAGACTAGAGAAGTCTGGGATGATTTACAGAATCTGATGCTGAGCAAAAGGAGTAGAGCCAAGAGAACAATGTACACATCAACCATATTAGGAGATGAACAGCTTTGATGGAAGCAACTCCTCTCAACAGTCCAGAGAGCTAGAACAATTGTATGTGCTTGGTTATTGACTTAAATTTGTTCATCACAAGTATAACAGTGAAATGGAGTCGAGGTGGGCCCATTTTTCCACATGACAATTTCCTCCATCTCAGAAAACAAATACAGAAAATTTCAATGCATCTGGAAGTTTTCCTGATGGGGAAGAGAACTTAGATTCAGAGCCACTTTGCCCCCACCCTTTTGGGGTGGAGGGAGGAATGAGTCACAGAAAAATTTAGCAGAAATTTAAAAAAGCAGTTGACAAAATGATTCATGCTATGTGTAGCTAAGAAAATATGAAACAACTGAGGAAACAAGGGTTCAAGCTCCTGAACATATTGAATTATTAAGCAATGTAAAAAATCAGAAGCAGACTTTTCAGACTTTTGCACTGAACCCTGAAAACAGATTTTTATTAATTAAAAATTAACGACAAAGAGAGCTGAAGCAAATATTTAGAAGATACATTTTCCCCTAATTATCTTTGGAAACAAACCTATTAGTGATATTGTTGGGTCAGAGGATACAAGCAATTTAAAAAATCTTTGGGCTACAATTCTGGATTGCTCTCCAAAATGGTTGGTTCAGTTCACAATTCTACCAGTAGGTTTTTCTACAAGTCATCCAACCTCTGTATCTTTCCCCTTCAATCATTTTAGCCAATCTGATGGATATAAAATGTTAAACCATGTTTTAATTTGACAAAACTCTTTATATAGTTGAAATATGAGACCCTTAACTGAGAAACTGTTTACAAAATTTACCCCCAATTTTCTGCTTTACTATAACTGTTTTATTTGTACAACACATTTTTTTATTTGATGTAATTGAAATTATCCATTTTGTACCTCCTGCTCTCTATCACTTTTTTCCAAGGGCACATTATATGTATAGATAGATAGATAGATAGATAGATAGATAGATAGATAGATAGATAGTAACAGCAATATTCTCTTAAAAACAATTTTAGGAGGCTTCCTGGGGAGAGCCAATGTAGTGGATTGAAACTAGGAAGCTTCCTGAAACTATTCCCCAAAACAATATTGAATAAATTGCTAAAGAGCCTCTAAAGATGCAGAACTCATAAAAAACATAGTGAAAAAATTCTCAACAATATATTATGGAGGAACAACAAAAAAGGTCAGGTCCAAGTGGATAAAAGGGGAATATTAACCAATTAACCAATCTGGCAGCAGATCTGAGAAATCAGTAGGAGACTCTTAGCCAAAGCACAGCTCTTGTCCCAACTAAGTAAATCAGCAGTACAGTGGGCCAGCAGATAGGTCTCCAAGTACAACTTGGAAAACAAAGTTTAAGCCCAGGAATGTTACTGAAATAAGTGAAACGTGGTCAGAACACCCTAATAAACCATAGGCACCTGAAAAATCATAGGTAATGCTATAGACAAGTGGTAACCAAGAATCACATCCCTGGGCTCAGCACAAAAAGCTTAGAACAGTAACTCCCTGTGCCCCAGAGGCAGAACTCAACTATCAAAATGAACAAAAAAAAGAACCCCAACAATAGACAACCTCTATTCTGATAAGGATAATTAAATGTGATCTCATAAGAAGAAAGCAGTTCAAACTGTCACTATATGAAACATCAAAGGGGTTTAGAATTGATCTCCAATCCAAAAATACCTCTTGGAAGAACTCCTTTTTTGAGCTCCTGGTTTAAAAAACAAAGAAGAAAAAAGAAAAAAAGAGATGAGATGCCTGCAGGAGAATTATAAAAAACTGATTGCAAAAAAATGCCTTTAAAAGTTAGATTGGACAAAGGGAAAAGAAAAATCTACTTCATTAAAAGTAAAATTGTCCAACTGGAAAAGAAACTAACTCATCAAAAAGGAAAACAACTCATCTAAATGTAAAATTAATCAACTGAAAAAAGGAAAGGCAATATTAGTTAATAATATTAAACTGTATACATCCTTACACAGGAAGATCTGTGTAACATGTAATCTGTGAGAACTGTATTTCTCTTAGGATAGTTAAAAGATGTGTACTTAGACAGAGGGTTTTGGTATAGATTGATCATAAAAGTGATGATGCTTTAGCAGATAATTTAGCTCATAAGGGTTATATTTCTGTTGGAATACTTGAAGGGAGTGTATTTGGAAACAGTGTGGACACAAAGTGATTATGAGGTAATGATGCTTATAAATCAATCAATCAATCAATTAACCTTGAGAAATGTACTTATATCAGGACAGATAAAAGAAGTATTCCTTGACAGAGTTGGGTATGCAAGACAGATAGAAAACAACGAAGACATGAAAAGAAGGAGAAGGTGAGGCATTAAGGAATAAAACCACATGAAGAGACACAATGAATCTATTATAATAAAGGGAAAGAAGGGAGGGTGTGGGCACTGAGCAAATCTTATTCTTTACAGACTTGACCAAAGAAGGAATATTACATTCCCAATTATGTTTAGAAATGTATCCTGCCCTACAAGGAAGTAGGAGGAAGGAAAAGGAAAGTGGAGGAATGATTATTAATAAGCAGGGCAAAAGTAAAAGTAAAACTAAAGTTAAAATGAAAGTTTAGCAAATGTAAAAGGGTAAGGGAGAAGGGAAGGAAAGAGTGATGAAAACAAGGAGGGTTGTTGGAGGAACAGCAGTCAGAAGTGAAGATTAATAAGGGGAAAGAAGAAAAAGTACAAATGGAGGGGAGGTGTTAGGATGCAGAGAAATTCAGAGTTGGTAACCATAAATGTAAATGGGAATGGGAAGAACTTGCCCATGAAACAGAAGCAGATAGCAGAGGGGATTAAAAATCAGAATCCTACAATATGTTGCATACAAGAAACACATTTGAAGTGGAGAGATACACAGTGAGTAAAAGTAAAAAGCTGGAGCAGAAAATATTATACTTCAACTAAAATTTTAAAGAAAGTAATCCTGATCTCAGATAAAGTAAAAGCAAGAATAATATCATTAAGAGGGGAAAAGGAAAGAAATTAGATTTTCTTAAAAGATACCTTAGGTGATGAAGTATTGTCACCATTAAACATATATACACCGTGTGGCATAGCATCCAAATTCTTAGAGCAGACACTAAATGAGTTAAAGAGATACATAGACAACAAAACTGTGCTAGTAGGGCCCCTCAACTTTCTTCTCTCAGAATTAGATAAAACTAACCACAAAATAAACAAGGAAGGAAAAGAAAATAGAATTCTAGAAAAGATAGATCTCTGGAAAAAACTGAGTGGAGATAGGAATATATATACCTTTAAATGGTACATGGCACCTATCCAAAAACTGACCATGCATTAGGACATAAAAGCATCACAATCAAATGAAGAAAGGCATAAATATTAAAGGCATATTTTTCAGATCACGATTCAATCAAAATTACAGGTAACAAACGGCCATGGAATGAGAAACTAATAATTAATTGGAAACTAAATAACCTAATTTTAAAAAATGAGGGGATCCGATTGACAAATGGTCAAAAGATATGCAAAGGCAATTTACAGATGAGGAGATCAAAGCAATCCATAGTCATATGTAAAAATTGCTCTAAATCATTACTTATTAGAGAAATGCAGGGGTGGCTAGGTGGCTCATTGGATAGTCAGGAGTTCCTGAGTTCAAATCTGGCCTCAGACACCTAATAATTACCTAGCTATGTAGCCTTGGGCAAGCCACTTAACCCCATTTGCCTTGCAAAAACCTAAAAAACAAAAAATGCAAATTAAAGATCTCTGAGGTACCACCTCACACCTCTCAGACTGGCCAATATGACCAGAAAGGACAATGATCATTTTTAGAAGGGTTGTGGGAAACAACATAAGTGAAATATATGAATATTTAACAAAATATGAGATACCCAGATTAATAGAAGAAACAAAATACTCAAATAGCTCCATTTCAGAAAAAGAAATTGAAGAAGCCATCAATAAGAAAAAAAATCTCCATGACAGATGAATTTACAAGTGAATTCTGCTAAACATTTAAAAAACAGTTAATTCCAATTCTATATAAACTATTTGAAAAAATAGGTTGAAGTCTGAAAACACCAATATGGTGCTAATACCTAAACCAGGAAAAACCAAAACTGACAAAAAAAATTATAGACCAATCTCTCTAGTGAATGTTAATGTAAAATTTTTAAATAAAATTTTAGCAAGGAGACCACTGCAAGTTGTTACTAAGCTAATTCACCATAATCAAGTAGGTCATGCACCTTTGCACCAAGTATATAGAAATGGTTCAATATTAGGAAAAAGAATCTATAACAAAACTAACAGAACATATAATTATCTCAACAGAGTCTGAAAGAGTTCTTGACAAAATACAGTACCATTCTTATTAAAAAACACTAGAGAATATGATAAGTAAGGGAGTTTTCCTTAAAATGATAAGCAATATCTTTCTAAAACCACCAGCAATCATTAGTATGTAATGGGAACAAATGAGGCATTTCCAATAGGAACAGGAGTGAAGCAAGGATGCTTGTTATCACCACTATTGTTCAATATTGTATTTGACATGTTAGCTTTAAGGCAAAAAAAAAAAGTTTTTGCAATGGAGTGGAAGGGGGAGAGGTAAAGGGGAGTGAGTGAGCATTCATTTTCATCAGAAATGGCTCAGAGAGGAAATAATATGCATGCTCAATTGAGTATAAAAATCTATCTTACCCTAAAGGAAAATAGGAGAAGAAAGGGAGTGGAGATAGGGAATGGCGGAGGGGATAGGAAAGTATAAGGGATGGAAATGAGGGAAGAACATGAGTGAGCACAGTCAGATGCAACATACTTTTGAGGAGGCATATGATGAAAGAAGAGAGAAAAAAAGAATAAATGGGAGTGGGGACAAATAGGAAGGAGGGAAATACAGCTAGGAACAGCAACTATGAAGAAAAATATTGAAGCAATTTCTCTGATGGATTTACAATAAAGAATGCTATCCATCTCAAAGACAGAGCTGATGGTATGTGAATACAGAGTGAAGTACATTTTTTCTTTCATTTTATTTTTCTTGAGGTTTCTCTTTCTTTGTTGGGGTGGGGAGTTTATTGACTTTTACAAATGACTATTGTAGTAATGTGAAAAAAAATTAAAATTATTAAAATATATTTTTAAAAAAAGGATAAAAATAAATGCTAGTTTTAGCAATATGAAAAGAAAAAGAAATGGAAGGAATTAGCATAGACAATGAGGAAAAAAATTTTTATTCTTTGCAGATAATATGATAGTATGCATAGAGAACCCTAAAAAATTGACTAAAAGAGTACTTGAAACAATTAACAATTTTAGCAATGTAGCAGGATATAAAATAAATAAATCATCAGCATTTCTATTTATAGCCAACAAAACACATCAGCAAGAGATTAAAAGAAAAATTCCATTCAAAGTAACTATAGTCAACATAAAACACTTGGAAATCTACCTACCAGAAACTACATGAACACAATTACAAAACACTTTTTACACAAATAAAGTCTTATCTAAACAACTGAGAAAATATGAATTTCTATAATTAGGTTGAGTTAATAAAATAGAAATGGCAATTCTACTTAAATTAAATTACTTGTTCAGTGCCTTACCAAGACACTATCAAAAAATGAGTTTTTAGAGCTAGAAAAAAATAATAATTCATCTGGAACAGCAAAAGGTCAAAAATATTAAGGGAATTACTGAAAAAATGCAAAAGAATGTTGTCAATCTATACCAAAACTAAAACTATACTATAAAGTGTCGGACATCAAATCTCTCTAGATCTAGCTAAAAAATGGAGAAATAGATTAATGGAATAGATTAGGTGCAAACAAAACAGTAGTAAATGACTATTATCTCCTATTTGAGAAATATAGACAGTAGCTTCTAGAATAAGAACCCACTCTTTGACAAAAATTGTTGAGAAAACTGTAAAATTATATGGTAAACACTAGGCATAGACACATATATCATGCTCTATAACAAAATAAGTCAAAATAGGCACAGGATTTAGACATAATTGGTAATATCAAAGACCTATTAAGATAATGAGAAATAATCCATCAGATCTATGAAGAGGAGAGGAATTTATTACCAAATAAGGAAAAAAGAACTTAAAAACTGCAAAATGAATGATTTTACTTACTTGAAAATAAAAGGATATGCACAAGGAAAATAATGCAGCTGAGATTAGAATGGATGTACAAAACTTGTAAACAACTTTTATAATTAGTGTTTTTGAAAAAGGACTTATTTCTGAAATATATAGAGAATTAAGTAAAATTTTTATAATACTGTCATTTTGCAACTGATAAATGGACAAAGGATAAACAAATTAAAACTTTCTATAGTCAAATAAAAATGCTCCAAATCATTAATCATCAGAAAAAAATGAAAATTGAAACAACTCTGAGGTACCATCTCATACCTATCACATTGGCTATTATGAGAAAAAAGGGAAAATGATAAATGTTGAAGAGGATGTGGAAAAACTGGGACACTAAATGTCCTGTTGGTAGATTTGTGAACTGATCCAATCTTTCTTGAGAATAATGCAGAATTATGCCCAAAGGGCAATAAAACTATTTACATCCCTTGATCCAACAATAGCTTCTAGGTCTGTATCTCAAGGAGATCATAAAAAAGGGAAACAAAAGACCCACATGTACAAAAATATTTATAGCAGCTCTTTTGCATAGTAGCAAAGAATTAAAATTTGAGGGAATGCCCATCAATTGAGAGAAGACTGAGCAAGTTATGGTATATAAATTTTATGTAGTACTTTTGCTCTATAAGAAATCACTAGTGGCCAGACTTTAGACATATAAAGCCTGGAAAGACTCACATGAGCTATTGTTGAGTGAAGTGAGCAGAGCCTAGAGAATGATACACACATTAATAACAACATTGGGAAATGGATTAAATATGATGGCCTTAGCTCCTCTCAGCAGTTTAGTGATCAAAGGGAATGAGGGATCTGTGATGGAAAATGACATACACATCCAGATAAAAGCAAAACACAAAAAACTATGGTGTCCAAATGCAGAGCAAAGCATAGAATGTTTATTTTTTAAATTTTCTTTTATGTTTTTTCTTTCTTTCTCAAAGATTTTCCCTCTTAGTTCTAATTCTTTCACAACATGACTAATATGAAAATATGTTAAACTTGATTGTATATGTACAATTTTTATCAGATGGTTCATAGCCTTGGGGATGGGGAAGGGAAGGAGAGTGGTAGAAAAATGTGAACTCAAAAACTTGCAAATACGTGAATGTTGAAAACTACCTTTGCATGTAATTGGGGGGGGGAACAAATTAAAACAAAAAAAAAACTTTAGTAACTAGGACATTTTGAGTACTATAAATACCCAAGTTAACTACAAAGGACCTATGAAGTAAGATAATACCTGCATCCAGCAAAAAAAAAAAAAATAATAACCAAACTGAAGAATAGAAATATGTATATAATGATTTTACACACATTTACACACATATATAGTTGTGACTCTTGATAGTCATCTCTGGCGGGGAGGGTGGGAAGGGGAACAAAAGGTTTTTATAAGTTACATGATAACTTTATTATGTATTTGAAAGGAGTACCAAGTAGTTCACAATAGATTTTCAGTTTCATGTGCAATTATCTTTTTTTCCAATTCTGCTATATTATGGAAATGTTTGTTTTATTTCTTAAGTTTAGAATAAAAATTTTAAGATTAAAAAATGACAATAAATATGATATAAAATAGATTGTATAATTAAATAAATCTGATTTCTAAGTGGTGCACAATTTAAGGGCTTTCTGAATGGGGGAAGGGAGAACAAACAGTATAATTCCCTGAAATCAGAAAAAGAGAAGCCCCATTCCCCCAAAACATCTGTATTCAATCAAAGGAGCAAAGAAATAGCATTGTCTAGTAATATGGAGAATTTTCTGATAAGGTGCTTGAAACGGACAATTGAAAGAAAACTTCCTATATCGATCATTGTATCTGACTGGGTTTCAAGTCAATATAATTTAAGTCCTGAGTTAGGAGTCTCCAAACAAAAAGTATAAATGGTTCTGCTTCCCAAATATGCAGGGATAGGTTAAAACAATGCAATATAGTTTACTTATATTTCATTGGTTTCCTTTTATCCTTGGCATACTAATTTGATATATGATTGTTGTTGCTTAATCTTTTATTTTCTTTTTTTTTGTACACTTAACTTGTAATCCCAAACATGACAGGTTTTGAAGTATATCAAAATATAAAAGTGATCAATGATTCTGTACCCCACATTACTACTACTTGAAATACTTGAAGGTTAGATGTACTTCATTTTTACTTCTTGCCACAGTATTCTACAGAACCCTTAAAGACTCAGGAGATGACTCTATTATCTTTTTTGGCTGAAGCCACTGGTTATGTGACACTAATTTCAAGATAACAAGTATTCTTTAGTAATCAATTAATCTAGTTACATTTAACAAATTGTCCAGATAGCTTTCACAGAGGAATATTTATCCCAAAGGTCTTGCAAAAACAAACATAAATATTATCCCCACCCAAAAAAAAAAAAAAAAAACCTGGTGTAGTACAACTTTCTTTATGCCACCTCAATTTCTGGGAAAGGGAGGGAGATCAGACTCACAGTTTATTTTATGATTATACAAGCATGAATTAAAAGAAAAAGATTCTTGTATCAAGTACAAGATTTAGGTAAAAATGGAAATAGCAAACAGTAAATGAACTGAAAGTCTCTGAACTTTCAAGACTGGAGAAATAATTTTACATGATTGGACTAAACTGTATTATGGCTTGTTACTAGCAAAATTATCTAGGAATCTCTATATTTGGAAGTGAAGACACAGAACCCTCTTTAGAGCTGTCCTGAGAATAAAGCCTAATGTCCAAGAAAAGATATCTAGGGATCAGACATCTACATAAGACATCTAGAACTTAAAAATGTATTGAGAACATTAAGAATGGGTTACTAGGAAACAAGGAGACTTGAAGTTAGCTAATATTGGTGATAATTATTGTATTATTTTGGTCTTTTGTTTTATGATGCTTATGCATAGCTTTTCTCTGTTACCTTGGTAGCATGTAAATCTCTCTTCTCAAAACTAGTTCACTGGAAGCCCTCTAAGTAGTTTCAATTTTAACCAGACATTAACATTAGCTGACAATATAATGTTTTGAAAAATTTTATAGTTTTGGCTTATAGTGAATTGAAGGAATAATGATAGCAAGTGAACTGAGTGAACTACACTGGCTCCATTTAATGATTCAATTCTGGAACTAGAAGCATTTGTTTAATTATGGTTCTAGTCTCTGTCTTATAAGTTGGATCTAGGTTTTGTCTTATGGGTCTAGCTTCTGTCTTAAGAAAGCTCTATTCAATTTCGGGAATGGAAAGAAAACTTTATTGCTTTATTTTAATGTAGCCCTGCATGACTGGGAAACTGTACCATCTCTATGAGCTGTTTAAAGATATATAGCCAAGGGGCAGTTAGGTGGCATAGTGGATAAAGCACTGGCCTTGGAGTCAGGAGTACCTGGGTTCAAATCTTGTCTCAGACACTTAATAATTACCTAACTGTGTGGCCTTGGGCAAGCCACTTTACCCCATTTGCCTTGCAAAAACCTAAAAAAAAATAAAAAGAGAGAGATAGCCAAGAACATATGCTATGTTGAACAGAAGCTCAGATCCAGAGAATGATACAAGGAGTTTTCTAACATTTGCACATGTTAAGCAATCCCTACATTTTATCTGTAAACTGACCTTGTTCTAATCAATCAATCATTTTTTTCCAAGTTACAGATATTTGAGGAATGGCATATATCCTTTTCTTAATTCAGAAAATTACACCTGTTTTACCCCTCCTTCAATCTAAGGACCACTCCCATAGCTGCCAAACATGCAGAACCTTCTGGAGATCTCAAAATTTATCTAGTATGGTCCTAGAAGCAGCTGACTGTCAGACAAGATAGCTCTCCCAAGATTTCAGATGATGACTGCATATACTGTCCTAGTATTTTTTTCCTCTTCCCTTTTGCTCTATGGCCAAACACTAAGACCTAGACTGAAGTGTGTATTGACATTATCTCTCTCTACATTCTTGTCTCCCTTCATTGAAATCATTTTCTTTTCTGGTTGTGACATAATAGCCATAAAATACCTATGAATATATCTGTTTCTTCATGTATTTGAATACATATGTATGTGTATGTATATGCATCTGTATACCTGGATATATGTATTTATAAAAGTTTAACCTCATTGACTTAGATGTATGCATCTTTAGTTTCCCTCCTCCAATGGAATAAAGAATATTTTTTGATTATGGCCATTGTTAGTTCTTTGTTTTATTTTATTTTGCTTTTCAGACTTTTGGCTAAACAGTTGGGATATTGCTTCTGTAAACTCTTTGATATTTTTCAGATAGAACAGTAGTTGCATAAGTCTCTGTGATTCTTTGGTCATTTATTTTCATAGTTTGACAATTTTCTCTGATTTTCAAGTTTGCCAATGATTTAGGGGAAAAATGTGTCTCTTTGCAAATTTTCATGTTCATGTAGAATACATATTTGGCAGGAAAGTTCAAACTTTAGACATAGTGGTTGGAGTCCTCCTTTACCCTGAAAATGACTAAATAATCAGAAGTTAAATGGAACCTGATCATATCTTCTAGACTAATAAAATTTAAGGGACCAGATGAATATTCTTGCATCCTGGTATTCCCTACCCCTTCCCCCCACCCTCTCTCTTAAGAGCAGAGAGCAGTCTCCAACCTCAGCTTCCTACTTCCCTTCCTGGTGGAAATGAAAGTCTTCCTCAGAGAAGGCAGGGGTAGAAGCCAGAGAGATCTGTTCTGCTTCCCTTTAAGTGGCATAATAGTACTTGAGGTAGTTAGGCCTCACCATACTTGTAACTCACACTTGCTCTGCTCATCTCAAATGCCCTCTCTCATATTCTTTATCTCCGGTCAAACCACACCATTCATTTCCTGCACCCCCAGTCACAACTTATTGCTTCCCTTGCTCCATGCAAGGGTACAAAATTCATTAAAATCAACAAATATCTCTTAAATGTCTATTATATGCAAGTCATTATACCTGTGAAACAAAGACAAAAATGAAATTGTCCCTCACTTAACTGACTTAAGGTAGCCTAGGAATTAGGAGGAAGCAGTACAGATATATTCATACATAAAAAATACATAGTGAGAAAAATACTCTTTTAATAGGGAGAGAGTGATAACAATTATGTAGATCCAGAAAGCAGAAAGGCCTCATGTTGAAGGTTATACATGTGCAGAGAAATGAAGGAAGCTGTAAATGCTCTGAGCATAGTACAGACACTGAGCATCATGTATTGGGGGGGGTAGAAAGCCATGCAGAAGATATATATCATATCAAAGCAATTTGTCCAGCATGGAAATTGCCTGAAATAATATAAAACTAAATAGCAGAAAATTAGGTGGGAGTCAAACTAATGATTTTGGATTTCATCTTATGCACATTGAACAGCCACAGAAGATTGTTGAGAGGGAAGAGAGAATGGTTAGATCTACATTTAGGGAATATCAATTGGGAAGTCATATTAGAGATGAATAGAAAAGGGAACCCATTTAGGAGACCAGTTCATGTAAACTTAAATTATGATGATGGTTATGTAAATGGAAAAAAAAGGAAATGAAATGGTAATATAAGTGAGTACAAGAAATGTGAAGGCACAATTGTCAAGCCCATAGAGCCCCATCAATACCTGCAGCTCCCTCATTTTATTTGTTCTATTAAATTCAATTAACATTTATTAAGTATATTCTCTGTGCTAAACTCTGGGGATACCAAAAAAGAGATAAAAGATAGTCTCTAACTTCATGGAGCCTAATAGAGAAAACAATATAGAATTATACACAAAGCAAGTTACAAACAAATTGAATAGGAAAAAAATTAAAAGATATAAATCACTAGAAATAAGATTGGTTAGGGAAGACTTTCTATAGAAGATAAAATTTTAGCTGGGTCATCAATAAAGCCCAGAGAAGAAAGGTTAAGAAGACTGGAAAGGTAGGAGAAAAATAAGTTATGAAGGGTTTTGAATGATCAAAAAAGCATTTTTCTATTAGTTACTGGAGTTTATTGAATAGGGACAGGGCAGGGAGTGGGAGGGTGACTTGATAATACCTGTGTTTTAGGAATATCACTTAGCAGGCTATTGCAAGAATAAATGAGATAATGAAGGGTTGTAGTACCATGGTGGCATTGTCATAGAGGGAAGGGGGCATATTTAAGAAATGTTACAAAAAAAATCTAAAAAGAAAAAGAAATGTTACAAAGGTGAAATCAAGAGACCTTGGCAACAGGTTGGGTATGAAATTGGTAGGAAATAGTGAGAAATCAAAGATGACTCCTAGATTTTAAATCTAAGAGAAAATGATGTTATCTTTTACAATAACAGGTAAGGAAGGAGGAGGGGAGAGGTTAGGAAGGAGATGAGTTCTCTTTTGAACATATTCAATCAAAATTCTATTGGACATCTGGATTGAAATGTTTGAATGCCAGTGGACAAGCAAGATTGGCATAAGAAAAGAAATTGGGGCAGAAAAAGGTAGATTTGAGAATCATCAACTTTAAGATGATAATTAAATCTATAAGATTTGATGAGATCACAAAATGACATAGTATAGAGAGACAAGAGGATTCAGGACAGAATCCTAGGGGGCATTTTGATTTAGGATAGGAGGATCAAGCAAAGGAGACAGAGAAGTAGTCAGAAAGGTGGAAAACCAGGAAAGAATGATATCTTAACTACCTCAAGAAGACAAAAAAATCAAGGGAGTGATCAGTATAGTGTTAAAGTTTATAGAGAGATCAGGGAGAATAAGAAACGAGAAAAGGAGATGAATAGGAAATTGAAATTGACAATTAAGAAGTCATTAACAATTTTAAAGAAAACAATGGAAGTAAGGAATAAGACCATTTCATTAAATGAATGTGAAAATGAATGAGGAGAAAGTGGCAGAAGATATCTCTGTGATAGAAGAAATAAAGAAGAGGGGAAATCTTAAGGAATAATTGGTCATGCATTGTAAATAGTGATATAACCATTGTTGGATGCTATTTTTCAAGGGTTGTTAAATATTTCATGTCATCTTCCACTATTCATGATATGTAACTCCAAAGTATTCAAATGGATCTATATAGTTTCAAAAATTCCCTACAACAATACATCCAAACTAGCCCATTCTGTGTGACTCTTTTTTAAGTATTTTATTTTTCCTATTATGTGTAAACATACTTTTCAACATTTATTTTTTATAAATTCAGAACCAAATTCTCTCCCTCCTTCCCAATTAGCTTGTTTTTTGAGAAGGCAAGCAGTTTGACAGATTAAACATATGCAGTTATGTAAAACATATTTCCATAACCCACTTTGCAAAACAAAACATAGAATAAAATAAAACCCCAAGAAAAATAAAGTTAAAAAAGTATGCTTCAATCAGTATTCAGACTCCTTCAGTTCTTTCACTATGAATAGACAGAATTTTTCATTACAACTTCAGAGTTCTCTTGGATCATTGTATTGCTGAGAATATCATTCAGAGCTGACTATCTTATAATATTGCCTTTATTCTGTTCACTGATTCCCTGTTTCTATAAATTTTATTTTGTATCTGTTCATTTGAGTCTTTCCAGTTTCTCTGAAAGTATGTAATTCATCATTTCTTTTTTTGTTAAAGATTTTATTTGAATTTGGTTCATCATTTCTTAAGGCACAATAGTATTCCATCACAATCATATGCCGCAAATTGTTCAGCCAATCCCCAGTTGATGGAAATCCCTTAAATTTCTAATTCTTTGCCACCAGAAAAGAGCTACTACAAATATTTGGACATACTTACAAATTTCTCTACATAATAGTTAAATCAGTTCACAACATCCCATTTCAACATTTGTCACTTTTCTTTTCTGTCCCATTAATCAATTTAATAGGTGTGAGGTGTTACCTCAGAATTGTTTAAATTTATATTTCTCCAAATAATAGTGATTTAGAACATTTTTTCAAATGGCTTTAGATTGTTTTTATTACTTCATTTGAAATTTTTTATCATTTGTCATTTGGGGGTTATTATTTTTAAAAATAGTTATTATTTTAAAAAATGCCTCATTTTTCTGTATATTTGAAAGATGGAGCTTTTATCAAAGAAACTTGCTTCAGTTTTTTTATAGTAATGATTGCTAACTGTATTCTCCTCCATTCTATTCCCTCCATCTACTCTATCCTCTCTCCTTTCACTCTGTCACTCCTCAAAAATGTTTTGATTCTGACTACTGCCTACCCCAATTCACTCTCCTTTCTCTTCCCTTTTCTTATTCCTTTCTCTTCCTACTTCTCAGTAATGTAAAAATATATTTCTGTACTCAATTGTCTGTGTATGATTTTCCAGCTTTGAGTCAATTCTGATAAAAATAAGTTTCAGGGTTGGCTAGATGGTGAAGTGGATAAAGCACTGGCCTTGGAGTCAGGAGTAGGAGTACCTGGGTTCAAATCCGGTCTCAGACACTTAATAATTACCTAGCTGTGTGGCCTTGGGCAAGCCACTTAACCCCTTTGCCTTGCAAAAACCTAAAAAATAATAAGTTTCAAACATTCCCTGACACCTTCCCTCCACTGTAATTGGTACTCCACTATTTCATGCTTCTTTTATGTGAGGTAATTTAACCCATTTTATTTCTCCCTTTACCTTCCTCTCAGTTCACCCCTCTTTCTTACCACCTATTTTTTTAATAATCACCCCATCATACTCAACTGAAACATATGCATTCTATTTCTATGTACTCCTAATTGTCTTAAAAATTAGAAAGTTTGTACGAGTTACAAGTATCATCTTTCCATTTAGGAAGGTAAACAGTTTAATCTTTTTAAGTCCTTTATGATTTCTCTGTCCTATTATCTTTTCATGCTTCTCTGAGTCTTTTATTTGAAAGTTAAATTTTTCATTCAGTTCTGGTCTTTTCGTTGGGAATGTTTGAAAGTCTCATTTCATTGAATATTCATTTTTCCCCTTAAGAATTATAATAAGTAGGGGGCACAGTGAATAGAGCACCGGCCTGGAGTCAGGAGTACCTGGCTTCAAATACACCGGTGCTTTCTCCACTGCCACCTAGCCGCCCCCAATTCTGATTTGCAAGGCATTCTTCTACTCATTGGATCCTTATACCTCTTTGTACCTTTCCAATTAGCCTATTCTATTTTTTAAGGTCTTATTTTCTTTATTTTTTTTTTGTGCTTCCTTTAAAATGGAAGCCATTGACTCTTTTTCCACAATTTTCATTCATCACTCTCATTTCTCTTCCCCTTGCAATGTTCTTTGTTTTGACCTTTTTGTCACCATAGTAACTTTTTATAGACAATTTTCCTCCTGTTTATTCATTTTTCCTGTCTATTTTTTTTTTATTTTTACTTCTTTGCTATAAAGAGGCTCTGCTTCTGAGATAGAGGATACACTGTCACAAATTTCAGGGTTTTGTGCAACTGTTTCCAGAGATACTTCTAGGGACCTATGAATTTTCAGTTCTTCCAAGGTGATATAATCTAAGGAGAAGTATGTTTACTCTTCTGACCTCTGCTCTGGCAACCACAGCACACTTTTCTGTCCTGGAAAGGTGACTATGGACCTTAGTCCACTGCAACCACAAACTCTGATTGCTAGTTCAACCTCCTCACCCTGAAACTGCCACAGAGTACTGTAACCTGGATCCAAGAATGGGTAAATCAATAGTCTTGCCTCCTGTAATCTCCATCTAACCGATTATTTGACCCTCTTTCTTTCTTTCTGTTGCTTGAGAGCTCTAGAAGCAGTTGCTGCCATTGCTGATTCATTGGCTTCCAAGATCATCTCTTGCTCTACTTGATCCTATTCTGCTGGCATTGCCTGCACCGCACTGCTCTCTAGTCTAATCTTAGTACAACATATGTTTTCTGCTGACCTTAGTTGTCTTTTGCTAGAAAATTGCTTCATTCCTTTCTTTTGTGGATTTTGCCATTTCAGAATTTGTTTTATGACATTATTTAAAGGTCTTTGGAGGATTTGGGGGGCAACATTGAGACCATTCACTGTCTTTTCCTTGCCATCTTGACTCTGCTCTACCTCTACCTTATTCTTGTCTCTTTTTTTATTTCCTCAAAACTTCACCACAGAAGGAGCTCACCCAATATTCTAAAGACATCCCTTATTTTCTCCCAGTATTTGACATTTCAAACATACCAATCTGGCTGCCTATTTTTATGCTTTTTTTCATGGAGTAGACCAGATCATCTTCTTTCATTATATAATTACTTGATAAAATATTTACTTTTATTTTTTTCAGAGTTCCTCTTTGTATCTATGTGGCAAATCACCTTATATCTGCCAAACACTTGCTCAGTACCTTTCCATCTCAGTCATAATCATTTTGGGATATTTAGAGACACTGATAGTTATGCATCTTTCTACCATGTGGTTATACAAAGAAAATGTTAGTTTTGCAAAGCAGGGCCTTTGCTTTCATGGAAAGTTTGGATTTAGTAAAAAAAATTTGTAATTCCTTCAAAACTATTCAACCCACTCTTCTTCTCCTTTTAACTTTGGATCTGGCTTATGTCCTTTTGTACTGAGTGTTCTACTATGCATCCCTTCTTTTATGCATCCATCTGATAGTTGCTATTAGAGGATCAAGGAATAGGCTTTTTTTCCTGTTATTTTCTCTCAGTTATCCTGAGTTATTTGGTGCAATGGGTGAGATGGGCAGAGCTAAGATGGCAGAGAGAAGGCAGGAAGTTGCCTAAGCTCTTCCCAGTTTTCTCAAAAACAACATTTAAACAAGTCTTTAAATGGATTCTAGAGAACGAGAACCTGCAAGAAGGCAGAGTGAAGCAATTCTCTAGCTTAAGGTATTTTGGAAGGATATCAGAAAATGTATTACCCTTAGGTAAAAGAACAATGTTACCCAGGGAAGTCAGGGTCCAAACAAATGAGCAAGAGGTTCTTAGTCTTAGTAAAGATCAGGAACTAGACCTTATAGTACCAGTTCCACAAGAGAGCAGCACCCATTTTGATACCACCATTCCCAGTGCAAGTGAGTCAAAGAATCTCTAGCACAATAGTTGCAACTAAGCCAGACCACCCCAGCACAGTGAGCAAAATTCCAGCACCTGGGGCTCCAGTGCAGAAAGACAGTGACCAGATTCTTAACCTCTAGCATGAGAAGATGTGCCCTCTGGGTCCCAGCAGCTGAGTGCAAAATTTTTTAAATTTATTTATTTATTTTCATTCATATGTACATGCATATTTCCAAGTAACAAAATTTCCCTCCACCCTCCCTTCCCACCTCCCTCCCCTCAACAGGGAAAAGTCAAGTTAGCATTTTACATACCTATTTTGTTAAACATGTCTACAAATTAATAATTTTCCACACGAGGAATTAGGACTAAGGGAAAGAGATAGATGAGATTATTTTATAAAGTGTTCATCAGATTTAGAATTTTTTTTTAATTTGTGTATGTTTTGTTTTGTTTTGTTTTGTTCTTCTTCCACTGGATGGGGATAATATAGTCCATAGCCAGTCCAATACAGTTGTCCTAGCTCTCTTGACTGTGGAGAGTAGCTGCATCCATCAAGGTTGCTCCTCTCACAATGCAGTTCTTGAGTACATTGATCTCTTGGTTCTACTCCCTTTGTTTAGCCTCAGATCCCATAAGTCATTCCATGCTTTTCTAGAGTCCAATCATTTATGGTTTCTTATAAAACAATAGTATTCTATAGTATTCATGTACCATAACTTGTTTAGCCATTCCCCAATTGATGGGCATTCCCTCAACTTCCAATTCTTTGACACTAAAAAAAAGACCTGCTATGAATATTTTGGAACATGTAGACTTTTCCCCATTTTTTATAATTTCTTCTGGTTATAGACCTAGAATTGGAATTACTGGGTCAAAAGGTATAAATAGCTTTATTGCTCTTTGGGCATAGTCCCGTATTACTCTCCAGAAAGGTTGCTTCCAGTCACAACTCCACCAGGAAATGCATCAATGTCCCAATCCTCCAACTTCTGCAACATTGATCATCTTCCCTTTTTCTCAACTGGGCTAATCTAATAAGTGTGAGATGATACTTCATTGTTGTTTTAATTTGCATTTTTCTAATCAATAATGATTTAGAGCATATTTTCATGTGAATATATATATATATATATATATACATATATATGGCTTTAATTTCTTCATTTGAAAATCATCTGTTCCTATCCTTTGACCATTTATCAATTGGGGAATGACTTGGGATCTTATAAATTTGATCTAATACTCTATATATTTTAGAAATGAAACTTTTGCCAGAGCTCCTAGTTGTGAAGATTGTTCCCCAAATTCCTACTTCCCTTCTAATTTTGGGAGCATTGATTTTATTAGTGCAAAAACTTAATTATTTAATAAAGTCAAAATCATTCATTTTGCAGTTTATAATGTGCTCTAATTCTTGTTTTGTCATGAATTTATCCCCTTTCCATAGATCACATAGAGTATTTTTCTCTATTAATTAAACTATATTATTGCTCTTTATGACTAAATCTTGTACCCATCTTGACTTTATTTTGGTATAGGGTGTGAGATGTAAATATGTGCCTGGTTTTTGCTATACTATTGTCCAGTTTTCCCAAGAATTTTTATCAAATAGTGAGTTCTTATCCCAGAAGATAATGACTTTGCTTTTGTCAAATAGTAGATTGTTGTAATCATTTTCTTAACCATTACCAGGCAGTTTTCATGACTGTCACTTTATAATATAGTTTTAGGTCTGGTAGAGCTAGACCACCTTCCTATACATTTTTTCCTCAGTTTCCTTGCTGTTCTTTCCTTTTTGTTGTTCCAGATGAATTTTGTTACTATTTTTTTCTAGCTCAGTAAAGTAGTTATTTGGTAGTTTGATTGGTATGGCACTAAATAATTAATTTAATTTGGGTAGAATTGTCGTTTTTATTATGTTAACTCAACCTAATCTTCAGCACTTGACACTTTTCCAATTATTTAAATCTAATTTTATTTGGGTGAGGAGGGCTTTATAATTGTGTTCTCCTACAGTTTGGGGGTTTGTCTTGGGAGGTAGATTTCCAAGTATTAATGTTATCTATAGTTATTTTAAATTGTATTTCTCTTTCTATCTTTTTCTCTTGGGCTTTCTTGTTCATATATAGAAATTCTGATGATTTATGTGGGTTTATTTTATATCCTGCTACCTTGATGAATGTGTTAATTGTTTCAAGGAATTTTTTAGATGATTTTCTCAGGTTCTCTTGGTATACCATCATATCATTTGCAAGGAGTGAAAGTTTTGCTTCCTTATTGCCCATTCTGATTTTTTAATTTTTTCCCTTCCCTTATTGCTACTGATAGCATTTTAAATACTATTTTGAATAATAATGGTGATAATGGGCATCCTTGTTTCACCCCTGATTTTATTGGAAATGACCCAAGTTTATTCCCATGGTTTTAGATAGATATTAGTTATTAATTTAATGAAAAGTCCATCCATTCTTAAACTTTCCAATGTTTTTAATACGAGGGGATGCTGTATTTTATCAAAGGCCTTTTCATCATCTATAGAGATAATCATATTATTTCTGTTGGTTTTGCTATTGATGTGTTTAATTATGTTGAGTGTTTTAATATTGAACCTTCCTTGCCTACTTTGTATAAGTCCAACTTGATCATGGTGTATTATGCTAGTAATAACTTGTTGTAGTCTCATTTCAAAAATTTTATTTAAAATTTTTGTATCAATATTCATTAGAGAGAGTGGTCTATAATTTTCTTTCTCTGTTTTGGTTCTTGCTAGTTTAGATATCACCACCATATTGGTGTCATAAAAGGAGTTTGACAGAACTCCCTGCTCTCCTATTTTTTTAAATAGTCAATATAGAATAGGAATTAATTGTTCCTTAAATTTTTGTTAGAGTTCACTTATAAATCCATCTGGACATGGAGACCTTTCCTTAGGGAGTTTATTGATGGTTTCTTCAATTTCTTTTCCTTAAATGAGGTTATTTATGTAATTTATTTACCCTTTTGTTAATCTGGGCACTTTGTATTTTTGTAAATATTCATCCATTTCACTCAAGTTATCTAATTTATTAGCATACAGTTCAGCAAAGTAGCTCCAAATTATCTCTTTACTTTCCTCTTCCTTGGTAGATAGTTCACCCTTTTCATCTTTTATACTGGTAATTTGGTTATCCTCTCTTTTTTTTTAATCAGATTAACCAACAATTTGTCTATTTTATTGTCTTTTTCACAAAATCAACTCAGTTTTATTTATGAGTTTGATAGTTTTCTTGCTTTCAATTTTACTAATCTCTCCCTTGATCTTCAGAATTTCTAATTTGGTATTTAATTAAGGAGCTTTAATTTGTTCTTTTTCTAACTTTTTAAGTTGCATACCCAATTCATTGATGTCCTCTTTCTCTATTTTATTCATATAGGCATTTAGTGATAAAAAAAAAAGTTTCCCCTCAAAACTACCTTGGCAGCATCCCATAAATTTTAGTGTGATGTCTTGTTAATATAATTTTCTTGGATATAATTGTTGATTTTTTCTATTATTTGCTGTTTGATCCACCCATTATTAAGTTAAAGTTATTTAATTTCCAATTAGTTCTAGTTCATCTTTCCCTGACCCTTTATTATATGTAATTTTTATTACATCATGGTCTGAGAAGTGTGTGTTTATTATTTCTGCTTTTCTGCATTTGATTATTAGGTTTTTGTGCACTAGTACATGGACAATTTTAATGAGATTAATTTTTTATTTTACTTTATCAGAGATTTGGATTGCTCCCCCAGATGTTTTCCCTTCAGTTTAGGCATGATATATTTTGCTCCAACCTTTTACCTTTACCTTGTGTGTATCTCTCTGCTTCAAATGTGTTTCTTATAAACAACATATTGTAGGATTCTAGTTTTTAATCCATTCTGGTATCCACTTCCATTTTATGAGACAGTTCATCCCATTCACATTTACAATTAAGATTACTAATTCTGTATTTACCTACATGCTATCTCTCTCCATTTATTCTCTTTCCTTTTCTCTTACTCCTCCTCACCAAAATCTGACTACCTTTCCCCTTTGAATTCTTTTAATAATTTAAATTTCAGTTTATGTTCATTTATACCTTCCATTCCCTTTATCAGTTCCTTCTTCCCTTATTTTTTTCCTTTCCAAGCCCCCCCCCATAGATTAAGTTAGATTTTTAAACTCAGATAGGAATGTATTTTATTCCATCTCTGGATGAAATCTATTGAATAGATTATACTCCACATTCACATTCTCCATTCTTTCCCTCTAAAATCTTTGTGCCTCTTGCCTTGATGATATTTATTGCTCTAATACTATTAATCAGGTTTCATCACTCACAGTTTGATTATTTGTTTGTCTAATAAGCTTATAAATTTATCATGATGTCATCACAAATGACAACTATAGACATCATGGAGGATCATATTTTACCTTACTCCCTTTTCAAGTATCTTTCAAGTACACACAATTCTCCTCAGGAGCTAAAGTATCATCCAAACCCATTTCAATTGTGCCACTCCCCCAGACCTATTTTCTCTCACACTTTACCCTTTCACCAACCCAGGGTCAGGGTACTTATTCCCTTCTCAAGTGAAGTAAAGCCTATTTTTTTCCATGATTTACCTCCACTCCTCTCCAACCGGGGTACTTAATACTTTGTTAAATTCAGCAAAACCTATTCTGCTCCTACTCCTCTCTCCACCCAGGGTATTTAATCCCTTGTTAAGTGAAACAGTGTTTAAGAAGTCAGACCCTGATCTACAAGAATCTTAAAGATCTCTATGTACTGGAAGGAGGTCTCACCTGAGAACTTTACAAAGGATTGTAAGATACAGAGACACTAACTCAGGTCCTTGAAGTTTTTTGATTAGACAAGGTGCTAAACACAGTGAGATTAAAGTGAGTCAAAGAATAATAAGACAGTTAAGTTTAAAGTTAACAACCCTGCTTTTCTTCAGGGGCTTTTTATCTCAAACAGTGATGTCATCTTGGACCTCTTCATTTGAGAGATAAGACCCAATTATACCCATATACTTTAGGTTCATTTTCTTCAATTATATTCTACACTTTATTTATGCAAAGAGAAGTAAAGTTCTAAAGAATTATAAGTGTTATATCTTCCCTTTGGGGATTGTATACAATTTGATTGTCTTTACCAACATTTGTTTTGTTTTGTTTTGTTTTTTCCTTCCCCTTCTTATTTAGCTTTTTTTATGCATCTCTTGAGTTGTGTATTTAGCAATTGAATACTCTATTCAGTTCTGGTCTTTGTGTCAGGAAATTCTGGAAGTTCTCTGTTTCATTGAACATCCACCTTTTTCTCTGATGTTATATGCTGAATTTTGGAAGGTAGTACATTCTGGATTGTAATCCCAGGTCCTTAGCTCTCCAAAATATATGATTCTAGGTTTTACAATACTTCAGTGTTGAGATTGATAGGTCCTATGTGAGTCTGATTGTGTTTCCTTTATATTTGATTTGTTTTCTTTTTTCTGCTTGCAATATTCTCTCCTTTATTTGAGAGTTCTGGAATTTGGCTATTATAGCTTTTGGAGTTTTTATCCTAGGGTCTCATTCTGGAGGGATTCTGTGGATTCTTTCAATGGTTATGTTATTTTGTTTCAGTAGATTTGGACAGTTTTCCTTATAATTTCCTGCATGATATTTTGTAGGCTCTTTTATTAGTCCAGGCTTTCTAGTAGTCCAATGGTTCATAGATTGTCTCTTCTGGATATGTTTTCCAGGTCATTTGTTTTTCCTAAAAGGTATTTCACAATTTCTTTAATTTTTTCAGCCTTTCCATTTTGTTTGATGGAAACTTGTAGTCTTGTAGATTCATTGGTTTCTATTTGTCCCATTCTAATTTTTGGAGTTTTATCAACATCTGTGTTTCCATTTCCAGTTGTTTATTTTTATTTTTAATGGACTTGATTTATTTGTTAATTTTTTCATAATTTTTCTGCATGACTTTCATTTTTTTCCATTTTCCTTCATCCTCCCTTCTTTGATTTTTAAATTCT
This sequence comes from Macrotis lagotis, assembly GCF_037893015.1. Classification (NCBI taxonomy): domain Eukaryota; kingdom Metazoa; phylum Chordata; class Mammalia; order Peramelemorphia; family Peramelidae; genus Macrotis; species Macrotis lagotis. Next base: position 190,706,177 of record NC_133664.1, on the reverse strand, counting down.
TTTTTAAGTTCTTCAATGAGCTTTTGTATTTGTACACAATTCATAGATTGTTTTGATACTTCCCATGTGAATGATTTTTCACTGTTTTCTTCTTTGGCCATGGCATTGCTGTCATCTTTGCCTGTAAAATACTTTTCTAGAGTGAGCACTCTGAGGTTTTTTGTTCATCTTTGTTGTTTTAGTTTTGCTCCTGGGGATATAGGAAGTATAGATCCAGGCTTTTTTTTTTTTGCTGGGGGTGGGGTCTGATCCCTGGCTTGTTGTTGGCCAAGATGTTGCCTGTGCAGTCTATACCTTGCCTTTGCAGAGGGTTTTTTACTCCTTTATGTCCAGATTCTGACTTAACAGTGGCTTGTTTCCAACCCAAGCCTGTCTTTTAGCCCAGTGTTTTCAGGGTTCAGACTTTATTTGGGATTGTGATCCTCCCTCCTGACTTGCTATCTAGCTGCCAGGACCTCTGCTGTTGTTAAGCTTTCAGGACCTGGATTCCACTATGAAGCAGAAACTCCTGCTGGCTTTCCTGCTCTCCTGCCTCCTGGACTTTATTTACCCTTCCCCCCCAAAGAGACAGATCTTCACTGAAGATCCCCAACAATGTCTACAGATGAAAACTTCTGTGAATCTTCTCTTTTTCTTGGTAGGATCTGTAGTGTGAATATCAAATAAGAGGTTTCATTTATCTTTTGTAGGGAAAAGCCCTGGGAGCATGTTAGCTTCATGCCACAATCTTAGCTAAAGTCTCCAAAGTTCAAATTTTCAAAACATGACCCAAAAAACAAAAAAGTCCTAACCTCAGAAATATACTATGGTGACAGGAATGATTAAAACACAAACTCAGAAGAATAAAATGACAAATACCTATATTTAAAACCTCAAATGGGAATATGAATTGGTCTGAAGTCCAAAACATCCTCTTGGATCTCTAAAAGAATGTTAAAAATTCAAGTAGAATTCAAGAAGAAATTCAAGAAGAAAAATTAGTAAATGAAATGAATCATGTAGGAGAGTTATGAAACATAGGAATCAATAACTTGGAAAGTGAAGCACAAAAATTGACTAAAGAAAACCCTTCCCCTTAAAAAATAAAATTAGCCAAATTGGGGGGAAAATGCATTAAAGGAAAAAAATTCCTTGAAAGTCAAATTGACCAAATGAAAATGAGATTAAAAACTAACTTAAAAAAAATGATTCCTTAAAAATTAGACTTGAGTAAGTGGAAACTAATATCTCTATGAGAGGTCTAGAATCAGTCAAACAAAACCAATGGAATGAAAAAAATAGAAGAAAATGTAAAATACCTTATTGGAAAAAACAATTGACTTGGAAAATAGAACCAAAAGAGATAATTTAAAAATTACTGGTCCAGGATGGCTACATGGCACAGCAGATAAAGCACCAGCCCTGGAGTCAGGAGTACCTGAGTTCAAATCTGGCCTCAGACACTTAATAATTATCTGGCTGTGTGGCCTTGGGCAAGCCACTTAACCCCATTGCTTTGCAAAAACTAAAAAGAAAATTACTGGTTCACCTGAAAGCCATGATAAAGAAAAATAGCCTTGATTATTGTCCAAGAAATTATCAAGGAAAGCTCTGATTTCCTGAAAGAAGAGGATAAAATGGTCATTGAAAGAATCCATAGATCACATCATGTAATGGATCCTAAAGTGAAAATCCAAGGAATACTGTAGCCAAATTCCAGAATTATCAGCTCAAGAATAAAATACTGCAGGTAACCAGAAAGAAATAATTCAAATAACAAGGAGCCAATCAGCATTACATAGAATTTAACAGCAACATATTAAAGGATTGAAGGGTCTGGAATATGATATTCAGAAAAACAAAGGAGCTTATTTTACAAGAATCAATTACCCAACAAAATTGAGTGCAATCATTCAGGGGAAAGATGAATATTGAACAAAATAAAGGACTTTCAAATTGTCCTAATGTATATACCAGAGTTGAACAGAAATATTGATCTTCAAATACAAGACTCAAAAGATGTGTAAGATGGTAAATGGAAAGAAAAAATGTTAGTCAATTAGATCAATCTATTTATATTCCTACACAAGAAAATAATCTTTTTTAATTCTTGAAAACTGCAGCTCTATCAGGAGACATATAAGTAGTATAATTGGAGATTGTGAATATAAGTTACTTTTGATGTGATGACATAAAAAAGATATGAAAAAAAATTGTACTGGGAGAACAAGAAAGGAGGAGGAAGAGTAGGGTAAGTCACCTTACATGAGGAAGTACTAAGGATCTTTTAACTGTAGAAGGAAAGAAGGAAGTGTGATCATTTCTTGAATCTAACTCCCATTGGATTTGTCTCAAAGAAGGAACTTTGTCTCAGTTTATTTCAACTGAGACATTGTCTCAGCTTATTTCAACTGAGACATTGTCTCAGTTGGGCTTATAAATTTATCTTACCCTACAGGGAAGTAAGAGGGGAAGGGCAAAGAAAATGAAGGAGAGATTGATAGAAGAGAGGGAAAAAGTAGGAGGAAGAAAAAGAAAGATTTATACCAGTACAGGATGGTGTAATAGTAGGAAAATAATCAACATAATTCACAATATCATTAATAAAACTAACAGAAATCATATGATTTTTCTCACTGGATGCTGGAAAAGCTTTTGAAAAAATACAGTATTGGGGCGGCTAGGTGGCACAGTGGATAGAGTACTGACCTTGGAGTCAGGATTACCTGAGTTCAAATCCGGCCTCAGACATTAATAATTACCTAGCTGTCTGGCCTTGGGCAAGCCACTTAACCCCAATGCCTTAGAAAATCTAAAAAAAAAAAAAAAAATACAGCATCAATTTATATTACAAGCGCTAGAGAGTGTACGAATACATGAGGTTTTCCTTAAAAACATTGTATTCCATGAGGCTAGAAACATTCCCAATAAGATCAGAGGTGAAACAAGGATGCCCATTATCACAATTATTATTCCATATTGTACTAGAAGTGCTACCTTTAGTATAAGAGAAGAAAAAGGAATTAAAAGAATAAGAATTAAAAAATGTGGAAACAAAATTATTACTCTTTGCAGATGACAAAATAGTAAAATTAGAGAATTCTAGAGAATCAATTAAAAACTACTTGAGCAATCAACAAAGCAAAGTTGCAGGATATTAAATTGATCCATATAAATGATAAGCATTTCTATATATTACCAAAAAAGGTCAGCAGAAAGAGATGGAATGAAAAATTTCATTCAAATTAATTTTAGGTCATATAAAATTCTGGGCATATTCCTGTCAAGACAACCCAGGAACTAAATGAATAGGATCACAAAACACGTTTCACACAAAAGCAGAACTAAACAATTGCTCATGGCTAGAATGTAATTAAAATGATGATTCTACCTAAATTAATCTACTTATTTGGTGCCATAACAATCAAACTACCAAAAATTTTTATGGAGCTAGAATACATAATAACAAAATTCATCAGAAAGAGCAAAAGGACAATAATATCAAGAGAGTCAATACAAAAATTCAAAGAAAGGTGACCTAGGAGGACCAAATCTAAAAGTATACAATAAAGTGGCAATCATCAAAACTATTTGATATTACTTAAAAAATAGAGTGCTGGATCAGTGGAATAGATCAGGCTTAGAAGACACAGTACTTAATAACTGTAACAATCTACTGCTTGATAAATCCAAAGACTTATGGGATAAGAAATGACTATTTGACAAAAACTGCTGGGGAAAATGGAAAATGCTAATCTCACACCATATGACAAGATAAGATTGAAAGGAGTACTTGATTTAGACATAAAGGGTGATATCATAAGCCAATTACAAGACCAAGGAGTTGTTTTTGCATCAGATCTATGGAGAGGAGAAGAATTTATGAGCAAACAAGAAATAGAAAACATTATGAATTGAAAAATAGATCATTTTGTTAATTGAAAACATTTGTACAAAAAAAAAAACCAAAGCAACTAAGAATAGAAGGAAAGGAGAATGCAGGAAAACAATTTATATAATCAGTGTTTCTAATAAAGGTCTCAATTCTAAAATATACAGAAAACAGAGTCGTATATATAAGAAGAGAAATCGGGAGGCTAGGTGGTGCAGTGCATAAAGCACCAGCCCTGGAGTCAGGAGTTCAAATCCGGTCTCAGACACTTAATAATTACCTAGCCATGTGGCCTTGGGCAAGCCACCTAAACCCACTGCCTTGCAAAAACATAAAAAAAATGAGAATACAAATCATTCCCTAATTGATGAATGGTTAGTTTTAAGATGAATGAGAAAAAATAATTATCTCAATCACTATTAATTAGAGAAATGCAAATTAAAACAATGGACTTATCACCTCACATCTATCAGATTAGTAAATATGACAAAAAAGGGAAATGATCAGTGTTGAAGGAGATGTGGAAAAACTGGAATATAAATTATAGTACATAAATATAATGGAATATTGCTCTCATGTAAGAAAAATTAAGAATGTGAAGAATATAATGAAGAATATGGGAAATTCTACTTTAACCAAGGCACAGTAAGATAAGTAAAATCAAGTAAGCAATAAATTCAAATGACTAAAATAACAACCACTGATAAAAATAACCATATATAACAACATCAAAAATGAATCTAGCCAAATTATGAAGATAAAGTACAAAATTCAAAAATAAACCCTTCCTTTTATGTTATGGTGTCCACAGGTAGTGTTATAAACTGACCCTGCTTTCGCATATTTCCAATGCATTTGTCAGTTGTAGTAATTTTTTAATCTTTTCTCGCTCTTCTTTGAATTAAAAATACTAAATACTGTATAAATTGATTCTTTAGGAAGAAAAGAAGAGGGCCTGACATAATTATGATGATAAAAAAGAAAAGACATTTATATAAAAACTGTTCAATGAGAAAAAAATCAATACCTCCACTTGAAATAAAAATATTTGACAATCCATAAAACTGATTGCAAAATTTCTAATTTTCCACTTATTTTCTTTTAATAGCGTGGTGAGTTCATGATGCAGTGCTCTACTTTTGTCAAGATTTTAATATGATAATTTGGATATCTTATATTTGCAGTAGGAATCTGAGTCTTTATCATTATCCTCTTGTCATTTGGAATTGCAGAAGATCAAACAGGAGTTTTTAACTTGAATGTATTTTTAATTGATTTTTATTAAAGATATTATTTCAGTTCTACAATTTTCCCACCAATCTTACTTCCCTCCCCCCACCCTCCACAGAAAGCAATCTGTCAGTCTTTCCTTTGTTTCCATGTTGTACCTTGATCCAAACTGGGTGTGATGAGAGAGACATCTTCCTTAGATAAGAAGCAAGACATCTAAGAGGTAACAAGATCAGACAATAAGATATCTGTGTTTTTCTAAACTGAAGGGAATAGTCCTTGAACTTTGTTCAAACTCCACAGCACCTTATCTAGATACAGATGGCACTCTCCTTTGCAGGCAGACCAAAATAGTGCCCGATTGCTACACTGATGGGATGAGCGAGTCTTTCAAGGTTGATTATCACTCCCATGTTGCTGTTAGGGTATAGAGTGTTTTTCTGGTTCTGCTCATCTCATTCAGCATCAGTTGATGCAAATCCCTATAGGCTTCCCTGAAATCCCATCCCTCCTGGTTTCTAATAGAACAAAAGTGTTCCATGACATACATATACCACAGTTGCTAAGCCATTCCCCAATTGAAGGACATTTACTTGAATTCCAATTCTTTGCCACCACAAACAGGGCTGCTATAAATACTTTTGTACAAGTAATGTTTTTACCCTTTTTCATGATTTCTTCAGTATATAGACCCAGCAGTGGTATTGCTCGGTCAAAGGGTATGAACATTTTTGTTGCCCTTTGGGCATAGTTCCAAATAACTCTCCAGAAGGGTTGGACAAGTTCACAACTCCACCAACAGTGTAATAGTGTCCCATATTTCCCATAACCCTTCCAACGATGATCATTATCCTTTCTGGTCATAATGGCCAATCAGAGAGGTTTGAGGAGGTACCTCAGAGAAACTTTAACTTGCATTTCTCTAATAATTAGTCATTTAGAGCATTTTTTCATATGGCTATAAATTGCTGAGGTCTCCTCATCTGTAAATTGACTTTGCATATGCTTTGACCATTTGTCAAAAGGGGAATGGCTTTTTGTTTTAAAACTATGACTCAGTTCTCTTTATATTTTAGAAATGAGTCCTTTGTCACAATCATTAGCTGTAAAGTTTGTTTCCCAATTTCCTACATTTCTTTTGATCTTAGTTACAGTGGTTTTATCTGTGCAAAAGCTTTTTAATTTAATGTAACTGAAATCATCTAATTGGTTTTTGGTGATGTTCTCCAACATTTCCTTAGTCAAAAACTGCTCCCCTTTCCATAGATCTGACAGGTACACTAGTCCTTGATCTTCTAATTTGCTTATAGTATTGTTTTTTATGTCTAAGTCCTGTAACCATTTGGATCTTATCTTGGTAAAGGGTATTAGGTTTTGGCCTAATCTAAGTTTCTTCCATACTAACTTCCAATTATCGCAGTAGTTTTTATCAAAGAGGGAGTTTTTATCCCAAAGGCAGGATATTTGGGTTTATCAAATGGCAGATTACTGTAATCATCTCCTGCTTTTACACCTAGTCTGTTCAACTGGTCCACCACTCTATTTATTAGCCAATACCAAACAGTTTTGATGATTGATGCTTTATAATATAATTTTAGAACCGGTAGGGCTAATCCACCTTCTTTTGCACTTTTTTTCATTAAGCTCCTGGTAATTCTTGACTTTTTACTTCTCCATATGGTTTCACTTACAATTTTGTCTAACTCATTAAAGCAAGATTTTTCAATTTTGATTGGTATGACAATAAAAAGATAGTTTAGTTTTGGTAGAATTGTCATTTTTATTAAATTAGCTCTACCTATACATGAGCAGTGGATATTTGCCCAGTTATTTAAATATGATTTAATTGGTGTGAGAAGTGTGTTATAATTGTTTTCAAAAAGCTTCTGAGTCTGTCTTGGCAAATAGACTCCCAAGTATTTTATGTTTGTCTGAGGTTACTTTGAATGGCATTTCTCTTTCTAACTCTTCCTGCTCTACCTTGCTAGATATATATAGAAAAGTTCAGGATTTATGAAAGTTTATTTTATAATGAAAATTGCCAAATTTGCTGTTGTTTGCAATTGCTATTTGTTTGCTATTGCTACTGCTATTGCAATTGCAAATTGTTTCCAGTAGTTTTTTAGATGACTTCTTAGGATTCTCTAGGTAGACCATCATGTCATCTGCAAAGAGTGAGAGTTTTGTCTCTTCCTTCCCAATTCCAATTCCTTCAATTTCTTTTTCTTCTCTTATTACTGAATCTAACATTTCTAATATGATACTGAAGAGTAATGGTGATAATGGGCATCCTTGTTTCACTCCTGATCTAATTAGGAATGTCTCTAGCCTCTGCCCATTGAATATAATGCTTGTTGATGGTTTCAGTTAGATACTGCTAATTATTCTAAGGAACAGTCCATTTATTCCTACACTCTCTAGTGTTTTTAGGAGGAATGGATGCTGTATTTTGTCAAAGGCTTTTTCAGCATCTATTGATATGATCATATAATTTCTGATATGTTTGTTGTTGATATAATTGAGTATACTAACAGTTTACCTCATATTGAAACAACCCTGCATTCCTGGAATAAATCCTACTTGATCATAATGTATTATCCTAGTGATAACTTGTTGTAATAGCTTTGCTAAGATTTTATTTAAGATTTTTGCAACTATATTCATCAGGGAAATAGGTCTATAATTTTTTCACTGTTTTAATTCTTCCTGGTTTACGTAACAGCATCATATTGGTTTCATAGAAAGAATTGGGCAGAGTTCCATCTTTCCCTATTTTTCCAAAGAGTTTATAGAGAACTGGAACCAATTGTTCCTTAAAAGTCTGGTAGAATTCTCTTGTGAATCCATCAGGCCCTGGAGATATTTTCTTATGGAGTTCAATGATGGCTTCTTGAATTTCTTTTTCTGAGACAGAGTTGTTTAGGTATTTAATCTCTTCTTCTTTTAACCTGGGCAACTTATATTATTGTAAATATTCATCCATTTCACTTAGATTATCACATTCATTGGCACAGAGTTGGGCAAAATAATTTGGAATTATTACTTTAATTTCCTCCTCATTGATGGTGAGTTCACCTTTTTCATTTATGATACTAGTAAATTGGTTTTCTTCTCTCTTTTTTTAAATCAAATTGACCAGAGGTTTATCAATATTATTGGTTTTTACATAATACCAAATTTGGTTTTATTTATTAATTCAATAGTTTTCTTGCTTTTGATTTTATTAATTTCTACTTTAATTTTTAGAATTTCTAATTTGGTATTTAATTGGGGATTTTTGATTTGTTCTTCCTCTAATGTTTTTAGTTGCATGTTTAGTTCATTGATTTCCTCTTTCTCCAATTTATTCAGGTTAGCACTTAGAGCTATGATATATCCCCTGAGAGTTGCTTTGAATGAATCCCATAGGTTTTGGTGTGTTGTATGATTATTATCATTATCTGTGATAAAATGGTTAATTCTTTCTATAATTTGTTTTTTGGTCCACTCATTTTTTAAGATGACGTTATTCAGTTTCCAATTTGTTCTGGGTCTATATCTGCTTGGCCCAATATTGCATATGGCTTTTAATGAATTGTGATCTGAGAAAGATGTATTCACTATTTCTACCTTTCCGCAGTTGATCATTAGGATTTTATTTCCTAGTACTTTGTCAATTTTTGTATAAGTTCCATGTACTGCAGAGTAAAGATATATTACTTTGTATCCCCATTCAGTTTCCTCCATAAGTCTACCATATCTAAATTTTGTAACGATCTATTTACCTCCTTAAATTCTTTCTTGTTTATTTTATGATTCGATTTATCTAGATCTGAGAGAGGGAGGTTGAGGTCTCCCACTAGTAGAGTTTTGCTGTCTATGTCTTCCTGCAGTACTTTCAATTTCTCCTCTAAGAATTTGGATGCTATAGAACTAGTTGCATATCTATTCAATACCTAAATAACTTTATTGTCTGCAGTACCTTTTAGGAGGATAAAGTTTCCTTCCTTATCTCTTTTAGAGCTATCTATTTTTGCTGCTGCTTTGTATGAGACAGAGATTGCTACCCCTGCTTTTTTTTTACTTCACCTGAAGCAAAATATAGTTTGCTCCACCCTTTTACCTTTACTCTATATGTATCTCTGATCCAAATGAATTTCTTGGAAGCAGCATATTGTAGGATTTTGGTTGTTAATCCACTCTGCTATTCCCTTACATTTTCAGGGAGAGTTCATCCCATTCACATTTAGAATTGAGATTAATAATTCTTTATTGCCCTATGTGTTATCATCCCTCTGTTTCTATTTACACCCCTGTCCCCTCCCTTTATCCATATTCCCCAGTGTTTTGCTTGTGAATATCACTCCCTTCAGTGTTTTTGCCCTTGTATATCACCACTCCCCTTTCTTTCCTCTTTCCCTTTTTCCCTTTTCCTTAACCTTCCTTTTCTTAGGTCCCCTTTTTTCCCCCCACTCCCCTTCCCTTTCCAATCACCCCTCCCATTTTCCCCTTTGAAAACTTGAAAGATTACAGGTTTTTATGTTAACTGAGTATATGTAGGTTGACTTTAAGGCAAGTCTGATGAGAAGAAGATTCAGGATTTTCTCATCTGCTCCCTTCTTCCCCTCTTTTACCATAGGTATTTTGTATGTCTTAGTGTAATGAGATTTAGCCCATTCAATCCCTTCCCTCCTCTTGTCTCTTTCCTATCCCCCTTTTAAAGGAGGTAGTGTTGTTTTTTACTTCATTCTATCTGAGTATCTGTCACTTCTAGTTAAGTATATTCTGTATAAGAGAGTTAAAATTCTTGAGCATTATTAGAGTCTGTCTCCCAAGAGCGGTTAAAGCCAGTTACATCTCATTTAGACAGCAGTCTCGTGGATAGATCATGAATGTCCATCATTTCTGGCTAGGGATATTCTCTCTGTTAGAGTTACAATTCTCAAGATTTATGAGAACATTTTTCCCCAGGCAGGGATATAACCAGTTTCAACTGATTGGATAGCAGTTTTTTTTCTCTTACCATCCCCCCCTTTTTTTTATCTTTTCATGTGTCTCTTAAACATCCTGTTTGATGGCCAATTCTTGAAATTCTTTTTCTATTTTTTCTATTTTGCTCTGGCCTTTTCATCAGGAATTTTTGGAATTCTTTCATTTCATTAAATGCCCATCTTTTTCTCCTGGAAGAGAAGGCTCAGCTTGGCGGCATAGTGGATTCTTGGATCCATTCCAAGCTCACTTGCTCTTCGGAATATCTCATTCCAGGCCCTTCGATCCCTTAATGTTGATACAGCCAGGACCTGCATGATCCTTACTGTGGCTCCTTGATATTTAAATTGTTTCTTTCTTGCTGCTTGCAGGAATTTCTATTTTATCTGGTAGTTCTGGAATTTGGCCACAACATTCCTTGGTGTGTTCATTTCAGGGTATTTCTGGAGGGGACTAATGTATTCTTTCAATAACTACTTTGCCCCCCGGTTCCATGATATCAGGGCAGTTTTCCATCACTAGATCCTGTAATATTAATTCCAGGGTTTTTTTTTCTCTTCATTGTTTTCAGGAAGTTCAATAATTCTCAGGTTGCCCCTCCTCAATCTATTCTCAAACTCAGTGTTATTGTTGATGAGGTATTTTACATTTTCTTCTATTTTTTGATTTTGTTTAACTGGCTCTTGCTGTCTCATGGAGTCATTGGTTTCTGCAGGCTCCATTCGTTTTTTGAGGGAGGAGTTTTCTTCATTAACCTTTTGCAACTATTTTCCATTTGGTCAATTCCATTTTTGAAAGAGCTTTCCATTTGACCAATTGAGGTTTGTAGAGAATTGTTTTCTTTTTGCATTTGCCCAATTGAGGATCTGAGAGATTTATTTTCATTTGTAAATGTTCAATAAATGATCTGAGAAATTTTTTCTCATTTTGAATTTGTCCAATTGAGGACCTGAGAGACTTATTCTCCTTTTGTATTGTCCAGTTGTCTTTTCTACAGATATGTTTTCTTGTTGCAAGGTATTAATTGTCTCTCCCAAATTTTCCAGTAGATGTTTAAACTCCTTCCTTATTTCTACAAGGAAGTCTTTCTGTGCTGGTGACCAGATTGTATTCTCCTCAGAGGTTCTAGGTCTTTCGGAGTTAGGGTCTTTCCCTTCCAAGAATTTTTCTATTGATCCACATTTCAGCTGACCCTTCTTCATTTTGCTAACACCTTGAGTTGGAGAGGGGCTGGTTCACAGTGCCTTGGGATCACTAAAGGCTTTACTCACTGAAAGCAATTCTCTGACAGGCCAGTAGGACGTGCTGGTCACTTTCTCTGGAGTGTCTGTGACCTTGATTGAGGCCTTCTCCCTTTGCTTAAAGGGAGGATTTGGAGCTATTGAATTCTTTTGCCTTCAGTCAATGGTGAACTTTACCCTGGCCTGAGGTCATTGCAACTCAGCTGGTTCTTCTGCTCACACACCTGTGCCTGAGGCAGAAGTAGTCTTCAATTGTTTGTTCCAGAAAGAGGCCTCAGCTGTAATACAGGTGGGGACTCAGAGTTCTTCAGGCCAGAGGAGCCCAGGGATGGTGTCCACAGCTCTCCTGCACTGGAACTCTCCCCACAGCGCTGTAGGCAAGCTCCAGAGGGACAGCACCAATAGCAGTGGGGCTGAGGCAAATTATGATCATAAAAAACAAATGACTTTTATATTAAAACTGTTAAAATGGGGAAAAAATCAATACCTTCACTTGAAATAAAAATAATTGACAATCTATAATGCTGATTGCAAAATTTCTAATTTTCCCCTTATTTTCTTTTAATAGCATGGTGAGTTCATGATGCAGTATTCTACTTTTGCCAAGATTTTAATATGATAATTTGGAAAACTTTTGTTTACAGTAGGAATCTGAGTCTTTGTCATTATTCTTTTGTCATTTGGAATTGCAGAAGTGTAAACAGGAATTTTTAACTTGAATTTATTTTTTAAAAAGTACTTTGAATAAGTATTTCAATATTTTTCATTTCCTTTTTCATTTCCTTTATCATTTCCTGTATTTTGATTTACGTATTTAAAACATTTTTCCGAGAAGTGGCCCATAGTATTTCACAAAGCTTCCAAAGTCATCTATGACATAAAAACTTCAAAGTATCTGCATTAAAAATAATTAAGACTTCCTAAGTCTGAAGAGCAATTTAGAAGCAAGATTTAGAAGCCATCATTGCTTTTTTTAAAATGAATTATTTTCTATATTTAATGACTCAAAATAATTGGGACAATTTGTGAGTTATTCTTTTGAAGTATAAATTAAAGGTGACTCAAAACTACTATTATTGAGCAATGGTCCCCTACAAATAATGCTCAGAGCTATAGTCAAGTTAAAATGCATTGCTTTAAAACTGATAAAATGGTTAATTCTTTCTATAATTTGTTTTTTAGTCCACTCATTTTTTAAGATGAGGTTATTCAGTTCCCAATTTGTTCTGGGTCTCTATCTCCTTGGCCCAATATTGCATACGGTTTTTATTGCATTGTGATCTGAGAAAGATGTGTTCACTATTTCTACCTTTCTGCAGTTGATCATTAGGTTTTTATGTACTAGGACATGGTCAACTTTTGTATAAGTTCCATGTACTGCAGAGAAAAAGGTATATTACTTTGTATCCCCATTCAGTTTCCTCCATAAGTCTACCATATCTAATTTTGGTAACGATCTATTTACCTCCTTAAATTCTTTCTTGTTTATTTTATGATTCGATTTATCTAGATCTGAGAGAGGGAGGTTGAGGTCTCCCACTAGTAGAGCTTTGCTGTCTATGTCTTCCTGCAGTACTTTCAACTTCTCCTCTAAGAATTTGGATGCTATCGAACGGAGGATATATCTATTCAGTACCAAAATAACTTTATTGTCTGTGGTACCTTTTAGGAGGATAAAGTTTCCTTCCTTATCTCTTTTAGAGCTATCTATATTTGCTGCTGCTTTGTATGAGATAGAGATTGCTACCCCTGCTTTTTTTTTTTTTTTACTTCAGGTGAAGCAAAATATGCTTTGCTCCAACCTTTTACCTTTACTCCATATTTAGCTCTGATTCAAATGAATTTCTTGTAAGCAGCATATTGTAGGATTTCGGTTGCTCTGCTATTCACTTCCATTTTCAGGGAGAGTTCATCCCATTCACATTTAGAATTATGATTTCTAATTCTTTATTGCCCTCTGTGCTATCTTCCCTCTGTTTCTATTTACCCCCTGTCCCCTCCCTTTATCCATATTCCCCAGTGTTTGGCTTCTGAATATCACCCCCTTCAGTGTTTTTCCCCTTGTATATCAACCCTCCCCTTTCTTTCCTCTTTCCCTTTTTCCCTTTTCGCTTCCCTTCCTTTTCTTAGGTCCCCTTTTTTCGCCCACTCCCCTTCCCTTTCCAATCACCCCTCCCATTTTCCCCTTTGAAAACTTGAAAGATTACAGGTTTTTATGTTAACTGAGTATATGTAGGTTGACTTTAAGCCAAGTCTGATGAGAAGAAGATTCAGTGTTTCTCATCTGCTCCCTTCTTCCCCTCTATTCCCATAGGTATTTTGTATGTCTTAGTGTAATGAGATTTAGCCCATTCAATCCTTTCCCTCCTCTTGTCTCTTTCCTATCCCCCTTTTAAAGGAGGTAGTGTTGTTTTTTACTTCATTCTATCTGAGTATCTGTCACTTCTAGTTAAGTATATTCTGTATAAGAGAGTTAAAATTCTTGAGCATTATTAGAGTCTGTCTCCCAAGAGGGGTTAAAGCCAGTTACATCCCATTTAGACAGCAGTCTCGTGGATAGATCATGAATGTCCATCATTTCTGGCTAGGGATATTCTCTCTGTTAGAGTTACAATTCTCAAGATTTATGAGAACATTTTTCCCCAGGCAGGGATATAACCAGTTTCAACTGATTGGATAGCAGTTTTTTTCTCTTACCATCCCCCCTTTTTTTTATCTTTTCATGTGTCTCTTAAACATCCTGTTTGATGGCCAATTCTTGAAATTCTTTTTCTATTTTTTCTATTTTGCTCTGGTCTTTTCATCAGGAATTTTTGGAATTCTTCCATTTCATTAAATGCCCATCTTTTTCTCCTGGAAGAGAAGGCTCAGCTTGGCGGCATAGTGGATTCTTGGATGCATTCCAAGCTCACTTGCTCTTCGGAATATCTCATTCCAGGCCCTTCGATCCCTTAATGTTGATACAGCCAGGACCTGCTTGATCCTTACTGTGGCTCTTTGATGTTTAAATTGTTTCTTTCTTGCTGCTTGCAGGATTTTCTATTTTATCTGGTAGTTCTGGAATTTGGCCACAACATTCCTTGGTGTGTTCATTTCAGGGTATTTCTGGAGGGGACCAATGTATTCTTTCAATAACTACTTTGCCCCCCGGTTCCATGATATCAGGGCAGTTTTCCATCACTAGATCCTGTAATATTAATTCCAGGGTTTTTTTTTCTCTTCATTGTTTTCAGGAAGTTCAATAATTCTCAGGTTGCCCCTCCTCAATCTATTCTCAAACTCAGTGTTATTGTTGATGAGGTATTTTACATTTTCTTCTATTTTTTGATTTTGTTTAACTGGCTCTTGCTGTCTCATGGAGTCATTGGTTTCTGCAGGCTCCATTCGTTTTTTGAGGGAGGAGTTTTCTTCATTAACCTTTTGCAACTATTTTCCATTTGGTCAATTCCATTTTTGAAAGAGCTTTCCATTTGACCAATTGAGGTTTGTAGAGAATTGTTTTCTTTTTGCATTTGCCCAATTGAGGATCTGAGAGATTTATTTTCATTTGTAAATGTTCAATAAATGATCTGAGAAATTTTTTCTCATTTTGAATTTGTCCAATTGAGGACCTGAGAGACTTATTCTCCTTTTGTATTGTCCAGTTGTCTTTTCTACAGATATGTTTTCTTGTTGCAAGGTATTAATTGTCTCTCCCAAATTTTCCAGTAGATGTTTAAACTCCTTCCTTATTTCTACAAGGAAGTCTTTCTGTGCTGGTGACCAGATTGTATTCTCCTCAGAGGTTCTAGGTCTTTCGGAGTTAGGGTCTTTCCCTTCCAAGAATTTTTCTATTGATCCACATTTCAGCTGACCCTTCTTCATTTTGCTAACACCTTGAGTTGGAGAGGGGCTGGTTCACAGCGCCTTGGGATCACTAAAGGCTTTACTCACTGAAAGCAATTCTCTGACAGGCCAGTAGGACGTGCTGGTCACTTTCTCTGGAGTGTCTGTGACCTTGATTGAGGCCTTCTCCCTTTGCTTAAAGGGAGGATTTGGAGCTATTGAATTCTTTTGCCTTCAGTCAATGGTGTTCTTTACCCTGGCCTGAGGTCATTCCAGCTCAGCTGGTTCTTCTGCTCACACACCTGTGCCTGAGGCAGAAGTCGTCTTCAATTGTTTGTTCCAGAAAGAGGCCTCAGCTGTAATACAGGTGGGGACTCAGAGTTCTTCAGGCCAGAGGAGCCCAGGGATGGTGTCCACAGCTCTCCTGCACTGGAACTCTCCCCACAGCGCTGTAGGCAAGCTCCAGAGGCACAGCACCAATAGCAGTGGGGCTGAGGCAAATTATGGTCCTAAAAAACAAATGACTTCTTATTAAAACTGTTAAAATGGGAAAAAATCAATACCTCCACTTGAAATAAAAATAATTGACAATCTATAATGCTGATTGCAAAATTTCTAATTTTCCCCTTATTTTCTTTTAATAGCATGGTGAGTTCATGATGCAGTATTCTACTTTTGCCAAGATTTTAATATGATAATTTGGAAATCTTTTGTTTACAGTAGGAATCTGAGTCTTTGTCATTATCCTTTTGTCATCTGGAATTGCAGAAGATTAAACAGGAATTTTTAACTTGAATTTATTTTTTAAAAAGTACTTTGAATAAGTATTTCAATATTTTTCATTTCCTTTTTCATTTCCTTTATCATTTCCTGTATTTTGATTTACGTATTTAAAACATTTTTTCCGAGAAGTGGCCCATAGTATTTCACAAAGCTTCCAAAGTCATCTATGACATAAAAACTTCAAAGTATCTGCATTAAAAATAATTAAGAGTTCCTAAGTCTGAAGAGCAATTTAGAAGCAAGATTTAGAAGCCATCATTGCTTTTTCTAAAATGAATTATTTTCTATATTTAATGACTCAAAATAATTGGGACAATTTGTGAGTTATTCTTTTGAAGTATAAATTAAAGGTGACTCAAAACTACTATTATTGAGCAATGGTCCCCTACAAATAATGCTCAGAGCTATAGTCAAGTTAAAATGCATTGCTTTAAAACTGATAAAATGGTTAATTCTTTCTATAATTTGTTTTTTAGTCCACTCATTTTTTAAGATGAGGTTATTCAGTTCCCAATTTGTTCTGGGTCTCTATCTCCTTGGCCCAATATTGCATACGGCTTTTATTGCATTGTGATCTGAGAAAGATGTGTTCACTATTTCTACCTTTCTGCAGTTGATCATTAGGTTTTTATGTACTAGGACATGGTCAACTTTTGTATAAGTTCCATGTACTGCAGAGAAAAAGGTATATTACTTTGTATCCCCATTCAGTTTCCTCCATAAGTCTACCATATCTAATTTTGGTAACGATCTATTTACCTCCTTAAATTCTTTCTTGTTTATTTTATGATTCGATTTATCTAGATCTGAGAGAGGGAGGTTGAGGTCTCCCACTAGTAGAGCTTTGCTGTCTATGTCTTCCTGCAGTACTTTCAACTTCTCCTCTAAGAATTTGGATGCTATCGAACGGAGGATATATCTATTCAGTACCAAAATAACTTTATTGTCTGTGGTACCTTTTAGGAGGATAAAGTTTCCTTCCTTATCTCTTTTAGAGCTATCTATATTTGCTGCTGTTTGTATGAGATAGAGATTGCTACCCCTGCTTTTTTTTTTTTACTTCAGGTGAAGCAAAATATGCTTTGCTCCAACCTTTTACCTTTACTCCATATTTAGCTCTGATTCAAATGAATTTCTTGTAAGCAGCATATTGTAGGATTTCGGTTGCTCTGCTATTCACTTCCATTTTCAGGGAGAGTTCATCCCATTCACATTTAGAATTATGATTTCTAATTCTTTATTGCCCTCTGTGCTATCTTCCCTCTGTTTCTATTTACCCCCTGTCCCCTCCCTTTATCCATATTCCCCAGTGTTTGGCTTCTGAATATCACCCCCTTCAGTGTTTTTCCCCTTGTATATCAACCCTCCCCTTTCTTTCCTCTTTCCCTTTTTCCCTTTTCGCTTCCCTTCCTTTTCTTAGGTCCCCTTTTTTCGCCCACTCCCCTTCCCTTTCCAATCACCCCTCCCATTTTCCCCTTTGAAAACTTGAAAGATTACAGGTTTTTATGTTAACTGAGTATATGTAGGTTGACTTTAAGCCAAGTCTGATGAGAAGAAGATTCAGTGTTTCTCATCTGCTCCCTTCTTCCCCTCTATTACCATAGGTATTTTGTATGTCTTAGTGTAATGAGATTTAGCCCATTCAATCCCTTCCCTCCTCTTGTCTCTTTCCTATCCCCCTTTTAAAGGAGGTAGTGTTGTTTTTTACTTCATTCTATCTGAGTATCTGTCACTTCTAGTTAAGTATATTCTGTATAAGAGAGTTAAAATTCTTGAGCATTATTAGAGTCTGTCTCCCAAGAGCGGTTAAAGCCAGTTACATCTCATTTAGACAGCAGTCTCGTGGATAGATCATGAATGTCCATCATTTCTGGCTAGGGATATTCTCTCTGTTAGAGTTACAATTCTCAAGATTTATGAGAACATTTTTCCCCAGGCAGGGATATAACCAGTTTCAACTGATTGGATAGCAGTTTTTTTCTCTTACCATCCCCCCCTTTTTTTTATCTTTTCATGTGTCTCTTAAACATCCTGTTTGATGGCCAATTCTTGAAATTCTTTTTCTATTTTTTCTATTTTGCTCTGGCCTTTTCATCAGGAATTTTTGGAGTTCTTCCATTTCATTAAATGCCCATCTTTTTCTCCTGGAAGAGAAGGCTCAGCTTGGCGGCATAGTGGATTCTTGGATGCATTCCAAGCTCACTTGCTCTTCGGAATATCTCATTCCAGGCCCTTCGATCCCTT
Organism: Macrotis lagotis; assembly: GCF_037893015.1. Lineage (NCBI taxonomy): Eukaryota > Metazoa > Chordata > Mammalia > Peramelemorphia > Peramelidae > Macrotis > Macrotis lagotis. The sequence continues at coordinate 190,688,015 of NC_133664.1, read as the reverse complement.
AATGTTGATACAGCCAGGACCTGCATGATCCTTACTGTGGCTCCTTGATATTTAAATTGTTTCTTTCTTGCTGCTTGCAAGAATTTCTATTTTATCTGGTAGTTCTGGAATTTGGCCACAACATTCCTTGGTGTGTTCATTTCAGGGTATTTCTGGAGGGGACCAATGTATTCTTTCAATAACTACTTTGCCCCCCGGTTCCATGATATCAGGGCAGTTTTCCATCACTAGATCCTGTAATATTAATTCCAGGGTTTTTTTTTCTCTTCATTGTTTTCAGGAAGTTCAATAATTCTCAGGTTGCCCCTCCTCAATCTATTCTCAAACTCAGTGTTATTGTTGATGAGGTATTTTACATTTTCTTCTATTTTTTGATTTTGTTTAACTGGCTCTTGCTGTCTCATGGAGTCATTGGTTTCTGCAGGCTCCATTCTTTTTTTGAGGGAGGAGTTTTCTTCATTAACCTTTTGCAACTATTTTCCATTTGGTCAATTCCATTTTTGAAAGAGCTTTCCATTTGACCAATTGAGGTTTGTAGAGAATTGTTTTCTTTTTGCATTTGCCCAATTGAGGATCTGAGAGATTTATTTTCATTTGTAAATGTTCAATAAATGATCTGAGAAATTTTTTCTCATTTTGAATTTGTCCAATTGAGGACCTGAGAGACTTATTCTCCTTTTGTATTGTCCAGTTGTCTTTTCTACAGATATGTTTTCTTGTTGCAAGGTATTAATTGTCTCTCCCAAATTTTCCAGTAGATGTTTAAACTCCTTCCTTATTTCTACAAGGAAGTCTTTCTGTGCTGGTGACCAGATTGTATTCTCCTCAGAGGTTCTAGGTCTTTCGGAGTTAGGGTCTTTCCCTTCCAAGAATTTTTCTATTGATCCACATTTCAGCTGACCCTTCTTCATTTTGCTAACACCTTGAGTTGGAGAGGGGCTGGTTCACAGCGCCTTGGGATCACTAAAGGCTTTACTCACTGAAAGCAATTCTCTGACAGGCCAGTAGGACGTGCTGGTCACTTTCTCTGGAGTGTCTGTGACCTTGATTGAGGCCTTCTCCCTTTGCTTAAAGGGAGGATTTGGAGCTATTGAATTCTTTTGCCTTCAGTCAATGGTGTTCTTTACCCTGGCCTGAGGTCATTCCAGCTCAGCTGGTTCTTCTGCTCACACACCTGTGCCTGAGGCAGAAGTAGTCTTCAATTGTTTGTTCCAGAAAGAGGCCTCAGCTGTAATACAGGTGGGGACTCAGAGTTCTTCAGGCCAGAGGAGCCCAGGGATGGTGTCCACAGCTCTCCTGCACTGGAACTCTCCCCACAGCGCTGTAGGCAAGCTCCAGAGGCACAGCACCAATAGCAGTGGGGCTGAGGCAAATTATGGTCCTAAAAAACAAATGACTTCTTATTAAAACTGTTAAAATGGGAAAAAATCAATACCTCCACTTGAAATAAAAATAATTGACAATCTATAATGCTGATTGCAAAATTTCTAATTTTCCCCTTATTTTCTTTTAATAGCATGGTGAGTTCATGATGCAGTATTCTACTTTTGCCAAGATTTTAATATGATAATTTGGAAATCTTTTGTTTACAGTAGGAATCTGAGTCTTTGTCATTATCCTTTTGTCATCTGGAATTGCAGAAGATTAAACAGGAATTTTTAACTTGAATTTATTTTTTAAAAAGTACTTTGAATAAGTATTTCAATATTTTTCATTTCCTTTTTCATTTCCTTTATCATTTCCTGTATTTTGTTTTACGTATTTAAAACATTTTTCCGAGAAGTGGCCCATAGTATTTCACAAAGCTTCCAAAGTCATCTATGACATAAAAACTTCAAAGTATCTGCATTAAAAATAACTAAGAGTTCCTAAGTCTGAAGAGCAATTTAGAAGCAAGATTTAGAAGCCATCATTGCTTTTTCTAAAATGAATTATTTTCTATATTTAATGACTCAAAATAATTGGGACAATTTGTGAGTTATTCTTTTGAAGTATAAATTAAAGGTGACTCAAAACTACTATTATTGAGCAATGGTCCCCTACAAATAATGCTCACAGCTATAGTCAAGTTAAAATGCATTGCTTTAAAACTGATAACATGGTTAATTCTTTCTATAATTTGTTTTTTAGTCCACTCATTTTTTAAGATGAGGTTATTCAGTTCCCAATTTGTTCTGGGTCTCTATCTCCTTGGCCCAATATTGCATATGGTTTTTATTGCATTGTGATCTGAGAAAGATGTATTCACTATTTCTACCTTTCTGCAGTTGATCATTAGGTTTTTATGTACTAGGACATGGTCAATTTTTGTATAAGTTCCATGTACTGCAGAGAAAAAAGGTATATTACTTTGTATCCCCATTCAGTTTCCTCCATAAGTCTACCATATCTAATTTTGGTAACGATCTATTTACCTCCTTAAATTCTTTCTTGTTTATTTTATGATTCGATTTATCTAGATCTGAGAGAGGGAGGTTGAGGTCTCCCACTAGTAGAGCTTTGCTGTCTATGTCTTCCTGCAGTACTTTCAACTTCTCCTCTAAGAATTTGGATGCTATCGAACGGAGGATATATCTATTCAGTACCAAAATAACTTTATTGTCTGTGGTACCTTTTAGGAGGATAAAGTTTCCTTCCTTATCTCTTTTAGAGCTATCTATATTTGCTGCTGCTTTGTATGAGATAGAGATTGCTACCCCTGCTTTTTTTTTTTTTTACTTCAGGTGAAGCAAAATATGCTTTGCTCCAACCTTTTACCTTTACTCCATATTTAGCTCTGATTCAAATGAATTTCTTGTAAGCAGCATATTGTAGGATTTCGGTTGCTCTGCTATTCACTTCCATTTTCAGGGAGAGTTCATCCCATTCACATTTAGAATTATGATTTCTAATTCTTTATTGCCCTCTGTGCTATCTTCCCTCTGTTTCTATTTACCCCCTGTCCCCTCCCTTTATCCATATTCCCCAGTGTTTGGCTTCTGAATATCACCCCCTTCAGTGTTTTTCCCCTTGTATATCAACCCTCCCCTTTCTTTCCTCTTTCCCTTTTTCCCTTTTCGCTTCCCTTCCTTTTCTTAGGTCCCCTTTTTTCGCCCACTCCCCTTCCCTTTCCAATCACCCCTCCCATTTTCCCCTTTGAAAACTTGAAAGATTACAGGTTTTTATGTTAACTGAGTATATGTAGGTTGACTTTAAGCCAAGTCTGATGAGAAGAAGATTCAGGTGTTTCTCATCCGCTCCCTTCTTCCCCTCTATTACCATGAGTATTTTGTATGTCTTAGTGTAATGAGATTTAGCCCATTCAATCCCTTCCCTCCTCTTGTCTCTTTCCTATCCCCCTTTTAAAGGAGCTAGTGTTGTTTTTTACTTCATTCTATCTGAGTATCTGTCACTTCTAGTTAAGTATATTCTGTATAAGAGAGTTAAAATTCTTGAGCATTATTAGAGTCTGTCTCCCAAGAGGGGTTAAAGCCAGTTACATCCCATTTAGACAGCAGTCTCGTGGATAGATCATGAATGTCCATCATTTCTGGCTAGGTATATTCTCTCTGTTAGAGTTACAATTCTCAAGATTTATGAGAACATTTTTCCCCAGGCAGGGATATAACCAGTTTCAACTGATTGGATAGCAGTTTTTTTCTCTTACCATCCCCCCCTTTTTTTTATCTTTTCATGTGTCTCTTAAACATCCTGTTTGATGGCCAATTCTTGAAATTCTTTTTCTATTTTTTCTATTTTGCTCTGGCCTTTTCATCAGGAATTTTTGGAATTCTTCCATTTCATTAAATGCCCATCTTTTTCTCCTGGAAGAGAAGGCTCAGCTTGGCGGCATAGTGGATTCTTGGATGCATTCCAAGCTCACTTGCTCTTCGGAATATCTCATTCCAGGCCCTTCGATCCCTTAATGTTGATACAGCCAGGACCTGCATGATCCTTACTCTGGCTCCTTGATATTTAAATTGTTTCTTTCTTGCTGCTTGCAAGAATTTCTATTTTATCTGGTAGTTCTGGAATTTGGCCACAACATTCCTTGGTGTGTTCATTTCAGGGTATTTCTGGAGGGGACCAATGTATTCTTTCAATAACTACTTTGCCCCCCGGTTCCATGATATCAGGGCAGTTTTCCATCACTAGATCCTGTAATATTAATTCCAGGGTTTTTTTTCTCTTCATTGTTTTCAGGAAGTTCAATAATTCTCAGGTTGCCCCTCCTCAATCTATTCTCAAACTCAGTGTTATTGTTGATGAGGTATTTTACATTTTCTTCTATTTTTTGATTTTGTTTAACTGGCTCTTGCTGTCTCATGGAGTCATTGGTTTCTGCAGGCTCCATTCGTTTTTTGAGGGAGGAGTTTTCTTCATTAACCTTTTGCAACTATTTTCCATTTGGTCAATTCCATTTTTGAAAGAGCTTTCCATTTGACCAATTGAGGTTTGTAGAGAATTGTTTTCTTTTTGCATTTGCCCAATTGAGGATCTGAGAGATTTATTTTCATTTGTAAATGTTCAATAAATGATCTGAGAAATTTTTTCTCATTTTGAATTTGTCCAATTGAGGACCTGAGAGACTTATTCTCCTTTTGTATTGTCCAGTTGTCTTTTCTACAGATATGTTTTCTTGTTGCAAGGTATTAATTGTCTCTCCCAAATTTTCCAGTAGATGTTTAAACTCCTTCCTTATTTCTACAAGGAAGTCTTTCTGTGCTGGTGACCAGATTGTATTCTCCTCAGAGGTTCTAGGTCTTTCGGAGTTAGGGTCTTTCCCTTCCAAGAATTTTTCTATTGATCCACATTTCAGCTGACCCTTCTTCATTTTGCTAACACCTTGAGTTGGAGAGGGGCTGGTTCACAGCGCCTTGGGATCACTAAAGGCTTTACTCACTGAAAGCAATTCTCTGACAGGCCAGTAGGACGTGCTGGTCACTTTCTCTGGAGTGTCTGTGACCTTGATTGAGGCCTTCTCCCTTTGCTTAAAGGGAGGATTTGGAGCTATTGAATTCTTTTGCCTTCAGTCAATGGTGTTCTTTACCCTGGCCTGAGGTCATTCCAGCTCAGCTGGTTCTTCTGCTCACACACCTGTGCCTGAGGCAGAAGTCGTCTTCAATTGTTTGTTCCAGAAAGAGGCCTCAGCTGTAATACAGGTGGGGACTCAGAGTTCTTCAGGCCAGAGGAGCCCAGGGATGGTGTCCACAGCTCTCCTGCACTGGAACTCTCCCCACAGCGCTGTAGGCAAGCTCCAGAGGCACAGCACCAATAGCAGTGGGGCTGAGGCAAATTATGGTCCTAAAAAACAAATGACTTCTTATTAAAACTGTTAAAATGGGAAAAAATCAATACCTCCACTTGAAATAAAAATAATTGACAATCTATAATGCTGATTGCAAAATTTCTAATTTTCCCCTTATTTTCTTTTAATAGCATGGTGAGTTCATGATGCAGTATTCTACTTTTGCCAAGATTTTAATATGATAATTTGGAAATCTTTTGTTTACAGTAGGAATCTGAGTCTTTGTCATTATCCTTTTGTCATCTGGAATTGCAGAAGATTAAACAGGAATTTTTAACTTGAATTTATTTTTTAAAAAGTACTTTGAATAAGTATTTCAATATTTTTCATTTCCTTTTTCATTTCCTTTATCATTTCCTGTATTTTGTTTTACGTATTTAAAACATTTTTCCGAGAAGTGGCCCATAGTATTTCACAAAGCTTCCAAAGTCATCTATGACATAAAAACTTCAAAGTATCTGCATTAAAAATAATTAAGAGTTCCTAAGTCTGAAGAGCAATTTAGAAGCAAGATTTAGAAGCCATCATTGCTTTTTCTAAAATGAATTATTTTCTATATTTAATGACTCAAAATAATTGGGACAATTTGTGAGTTATTCTTTTGAAGTATAAATTAAAGGTGACTCAAAACTACTATTATTGAGCAATGGTCCCCTACAAATAATGCTCAGAGCTATAGTCAAGTTAAAATGCATTGCTTTAAAACTGATAAAATGGTTAATTCTTTCTATAATTTGTTTTTTAGTCCACTCATTTTTTAAGATGAGGTTATTCAGTTCCCAATTTGTTCTGGGTCTCTATCTCCTTGGCCCAATATTGCATATGGTTTTTATTGCATTGTGATCTGAGAAAGATGTATTCACTATTTCTACCTTTCTGCAGTTGATCATTAGGTTTTTATGTACTAGGACATGGTCAACTTTTGTATAAGTTCCATGTACTGCAGAGAAAAAGGTATATTACTTTCTATCCCCATTCAGTTTCCTCCATAAGTCTACCATATCTAATTTTGGTAACGATCTATTTACCTCCTTAAATTCTTTCTTGTTTATTTTATGATTCGATTTATCTAGATCTGAGAGAGGGAGGTTGAGGTCTCCCACTAGTAGAGCTTTGCTGTCTATGTCTTCCTGCAGTACTTTCAACTTCTCCTCTAAGAATTTGGATGCTATCGAACGGAGGATATATCTATTCAGTACCAAAATAACTTTATTGTCTGTGGTACCTTTTAGGAGGATAAAGTTTCCTTCCTTATCTCTTTTAGAGCTATCTATATTTGCTGCTGCTTTGTATGAGATAGAGATTGCTACCCCTGCTTTTTTTTTTTTTTACTTCAGGTGAAGCAAAATATGCTTTGCTCCAACCTTTTACCTTTACTCCATATTTAGCTCTGATTCAAATGAATTTCTTGTAAGCAGCATATTGTAGGATTTCGGTTGCTCTGCTATTCACTTCCATTTTCAGGGAGAGTTCATCCCATTCACATTTAGAATTATGATTTCTAATTCTTTATTGCCCTCTGTGCTATCTTCCCTCTGTTTCTATTTACCCCCTGTCCCCTCCCTTTATCCATATTCCCCAGTGTTTGGCTTCTGAATATCACCCCCTTCAGTGTTTTTCCCCTTGTATATCAACCCTCCCCTTTCTTTCCTCTTTCCCTTTTTCCCTTTTCGCTTCCCTTCCTTTTCTTAGGTCCCCTTTTTTCGCCCACTCCCCTTCCCTTTCCAATCACCCCTCCCATTTTCCCCTTTGAAAACTTGAAAGATTACAGGTTTTTATGTTAACTGAGTATATGTAGGTTGACTTGAAGCCAAGTCTGATGAGAAGAAGATTCAGTGTTTCTCATCTGCTCCCTTCTTCCCCTCTATTACCATAGGTATTTTGTATGTCTTAGTGTAATGAGATTTAGCCCATTCAATCCCTTCCCTCCTCTTGTCTCTTTCCTATCCCCCTTTTAAAGGAGCTAGTGTTGTTTTTTACTTCATTCTATCTGAGTATCTGTCACTTCTAGTTAAGTATATTCTGTATAAGAGAGTTAAAATTCTTGAGCATTATTAGAGTCTGTCTCCCAAGAGGGGTTAAAGCCAGTTACATCCCATTTAGACAGCAGTCTCGTGGATAGATCATGAATGTCCATCATTTCTGGCTAGGGATATTCTCTCTGTTAGAGTTACAATTCTCAAGATTTATGAGAACATTTTTCCCCAGGCAGGGATATAACCAGTTTCAACTGATTGGATAGCAGTTTTTTTCTCTTACCATCCCCCCTTTTTTTTGTCTTTTCATGTGTCTCTTAAACATCCTGTTTGATGGCCAATTCTTGAAATTCTTTTTCTATTTTTTCTATTTTGCTCTGGTCTTTTCATCAGGAATTTTTGGAATTCTTCCATTTCATTAAATGCCCATCTTTTTCTCCTGGAAGAGAAGGCTCAGCTTGGCGGCATAGTGGATTCTTGGATGCATTCCAAGCTCACTTGCTCTTCGGAATATCTCATTCCAGGCCCTTCGATCCCTTAATGTTGATACAGCCAGGACCTGCATGATCCTTACTGTGGCTCCGTGATATTTAAATTGTTTCTTTCTTGCTGCTTGCAAGAATTTCTATTTTATCTGGTAGGTCTGGAATTTGGCCACAACATTCCTTGGTGTGTTCATTTCAGGGTATTTCTGGAGGGGACCAATGTATTCTTTCAATAACTACTTTGCCCCCCGGTTCCATGATATCAGGGCAGTTTTCCATCACTAGATCCTGTAATATTAATTCCAGGGTTTTTTTTCTCTTCATTGTTTTCAGGAAGTTCAATAATTCTCAGGTTGCCCCTCCTCAATCTATTCTCAAACTCAGTGGGATTGTTGATGAGGTATTTTACATTTTCTTCTATTTTTTGATTTTGTTACCTGGCTCTTGCTGTCTCATGGAGTCATTGGTTTCTGCAGGCTCCATTCTTTTTTTGAGGGAGGAGTTTTCTTCATTAACCTTTGGCAACTATTTTCCATTTGGTCAATTCCATTTTTGAAAGAGCTTTCCATTTGACCAATTGAGGTTTGTAGAGAATTGTTTTCTTTTTGCATTTGCCCAATTGAGGATCTGAGAGATTTATTTTCATTTGTAAATGTTCAATAAATGATCTGAGAAATTTTTTCTCATTTTGAATTTGTCCAATTGAGGACCTGAGAGACTTATTCTCCTTTTGTATTGTCCAGTTGTCTTTTCTACAGATATGTTTTCTTGTTGCAAGGTATTAATTGTCTCTCCCAAATTTTCCAGTAGATGTTTAAACTCCTTCCTTATTTCTACAAGGAAGTCTTTCTGTGCTGGTGACCAGATTGTATTCTCCTCAGAGGTTCTAGGTCTTTCGGAGTTAGGGTCTTTCCCTTCCAAGAATTTTTCTATTGATCCACATTTCAGCTGACCCTTCTTCATTTTGCTAACACCTTGAGTTGGAGAGGGGCTGGTTCACAGCGCCTTGGGATCACTAAAGGCTTTACTCACTGAAAGCAATTCTCTGACAGGCCAGTAGGACGTGCTGGTCACTTTCTCTGGAGTGTCTGTGACCTTGATTGAGGCCTTCTCCCTTTGCTTAAAGGGAGGATTTGGAGCTATTGAATTCTTTTGCCTTCAGTCAATGGTGAACTTTACCCTGGCCTGAGGTCATTGCAACTCAGCTGGTTCTTCTGCTCACACACCTGTGCCTGAGGCAGAAGTAGTCTTCAATTGTTTGTTCCAGAAAGAGGCCTCAGCTGTAATACAGGTGGGGACTCAGAGTTCTTCAGGCCAGAGGAGCCCAGGGATGGTGTCCACAGCTCTCCTGCACTGGAACTCTCCCCACAGCGCTGTAGGCAAGCTCCAGAGGCACAGCACCAATAGCAGTGGGGCTGAGGCAAATTATGGTCCTAAAAAACAAATGACTTCTTATTAAAACTGTTAAAATGGGAAAAAATCAATACCTCCACTTGAAATAAAAATAATTGACAATCTATAATGCTGATTGCAAAATTTCTAATTTTCCACTTATTTTCTTTTAATAGCATGGTGAGTTCATGATGCAGTATTCTACTTTTGCCAAGATTTTAATATGATAATTTGGAAATCTTTTGTTTACAGTAGGAATCTGAGTCTTTGTCATTATCCTTTTGTCATCTGGAATTGCAGAAGATTAAACAGGAATTTTTAACTTGAATTTATTTTTTAAAAAGTACTTTGAATAAGTATTTCAATATTTTTCATTTCCTTTTTCATTTCCTTTATCATTTCCTGTATTTTGTTTTACGTATTTAAAACATTTTTCCGAGAAGTGGCCCATAGTATTTCACAAAGCTTCCAAAGTCATCTATGACATAAAAACTTCAAAGTATCTGCATTAAAAATAACTAAGAGTTCCTAAGTCTGAAGAGCAATTTAGAAGCAAGATTTAGAAGCCATCATTGCTTTTTCTAAAATGAATTATTTTCTATATTTAATGACTCAAAATAATTGGGACAATTTGTGAGTTATTCTTTTGAAGTATAAATTAAAGGTGACTAAAACTACTATTATTGAGCAATGGTCCCCTACAAATAATGCTCACAGCTATAGTCAAGTTAAAATGCATTGCTTTAAAACTGATAACATGGTTAATTCTTTCTATAATTTGTTTTTTAGTCCACTCATTTTTTAAGATGAGGTTATTCAGTTCCCAATTTGTTCTGGGTCTCTATCTCCTTGGCCCAATATTGCATATGGTTTTTATTGCATTGTGATCTGAGAAAGATGTATTCACTATTTCTACCTTTCTGCAGTTGATCATTAGGTTTTTATGTACTAGGACATGGTCAACTTTTGTATAAGTTCCATGTACTGCAGAGAAAAAGGTATATTACTTTCTATCCCCATTCAGTTTCCTCCATAAGTCTACCATATCTAATTTTGGTAACGATCTATTTACCTCCTTAAATTCTTTCTTGTTTATTTTATGATTCGATTTATCTAGATCTGAGAGAGGGAGGTTGAGGTCTCCCACTAGTAGAGCTTTGCTGTCTATGTCTTCCTGCAGTACTTTCAACTTCTCCTCTAAGAATTTGGATGCTATCGAACGGAGGATATATCTATTCAGTACCAAAATAACTTTATTGTCTGTGGTACCTTTTAGGAGGATAAAGTTTCCTTCCTTATCTCTTTTAGAGCTATCTATATTTGCTGCTGCTTTGTATGAGATAGAGATTGCTACCCCTGCTTTTTTTTTTTTTTACTTCAGGTGAAGCAAAATATGCTTTGCTCCAACCTTTTACCTTTACTCCATATTTAGCTCTGATTCAAATGAATTTCTTGTAAGCAGCATATTGTAGGATTTCGGTTGCTCTGCTATTCACTTCCATTTTCAGGGAGAGTTCATCCCATTCACATTTAGAATTATGATTTCTAATTCTTTATTGCCCTCTGTGCTATCTTCCCTCTGTTTCTATTTACCCCCTGTCCCCTCCCTTTATCCATATTCCCCAGTGTTTGGCTTCTGAATATCACCCCCTTCAGTGTTTTTCCCCTTGTATATCAACCCTCCCCTTTCTTTCCTCTTTCCCTTTTTCCCTTTTCGCTTCCCTTCCTTTTCTTAGGTCCCCTTTTTTCGCCCACTCCCCTTCCCTTTCCAATCACCCCTCCCATTTTCCCCTTTGAAAACTTGAAAGATTACAGGTTTTTATGTTAACTGAGTATATGTAGGTTGACTTGAAGCCAAGTCTGATGAGAAGAAGATTCAGTGTTTCTCATCTGCTCCCTTCTTCCCCTCTATTACCATAGGTATTTTGTATGTCTTAGTGTAATGAGATTTAGCCCATTCAATCCCTTCCCTCCTCTTGTCTCTTTCCTATCCCCCTTTTAAAGGAGCTAGTGTTGTTTTTTACTTCATTCTATCTGAGTATCTGTCACTTCTAGTTAAGTATATTCTGTATAAGAGAGTTAAAATTCTTGAGCATTATTAGAGTCTGTCTCCCAAGAGGGGTTAAAGCCAGTTACATCCCATTTAGACAGCAGTCTCGTGGATAGATCATGAATGTCCATCATTTCTGGCTAGGTATATTCTCTCTGTTAGAGTTACAATTCTCAAGATTTATGAGAACATTTTTCCCCAGGCAGGGATATAACCAGTTTCAACTGATTGGATAGCAGTTTTTTTCTCTTACCATCCCCCCCTTTTTTTTATCTTTTCATGTGTCTCTTAAACATCCTGTTTGATGGCCAATTCTTGAAATTCTTTTTCTATTCTTTCTATTTTGCTCTGGTCTTTTCATCAGGAATTTTTGGAATTCTTCCATTTCATTAAATGCCCATCTTTTTCTCCTGGAAGAGAAGGCTCAGCTTGGCGGCATAGTGGATTCTTGGATGCATTCCAAGCTCACTTGCTCTTCGGAATATCTCATTCCAGGCCCTTCGATCCCTTAATGTTGATGCAGCCAGGACCTGCTTAATCCTTACTGTGGCTCTGTGATATTTAAATTGTTTCTTTCTTGCTGCTTGCAAGAATTTCTATTTTATCTGGTAGTTCTGGAATTTGGCCACAACATTCCTTGGTGTGTTCATTTCAGGGTATTTCTGGAGGGGACCAATGTATTCTTTCAATAACTACTTTGCCCCCCGGTTCCATGATATCAGGGCAGTTTTCCATCACTAGATCCTGTAATATTAATTCCAGGGGTTTTTTTTCTCTTCATTGTTTTCAGGAAGTTCAATAATTCTCAGGTTGCCCCTCCTCAATCTATTCTCAAACTCAGTGGCATTGTTGAGGAGGTATTTTACATTTTCTTCTATTTTTTGATTTTGTTTAACTGGCTCTTGCTGTCTCATGGAGTCATTGGTTTCTGCAGGCTCCATTCTTTTTTTGAGGGAGGAGTTTTCTTCATTAACCTTTTGCAACTATTTTCCATTTGGTCAATTCCATTTTTGAAAGAGCTTTCCATTTGACCAATTGAGGTTTGTAGAGAATTGTTTTCTTTTTGCATTTGCCCAATTGAGGATCTGAGAGATTTATTTTCATTTGTAAATGTTCAATAAATGATCTGAGAAATTTTTTCTCATTTTGAATTTGTCCAATTGAGGACCTGAGAGACTTATTCTCCTTTTGTATTGTCCAGTTGTCTTTTCTACAGATATGTTTTCTTGTTGCAAGGTATTAATTGTCTCTCCCAAATTTTCCAGTAGATGTTTAAACTCCTTCCTTATTTCTACAAGGAAGTCTTTCTGTGCTGGTGACCAGATTGTATTCTCCTCAGAGGTTCTAGGTCTTTCGGAGTTAGGGTCTTTCCCTTCCAAGAATTTTTCTATTGATCCACATTTCAGCTGACCCTTCTTCATTTTGCTAACACCTTGAGTTGGAGAGGGGCTGGTTCACAGCGCCTTGGGATCACTAAAGGCTTTACTCACTGAAAGCAATTCTCTGACAGGCCAGTAGGACGTGCTGGTCACTTTCTCTGGAGTGTCTGTGACCTTGATTGAGGCCTTCTCCCTTTGCTTAAAGGGAGGATTTGGAGCTATTGAATTCTTTTGCCTTCAGTCAATGGTGTTCTTTACCCTGGCCTGAGGTCATTCCAGCTCAGCTGGTTCTTCTGCTCACACACCTGTGCCTGAGGCAGAAGTAGTCTTCAATTGTTTGTTCCAGAAAGAGGCCTCAGCTGTAATACAGGTGGGGACTCAGAGTTCTTCAGGCCAGAGGAGCCCAGGGATGGTGTCCACAGCTCTCCTGCACTGGAACTCTCCCCACACGCTGTAGGCAAGCTCCAGAGGCACAGCACCAATAGCAGTGGGGCTGAGGCAAATTATGCTAAAAAACAAATGACTTCTTATTAAAACTGTTAAAATGGGAAAAAATCAATACCTCCACTTGAAATAAAAATAATTGACAATCTATAATGCTGATTGCAAAATTTCTAATTTTCCCCTTATTTTCTTTTAATAGCATGGTGAGTTCATGATGCAGTATTCTACTTTTGCCAAGATTTTAATATGATAATTTGGAAATCTTTTGTTTACAGTAGGAATCTGAGTCTTTGTCATTATCCTTTTGTCATTTGGAATTGCAGAAGATTAAACAGGAATTTTTAACTTGAATTTATTTTTTAAAAAGTACTTTGAATAAGTATTTCAATATTTTTCATTTCCTTTTTCATTTCCTTTATCATTTCCTGTATTTTGTTTTACGTATTTAAAACATTTTTCCGAGAAGTGGCCCATAGTATTTCACAAAGCTTCCAAAGTCATCTATGACATAAAAACTTCAAAGTATCTGCATTAAAAATAATTAAGAGTTCCTAAGTCTGAAGAGCAATTTAGAAGCAAGATTTAGAAGCCATCATTGCTTTTTCTAAAATGAATTATTTTCTATATTTAATGACTCAAAATAATTGGGACAATTTGTGAGTTATTCTTTTGAAGTATAAATTAAAGGTGACTCAAAACTACTATTATTGAGCAATGGTCCCCTACAAATAATGCTCAGAGCTATAGTCAAGTTAAAATGCATTGCTTTAAAACTGATAAAATGGTTAATTCTTTCTATAATTTGTTTTTTAGTCCACTCATTTTTTAAGATGAGGTTATTCAGTTCCCAATTTGTTCTGGGTCTCTATCTCCTTGGCCCAATATTGCATATGGTTTTTATTGCATTGTGATCTGAGAAAGATGTATTCACTATTTCTACCTTTCTGCAGTTGATCATTAGGTTTTTATGTACTAGGACATGGTCAACTTTTGTATAAGTTCCATGTACTGCAGAGAAAAAGGTATATTACTTTGTATCCCCATTCAGTTTCCTCCATAAGTCTACCATATCTAATTTTGGTAACGATCTATTTACCTCCTTAAATTCTTTCTTGTTTATTTTATGATTCGATTTATCTAGATCTGAGAGAGGGAGGTTGAGGTCTCCCACTAGTAGAGCTTTGCTGTCTATGTCTTCCTGCAGTACTTTCAACTTCTCCTCTAAGAATTTGGATGCTATCGAACGGAGGATATATCTATTCAGTACCAAAATAACTTTATTGTCTGTGGTACCTTTTAGGAGGATAAAGTTTCCTTCCTTATCTCTTTTAGAGCTATCTATATTTGCTGCTGCTTTGTATGAGATAGAGATTGCTACCCCTGCTTTTTTTTTTTTTACTTCAGGTGAAGCAAAATATGCTTTGCTCCAACCTTTTACCTTTACTCCATATTTAGCTCTGATTCAAATGAATTTCTTGTAAGCAGCATATTGTAGGATTTCGGTTGCTCTGCTATTCACTTCCATTTTCAGGGAGAGTTCATCCCATTCACATTTAGAATTATGATTTCTAATTCTTTATTGCCCTCTGTGCTATCTTCCCTCTGTTTCTACTACCTAACCATGAGCAGTGGATATTTGCCCAGTTATTTAAATATGATTTAATTTGTGCGAGAAGTGTGTTATAATTGTTTTCAAAAAGATTCTGAGTCTGTCTTGGCAAATAGACTCCCAAGTATTTTATATTTGTCTGAGGTTACTTTGAATGGGATTTCTCTTTCTAACTCTTCCTACTCTACCTTGCTAGACATATATAGAAAAGTTGAGGATTTATGAGGGTTTATTTTATAACCTCCAATTTAACAAAATTGCTAATTGTTTCCAGTAGTTTTTTGGATGACTTCTTAGGATTCTCTAGGTAGACCATCATGTCATCTGCAAAGAGTGAGAGTTTTGTCTCTTCCTTCCCAATTGTAATTCCTTCAATTTCTTTTTCTTCTCTAATTGCTGAAGCTAACATTTCTAATACAATATTGAATAGTAGTGGTGATAATGGGCACCCTTGTTTCACCCCTCTTCTTATTGGGAATGCCTCTATCCTCTCCCCATTGAATATAATGCTTGTTGATGGTTTCAGTTAGATACTGTAATTATTCTAAGGAACATTCCATTTATTCCTACACTCTCTAGTGTTTTTAGGAGGAATGGATGCTGTATTTTGTCAAAGGCTTTTTCAGCATCTATTGATATGATCATATAATTTCTGATATGTTTGTTGTTGATATAATTGAGTATACTAACAGTTTGCCTCATATTGAACCAACCCTGCATTCCTGGAATAAATCCTACTCGATCATAATGTATTATCCTAGTGATAACTTGTTGTAATAGCTTTGCTAAGATTTTATTTAAGATTTTTGCATCTATATTCATCAGGGAAATAGGTCTATAATTTTTTTCACTGTTTTAATTCTTCCTGGTTTACATAACAGCATCATATTGGTTTCATAGAAAGAATTGGGCAGAGTTCCATCTTTCCCTATTTTTCCGAAGAGTTTATAGAGAACTGGAACCAATTGTTCCTTGAAAGTCTGGTAGAATTCTCTTGTGAATCCATCAGGCCCTGGAGATTTTTTCTTATGGAGTTCAATGATGGCTTCTTGAATTTCTTTTTCTGAGACAGAGTTGTTTAGGTATTTAATCTCTTCTTCTTTTAACCTGGGCAACTTATATTATTGTAAATATTCATCCATTTCACTTAGATTATCACATTCATTGGCACAGAGTTGGGCAAAATAATTTGGAATTATTACTTTAATTTCCTCCTCATTGATGGTGAGTTCACCTTTTTCATTTATGATGCTAGTAAATTGGTTTTCTTCTCTCTTTTTTTAAATCAAATTGACCAGAGGTTTATCAATTTTATTGGTTTTTACATAATACCAACTTTTGCTTTTATTTATTAATTCAATAGTTTTCTTGCTTTTGATTTTATTAATTTCTCCTTTAATTTTTAGAATTTCTAATTTGGTATTTAATTGGGGATTTTTTATTTGTTCTTCCTCTAATGTTTTTAGTTGCATGTTTAGTTCATTGATTTCCTCTTTCTCCAATTTATTCAGGTTAGCACATAGAGCTATGATATATCCCCTCAGAGTTGCTTTGAATGAATCCCATAGGTTTTGGTATGTTGTATGATTATTATCATTATCTAAGATAAAATGGTTAATTCTTTCTATAATTTGGATTTTGGTCCACTCATTTTTTAAGATGAGGCTATTCAGTTTCCAATTTGTTCTGGGTCTATATCTCCTTGGCCCAATATTACATATGGCTTTATTGCATTGTGATCTGAGAAAGATGTATTCACTATTTCTACCTTTCTGCAGTTGATCATTAGGTTTTTATGTCCTAGTACATGGTCAATTTTTCTATAAGTTCCACGTACTGCAGAGAAAAAGCTATATTCCTTTGTATCCCCATTCAGTTTCCTCCATAATTCACCATATCTAATTTTTGTAACAATCTATTTACCTCCTTAACTTCTTTATTGTTTATTTTATGATTCGATTTATCTAGATCTGAGAGAGGGAGGTTGAGGTCTCCCACTAGTCTTCCTGCAATACTTTCAACTTCTCCTCTAAGAATTTGGATGCTATCGAAGTAAGTGCATATCTATTCAATATCGAAATAACTTTATTGTCTATGGTACTTTTAGGAGGTTAAAGTTTACTTCCTTATCTCTTTTACAGCTATCTATTTTTGCTGCTGCTTTGTATGAAACAGAGATTGCTACCCCTGCTTTTTTTTTTACTTCAGCTGAAGCAAAATATATTTTGCTCCACCCTTTTACCTTTACTCTATATGTATCTCTGATTCAAATGAATTTCTTGTAAGCAGTATATTGCAGGATTTTGATTGTTAATCCACTCTGCTATTCACTTCCATTTTCAGGGAGAGTTCATCCCATTCACATTTAGAATTATGATTACTAATTCTTTATTGCCCTCTGTGCTATCTTCCCTCTGTTTCTATTTACCTCCCTGTCCCCTCCCTTTATCCATATTCCCCAGTGTTTTGCTTCTGAATATCACCCCCTTCAGTGTTTTTGCCCTTGTATATCACCCATCCCCTTTCTTTCCTCTTTCCCTTTTTCCCTTTTCCCTTCCTTTTGTTAGGTCCCCCTTTTCCCCCCACTCCCCTTCCCTTTCCAAACACCCCTACACTTTTCCCCTTTTAATACTTGAAAGATTACAGGTTTTTACATTAACTGAGCATATGTAGGTTGACTTTAAGCCAAGTCTGATGAGAAGAAGATTCAGGTGTTTCTCATCTGCTCCCTTCTTCCCCTCTATTACCATAGGTTTTTTGTATGTCTTAGTGTAATGAGATTTAGCCCATTCAATCCCTTCCCTCCTCTTGTCTCTTTCCTATCCCGATTTTAAAGGGGGTAGTGTTGTTTTTTACTTCATTCTATCTGAGTATCTGTGACTTCTAGTTAAGTATATTCTGTATAAGAGAGTTAAAATTCTTGAGCATTATTGGAGTCTGTCTCCCAAGAAGGGTTAAAGCCAGTTACATCCCATTTAGACAGCAGTCTCGTGAATATCTAATGAATGTCCATCATTTCTGGCTAGGGATATTCTCTCTGTTAGAGTTACAATTCTCAAGATTTATGAGAACATTTTTCCCCAGGCAGGGATATAACCAGTTTCAACTGATTGGATAGCAGTTTTTTTTCTCTTACCATCCCCCCCCTTTTTTTACCTTTTCATGAGTCTCTTGAACATCCTGTTTCATGTCCAAATTTTCTATTTTGCTCTGGTCTTTTCATCAGGAATTTTTGGAATTCTTCCATTTCCTTAAATGCCCATCTTTTTCTCCTGGAAGAGAAGGCTCAGCTTGGGGGGATAGTGGATTCATGGATGCATTCCAAGCTCACTTGCTCTTCAAAATATCTCATTTCAGGCCCTTCGATCTCTTAATGTTGATGCAGCCAGGACCTGTGTGATCCTTACTGTGGCTCCTTGATATTTAAATTGTTTCTTTCTTGCTGCTTGCAGGATTTTCTATTTTATCTGGTAGTTCTGCAATTTGGCCACAACATTCCTTGGTGTTTTCATTTCAGTATTTTTCTGGAGGCTATCAATGTATTCTTTCAATAACTACTTTGCCCTCTGGATCCATGATATCAGGGCAGTTTTTCCATCACTAGATCCTGTAATATTAATTCCAGGGTTTTTTTCTCTTCATTGTTTTCAGGAAGTTCAATAATTCTCAGGTTGCCCCTCCTCAATCTATTCTTAAAGTCAGTGGGATTGTTGATGAGGTATTTTACATTTTCTTCTAATTTTTGATTTTGTTTAACTGGCTCTTGCTGTCTCATGGAGTCATTGGTTTCTGCAGGCTCCATTCTTTTTATTAAGGAGGGGTTTTCTTCATTAACCTTTTGCAACTATTTTCCATTTGGTCAATTCTACTTTTGAAAGAGCTTTCTATTTGACCAATTGAGGTTTGGAGAGAATTGTTTTCTTTTTGCATTTGCCCAATTGAGGATCTGAGAGATTTATTTTCATTTGTAAATATTCAATAAATGATATGAGATATTTATTCTCATTTTGAATTTGTCTGATTGAGGACCTCAGAGAGTTATTCTCCTTTTGTATTGTCCAGTTGTCTTTTCTACGCATATGTTTTCTTGTTGCAAGGTATTAATTGTCTTTCCCAAATTTTCCAGTAGATTTTTAAACTCCTTCCTTATTTCTACAAGGAAGTCTTTCTGTGCTGGTGACCAGATTGTATTCTCCTCAGAGGTTCTAGGTCTTTCGGAGTTAGGGTCTTTCCCTTCCAAGAATTTTTCTATTGATCCACATTTCAGCTGACCCTTCTTCATTTTGCTAACACCTTGAGTTGGAGAGGGGCTGGTTCACAGCGGCTTGGGATCTCTAAAGGCTTTACTCACTGAAAGCAATTCTCTGACAGGCCAGTAGGACGTGCTGGTCACTTTCTCTGGAGTGTCTGTGACCTTGATTGAGGCCTTCTCCCTTTGCTTAAAGGGAGGACTTGGAGCTATTGAATTCTTTTGCCTTCAATCAGTGGTGTTCTTTACCCAGGCCTGAGGTCATTCCAGCTTGGCTGGTTCTTCTGCTCACACACCTGTGCCTGAGGCAGAAGTAGTCTTCAATTGTTTGTTCCAGAAAGAGGCCTCAGCTGTAATAGAGGTGGGGACTCAGAGTTCTTCAGGCCAGAGGAGCCCAGGGATGGTGTCCACAGCTCTCCTGCACTGGAACTCTCCCCACAGCCCTGTAGGCAAGCTCCAGAGGGACAGCACCAATAGCAGTGGGGCTGAGGTAAATTATGATCATAAAAAACAAACAACTTTTTATAAAAACTCTTAAAATGAGAAAAAAATCAATACCTTCACTTGAAATTAAAATATTTGACAATCTATAATGCTGATTGCAAAATTTCTAGTTTTCCCCTTATTTTCTTTTAATAGCATGGTGAGTTCATGATGCAGCATTCTACTTTCGCCAAGATTTTAATATGATAATTTGGAAATCTTATGTTTGCAGTAGGAATCTGCCTCTTTGTCATTATCCTTTTGTCATATGGAATTGCAGAAGATTAAACAGGAATTTTTAACTTGAATTTATTTTTTAAAAAGTATTTTTCATAAGTATTTCAATATTTTTAATTTCCTTTTTCATTTCCTTTATCGTTTCCTGTATTTTGTTTTATGTATTTAAAACATTTTTCTGAGAAGTGGCCCATAGTATTTCACAAAACTTCCAAAGTCATCTATGACATAAAAACTTCAAAGTATCTGCATTAAAAATAATTAAGAGTTCCTAAGTCTGAAGTGCAATTTAGAAACAAGATTTAGAAGCCATCATTGTTTTTTTAAATTGAATTATTTTCTATATTTAATGACTCAAAATAATTGGGACAATTTGTGTGAGTTATTCTTTTGAAGTATAAATTAAAGGTGACTCAAAACTACTATTATTGACCAATGGTCCCCTACAAATAATGCTCAGAGCTATAGTCAAGTTAAAATGCATTGCTTTAATTTGTGTTATGTTCCATGCACCATTGCTAAGCTTAGGTGATGAATTTGAAGATATTTTAATAATTTTAAAAAATATTCATATGACTATTTCATTGACATGAGTTTATAGTAAATGGTGGAATCTAGAAAACAAAAACATTTCATTGAGAAAGCCTGGTAGAGCTCTTGGTAATTAGGAATTCTCACACTACAGTTAGGGAAAGGGACAATGACTTCTTCCATAGGTTATATGCTCCCATTTAAAATTTAACTATGGTCATCACATGTATGTCCAGAGTCAGAATCTTCAGTATGTGGCTTTTCCATTCAGAAATTTCCCTCTAAATCTTTTTACTACCTGGAAAAAGAAAAAGGAATATTGTGATTTTTTTAAATTTATTTTTTATTCTCATTTTGTACAAATTTATTTTTACATTAATCAAATATACTTGTTTGCAAGTAAACAAAATAACCCCCTTTGAATATAGATAGACTTGCTTGGGCGAAAAAGTAAAG
The DNA here is from genome assembly GCF_037893015.1 of Macrotis lagotis. Lineage (NCBI taxonomy): Eukaryota > Metazoa > Chordata > Mammalia > Peramelemorphia > Peramelidae > Macrotis > Macrotis lagotis. Next base: position 190,667,437 of record NC_133664.1, on the reverse strand, counting down.
GGGAGAGAAAAAAATAAAATTAAAAAAAATAATAGCAATAATTGTAGGTATGGCCAGGTGGCGCATTGGACGAAGCACCAGCCCTGGAGCCACGAGCACCCGAGTCCATATCCAGCTTCGTAAACCCAATAATCACCCAGCCATGTGACATGCAAGCCACCCGATCCCCACTGCCCTGCAAAAACCAAAAAGAAGAAATAGAAAAAAAAGACCCAAAATAAAATAAAATAGTAATAATAGTAGGGGTGGCTGGGTGGCAGACAGAGCATTGGCCCTTGAGCCAGGAGCACCTGGTTCCGAATCCAGCCCCAGACGCCCAAAGATCACCCTGCTATGTGGCCCCAAGCAGGCCACCCAGCCCCACTTTCCCTGGGCCTTCCCCCAAATAATAATAACAATAAATGTGCTTCAGTCTTTGTTCCAACACTATCAACTCTGTCGTGAGTGGATCACATTCTTTATGATAAGCCCATCACAAAAGTTACTTCATATTTTTCCCAATGTTGCCATTGCTGATCACAACTCCCTCCTTTCTTATTTTTCCACTACCATGTACTATATTTTCTCTCTCCTTTAACTCTGACTCTGCTGTGGAGTTGCTGAGTGGCACAGCAGACAGATCCCGGGTCCTGGGGCCAAGAAGCCCTGAGCCCCCATACCACCCCTTAGGGACAGAATCCACCTGGCCCTATGGTCCTGGGCAGGCCATCCAATCCCAGCCCCTTGCAAGAAGTAAAAAAGAAAATGTGTTATATCTGACCACTGTCCCCCTATGATCCATCCTCTCCTCCTTTATTCACATCCCCACCCCTTCCCCCCGCTCCCCCCTCCTTCTTAATCCAGTTGTATATACCCCATTGAGTATATTTGCTGCTTCCTCTCCTAGCCTTCTCTGATGAGAGCCAAGGTTCCCTCATTCACCCTTGCCTCCCCCCTTCCATATCATTGCAATAGCTCATTGTAATAAAAAAAAAATCTTATTATGTGAAATATCTTGGACTATTCCCCCTTTCCTTTTTCTTTCTCCCTTTCCATTTTCCTTTTTTTCCTATTGACTCCATTTTTACACCATATTTTATCTTCGAATTCAGCTTTCTCCTGTGCTTCAACAATAAAAGCTCCCTCTACCTGCTCTATTAACTGAGATGATTCATATGAATATTATCAGTATCACTTTTCTATACATGCAGTTCATCCTCATTAAGTCCCTCATATTTCCCCCCTCTCCTCCAATCTCCATGCTTCACCTGAGTCCTGTATCTGAAGATCAAACCTTCTGTGCAGCTCTGGCCATTCCAAAAGGAAGCTTTGAAATTCCCCTGGTTCAATAAAAGTCCATCTTTGTCCCTGGAAGAGGACATTCAGCCTTGCTGGGTAGTTGATTCTTGGCTGCATTCTAAGCTCTTTTGCCTTCCGGTATATTGTATTCCAAGCCCTACGAGCTTCCAATGTAGTTGCTGCTAAGTCCTGTGTGATCCTGACTGCAGCTCCATGATATTTGAACTGTGTCCTTCTGGCTGCTTGTCATATTTTCTCTTTGACTTGGGAGTTCTGGAACTTGGCTATAATATTCCTAGGGGTTGGTTTTTTGGGATCTCTTTCTTGGGGGGATCAGTGGATTCTCTCCATTTCTATTTTGCCCTCTACTTCTAGAATATCTGGGCAATTTTCCTGTAGTAATTCTTTGAAAATGATGTCAAGGCTCTTTTCCTGATCATGAATTTCAGGTCTTCCAATAATTTTCAAATTATCTTTCCTAAGTCTGTTTTCCATATCAGTTGTTTTTTCAATGAGATATTTCACATTTTCTAATTTTTCATTTTTTTTGGTTTTGAAGTATTGATTCCTGATTTCTGGTAAATTCATCAATCTCCCTGAATTCTATTCTTTGTCTGAAGGATTTGTTCTCCTCAGAGAGTTTCCTTATCTCTTTTTCCATCTGGCCAATTTTGCTTTTTAAAGCATTCTTCTCCTCAATAACTTTTTGAACTGTTTTATCCATTTGACCTAAGCTGTTTTTTAGCATGCTATTTTTCTTCAGCATTTTTTTGGATTTCCTTGAGTAAGCTGCTGACTTCATTTTCATGTTTTTCCTGCATCTCTCTCCTTTCTTTTCCCAGTTTTTTTTCCAACTCCCTAATTTGATTTTAAAGTCTTTTTTGAGCTCTATCATAGCCTGAGCCCAATTTCTGTTTTTCTTGGAGTCTTTAGATGCAGGAGCTTGTGCTTCCTCATCTTCAGACTGAGTATTTTGATCCTTCTTGGGCTCATTTGCAAAATATTTCTCAATGGTCTTCCTCTTGTTTGTTTGTTCATTTTCCCAGCCTAAGCCTGTTTCTTGGGGTGCTTCCTGAGCTTTTGGGACACTCCCACAAGGGTCTCAGTGTGTGAGGTTCTGTCCTCCCTCCTGACCTGTGAATGAACATAAGTGCCCCCCTCTGCCACAGGGCCGAGGTGGCAGGGCCCTGTTATTCTATGGGGCGCCCTAGACTGGGATCAGGATCCTAATGTGGTCAGAGCCCCAGAGTCCTGTTCCAGGGGCAGAGGACAGAGCTTGGCAGTCTCTCTCTCTTCACTCCCCTCCCTCAGCTCAATGGGCTCATGCCCTGGGGGCTCCTGCTTACCTGCTACGCCTGCTTCTGTTTCAGGGTCTAGGCTGCAGACCAAGCTGCTTGCTGTGTGCCCTGAGGGCTGGGCTCCATGTGCTCGCTCTGGCAGAGGTCCCCCGCTGTTGCCCCACTTTGTGCCGGTGCTCCCCGGGGTGCAGCTCAGGAGACTTCCCTGCTGCTGTGAGCCATGGCTCCCAGTGCCCTGGGGCTGCCTCCGGGAGGCTGAAGTTCTTTGGCTCTGGTGGGCCACCCCTCCGGCTTGCCGCCCCTCCGACCCTGGGGAACAGAGTCTTTCTGCTCTTTTCCAGGTTACCTTGAATAGGAGAACTGCTTCACTGGGTCCCTTTGTGGGTTCTGTCTCTCTTTGGTTAGAGTTCTTAGTTTATGAGTTTTTATCAGAGAGCTCCTAAGACTGGATCCCTTCATGTTGCCATCTTGGCTCTGCCCCCCAAGAAGTGATATTTTAAATATATTTGTAGTCATTTGTAGCCATTCTTCAAATTTATCCTACCTATAGACAATAAGGGACCCTCGCAAATGTTGAGGATATGTTGTCAAGCTTGTCCAGTTTCTAGTCCCAGGTTTTCTTTCAAAGATGAGAGCAAAATTAAATCTAAATAATCAGAAAAATGTCAATTACTCATGATTAGGTCAAGCTAATATAGTAAAAATGACAATTCTACCCAAATTAAATTACTTATTGAATGACATACCTACTGAATAATTATTTTACCAAGCTAGAAAAACTAGTAACAAAATTCATCTGGAGCCACAAAAGGTCAAGAATATTAAGGGAACTCATGAAAAAAAAGTAAAGGAAAGTGGCCTAGCTCTACCAAATCTAAAACTATATTGTAAAGCAGTAGTCACCAAAAATTCCTGGTACTAGTTAAGATATAGGGTAATGGATCAGTGGATTATGATAGGTTCAAAAGAAGCAGTAGTTTATGACTACAGCAATCTACTGTTTGACAAATCCAAAGACATTAGCTTCTGGGCTAATGACTCACTATTTAACAAAAATTGTTAGGAAAACGAAAAATAATATGTCAAAAACTAGGCATAGACCCACATCTCACACCCTATACCAAAATAAGGTCAAAATGGGTATAGGATTTATACATAAAATGGGACACCATAGATAAATTCATAGACAAAGGAATACTCTATCAGATCTACAGGAAGGGGATAAATTTTTGACCAAACAAGCATTAGAGCACATTATAAACTATAAAATGAATGATTTTGACTATAATAAATTTAAAAAGTGTTTGCACAAATAAAATCAATGCTTTCAAAATTAGAAGAAAAGCAGAAATCTGGAAAACAGTCTTCCCAACTAGGAGTTCTGATAAAAGTCTCATCACTAAAATATAAAAAACTGTGTCAAAGTTATAAGGTTACAATTCATTCCCTAACTGATAAGCGATCAAAGGATATGAATAGACAATGGTCAGATGAAGAAATTAAAGCTATATATATAGTCATATGAAAATATTCTCCACATCATTATTGATTAGAGAAATGCAAATTAAAACAACTATGAGATTGACTAAGATGACAAAAAGGGAAAATGATTACAGTTGGAAATGATTGGGACATTAATACCTTCCTGGTGGGGTTGTGAACTGATAAAAACCATTCTGGAGAGCAATATGGAATTATGTCCAAAGAGCAAGAAAACTGTTCATACCCTTTGTACCAGCAATTCCAATTCTAGGCCTATAGCCAGAAGAAATCATAAAAAAATGGGGAAAGTTCCACATCTTCCAAAATATGCATGGTAGCTCTTTATGTAGTGGCAAAGAATTGGAAATTTAGGGGATGCCTATCAATTGGGGAATGTTAAACAAGTTTCTGTATATGAATATTATGGAATAGTATTATTCTATAAGAAACCATAAATATACTCTACAGAAGCATAGAATGATTTACAGAATATGATGCTGTGAATGAAGAGACCTAGGACAACCCTATTTGACTAGAGGACAAAAAACAAAAAAAAACAAAACCAAAAAAAATCCTTCAGAATCTGATGAACAACACCATATTCACTTTTTAAAAAATATCTGTCACTGTCTTTGTCTGTCTGTCTCTGTCTTTTTCTCTACCCCACTCTCTTCCTCTATCCCTCTTCCTCTCTTTTGTTTTCCCTCCAGTCTTCAGTTCAGCCCCATCCTCCACTATGTATGACATCTAATGAATTCACATTTATTCTCCTCAGTCTCTCATATGGGAAAAAGAGGAGAAAGAAGAAAAGTCCCCATCACCAAAAAATATCTCTTTGATTAAAGCTCTAATTCCCCATATTTATTTCCACTCCTTTAAAATTTGTCTCAGATGTAAATGACCTAATTTCATCTCAGAGCTACTTCTAATGATAGTATATCAGTTTGGGGTTGGGGTATTATGTACATATACATATATATTTATATATAGTTTATAAGATAGAAATCCATAAATTATTTTTAAATGTATCAGATTTATATTCAAAAGAATAAAATATGATCTAATTCCATTTTATTATATGCTTATTTTTATAATTAGAAATTTATTGTAAATCTTCTTGATGTTTCTAGATATTACATAAATTGTTCCTTAGCATTATGAATATAAATTATTTTATAGAAACATCTACTTGGATTTGTATTTAGCAACAAAGATCTGATCTTCATCTTTTTTTAGTATTTTATGCATTGGTCTGAAGAAAAAATATCAGGAAAGTAGCATTGAATCGCCTATGAAAGGAGAAACAGAATGAATGAATTTTTTTGATGTTTATTATTTTTTTATTAAAGATTTTATTTATTTTGAGTTTTCCAATTTTTCCCCTAATCTTACTTCCCTCCCCCCACCCCCCATCTCCACAGAGTCAGTTTGTCAGTCTTTAAATTGTTTCTGTTAGACATTGATCCAAATTGAGTGTGATGGGAGAGAAATGATATCCTTAAGGAAGAAACATCAAGTATAAGAGATGGCAAGATCAGACAATAAGATATCAGGGTTTTTTCCCTAAATTTAAGGTAATAGACCTTGGTCTTTGTTCAAACTTTTCAGTTCTTTCTCTGGTTACAGATGGTATTCTCCATTGCAGACAGCCCCAAATTGTCCCTGATTGTTGCACTGATGGAATGAGCGAGTCCATCAAGGTTGATCACTGCCCCAACGTTGCTTTTTGAGTGTATAGTGTTTCTCTGGTAGTGCTCATCTCACTCAGCATCAGTTCATGGAAATCCCTCCAGGCTTCTCTGAATTCCCATCCTTCCTGGTTTCTAATAGAACAATAGCATTCCATACATATACCACAGTTTGCTAAGCCATTCCCCAATTGAAGGTTATTTACTTGATTTCCAATTGTGTGCCACCACAAACAGGGCTGCTATGAATATTTTTGTACAAGTGATGTTTTTACCCCTTTTTCATCATCTCTTCAGGTTATAGACCAAGGAGTAGTATGCTGGATCAAACGGTATGCACATTTTTTTACAAATAATGTTTTTATACATTAATAAAATATTCTTGTTTCAGAGTAAACAAAATAACCCCCCTTCCCCCCAAAAATATAGAATTGCTTGAGTGATAAAGTAAAGGGGAGAGAAAAAAATTAAAATTAAAAAATATAATAGTAATAATTGTAGGTTTGGCCAGGTGGTGCAATGGACAGAGCACCAGCCCTGGAGCCAGGAGCACCTGAGCCTTTATCTGGCCCCATACACCCAACAATCACCCAGCCATGTGACATGCAAGCCACCCCAACCCCACTGCCCTGCAAAAACCAAAAAAAAAGAAAAAAAAAGACACAGAATAAAATAAAATAGTAATAATAGTAGTAGGGGTGGCTGGGTGGCTGACAGAGCATTGCCCCTTGAGCCAGAAGCACCTGGGTCCAAATCTGGCCTCAGACACCCAATGATCACCCTGCTGTGCGGCCCCAGGCAGGCCACCCAGACCCATTTGCCCTGCACCACCACCCCAAATAGTAATAATAAAAAATGTGCTTCAGTCTGTGTTCCAACACCAACAACTCTGTCACAGGTGGATCACATTCTTTATGGTAAGTCCATCGCAAAAGTTACTTCCATATTTTTCTACTTTTGACATTGCTGATCACAACTCCCTCCTTTCATATTTCTCCACTACCATGTACTATATTTTCTCCTTTCACTCTGACTCTGCTGTAGGGTAATTGAGTGGCACAGCAGACAGATCCCTGGTCCTGGGGCCAAGAGGCCCTGAGCCCCCTACCACCCCTTAGGCCCAGCACCCACCTGGCCCTATGGTCCCAGACAAGCCATACAATCCTAGCCCCTGGCAAGAAGTAAAAAAGAAAATGTGTTATATCTGACCACTCTCCCTGCATGGTCCATCCTCTCCTCCATCACTCACATCCCCCCCTTCCCCCTGTCCCCCCCTCTCCTTCTTACTCCAGATGCCTATACTCCACATCATTGCAATAGCTCATTGTAATAAAGAAAAATCTTATTATATGAAATATCTTGGCCTATTCCCTCTCTCCTTTTTCTTTCTCCCATTACATTTCCCTTTTTCTATTGACTCCATTTTTTACACCATATTTTATCTTCAAATTCAGCTTTCTCCTATACTTCAACTATAAAAGTTCCTTCTACCTGCTCTATTAACTGAGAAGGTTCATATGAGTATTATCAGTGTCATTTTTCTATGCAGGAATACATGCAGTTAATCATCATTAAGTCCCTCATATTTTCTCCTTCTCCTCCAGTTTCTGTGCTCCACCTCAGTCCTGTATTTGAAGATCAAACCTTCTCTTCAGCTCTGGCCATTCCAACAGGAACATTTGAAATTCCCCTGGTTCATTGAAAGTCCATCTTTTTTCCCTGGAAAAGGACATTCACTTTTGCTGGGTAGTTGATTCTCAGTTGCATTCCAAGCTCTTTTGCCTTCCAGTATATTATATTCCAAGCCCTACGGGCTTTTAAAGTAGATGCTGCTAAGTCCTGTGTGATCCTGACTGCAGCGCCACAATATTTGAATTGTGTCCTTATGGCTGCTTGTAATATTTTCTCTTTGACTTGGGAGTTCTGGAACTTGGCTATAATATTCCTGGGGGGTTATATTTTTGGGTTCTCTTTCTCAAGTGGATTGGTGGATTCTCTCCATTTCTATTTTGCCCTCTGCTTCTAGGATATCAGGGCAATTTTCCTGTAGTAAATCTTGGAAATGATATAAAGGTTCTTTTCCTGATCATGACTTTCAGCTATTCCAATAATTTTTAAATTATCTTTCCTAAATCTGTTTACCATATCAGTTGTTTTTTTCAATGAGATGTTTCACATTTTCTTCTAATTTTTCATTTTTTTGGTTTTGAAGTAATAAGTCCTGATTTCTCGTAAATTCATCAGTCTCCCTGAATTCTATTCTTTGTCTGAAGGATTTGTTTTCCTCAGAGAGTTTTCTTATCTCTTTTTCCATCTGGCCAATTTTGCTTTTTAAAACATTCTTCTCCTCAATAACTTTTTGAACTGTTTTACCCACTTGACCTAAGCTGGTTTTCAGCATGCTATTTTCTTCAGCATTTTTTTGGATTTCCTGGACTAGGTTGCTGACTTCATTTTCATGTTTTTCCTGCATCTCTCTCACTTCTTTTCCTAGTTTTTCTTCTAACTCCCTCATTTGGTTTTCAAAGTCTATCATAACCTGATCCCAGTTTCGGTTTTTCTTGGAGTTTTTACATGTAGGAGCTTGTGTTTCCTCATCTTCAGACTGAGTATATTGATCCTTCTTCGGATCATAGATAACGTATTTCTCAATGATGTTACTCTTTTTTCTCTGCTTGCTCATTTTCCCAGCCTAAGCCTGTTTTGGGGGTGCTTCCTGAGCTTTTGGGACATTCCCACAAGGGTCTCAGTGTGTGAGGCTCTGTCCTCCCTCCTAGTCTGTGAATGACCATAAGCACCCCACTCTGCCACAGGGCTGAGGTGGGGGAGGGAGGCCCTGCTGTTCTATGGGGGGGCCCTAGACTGAGATCAGGATCTGAATGTGTTCAGAGCCCCAGAGTCCTGTTCCAGGGGCAGAGGAAAGAGCTCTGCAGTCTCTCTCTCTCTCTTCACTCCCCTCCCTCAGCTCAATTGGCTCATGCCCTGGGGGTACCTGTTTATGTTTCCCAGATCTGGAATGCAGTGGCCATGCTGCTTGCTGTGTGCCCTGATGGCTGGGCTTCATGTGCTCCCTCTGGCAGAGGTCCCCCCCCCATTCCCCCAATTTGTGCCCAGTGTTCCCCAAGGCATAGCTCAGGAAACTCCCCAGCTGCTGTGAGCCTTGGGTCCCAGCGCCTGGGGCTTCCTCTGGGAGGCTGAAGTTCTTTCACTCTTGCGGGCCACCCCTCCAACCCCGGGGAGCAGAGCCTTTCTGCTCTTTTCCAGGTTACCTTGAGTAGGAGAACTGACTCACTGGTTCCCTCTGTGGCTTCTGTCTCTTGAAAATTTAGTTAAAGTCCTTAGTTTCAAAGATTTGTGAGAGAGTGCCTAAGACAGGATCCGCTATTGTTGCCATCTTGGCTCCACCCCGATATGAATGAATTAATCCTTAATGCTTAAATGAATGGTTAGTACCTTCTGTTCATGAGGGCATGAAGCATAAATTTAGGAAAATTGCACCATTGCTTCTTCACTTTTGAGACTCCTTTGACTCTTCTTTTAATGAGACAGAGAATCATCAAAAACGAAAAATGTGAGCAAAGCACTGATTCAGTTACCATGCTCTTTCTAAGTAAATAATTAGGGGAGTGGGGTGGCTAGGTGGCATAGTGGATAAAGCACCGGCCCTGGAGTCAGGAGTACCTGGGTTCAAATCCTGTCTCAGACACTTAGTAATTACCTAGCTGTGTGGCCTTGGGCAAGCCACTTAACCCTGCTTGCCTTGCAAAAACCTAAAAAAAACAAAAATAATTAGAGGTGTTATCTGTTTCTTTTCTCTAAAAGATCCTATACTTTGTTTTCTTACAAAGCAATAGTTAAGGATATGAAACTAAAAAATGTAAAAATAATGGAAGAGATTGTATGACATATCTTCTTTATGGTATAATTACATAATTATAAAGAACAAATTTTTGAGATTAATAAATAACTAGAATTATCAAGAAAATAAAGATCTTCTGGAAAGAATCAGAAAAAAAGATGAAGAAGTGGAATAACTATAGCTGAAGCTACTGTTAAAACATTCAACTTGGAAAGATGAGATTCAGTCTCCTTTAATAAATGAAAATAAAGTAAAATTTGAAGATAAAGTGGGATCACATATGAGTTTTAGAAAGGAGTAATCATGTGACCTTGGACCATCTGGGGTTTGTTCCAGAAAAAGTGAACCTCCTAAAAGATTTCAAAGACTTTGGAGATAGGAAAATGAAAGTTAGTCTTCCCTTGAACAAAGGAAATGTTTATTCCCTCTAGATGTAAAGAATGTAGCAGGGGCAGTTAAGTGGCACAGTAGATAGAGCACCAGCCCTGGAGTCAGAAGAACCTGAGTTCAAATCCAGCCTCAGACACTTAATAATTTCCTATCTGTGTGACCTTGGGAAAGTCACTTAACCCCATTGCCTTTACAAAAAAGTATGTAGAAACATCTTTGAGCACAAATTCACGTCTTTCACAAGCACTCATAGAGGGAAAAAAATTCCTTTGTACTCAATTTCAACCAAGCAAGATTCCACAAAAGTCATTATGACAGTAAGTCAGAAAGTAAAAAATTTGACAGCAACAAAATCAAAATGTAATTTAGTTCCTCTCAATGAGGGGCAAGTGTTTTAAAATAATAATTGTTATTTTGGCTATAGTTCAGCCCAATCAGAAACTCACAAATCAAGTTGCAGTTTCAACTCCACAACAATTACTAAACATTGACTGAATTTACAACACAGTTAGTTCTTGGGGATGATTTGAGTTTAACCAAACAAACAATATGTACTATTTTGGTTGATGAATGGGGGTGAAATTCCATGGTAAACCTTTGATCTTTCTCTTATCATTTTTTCCAGGTTGTATCAGATCACATTTCCATGACCAAAGCTTGGAATTACAATAGAGTTCTTTCAAAGATTATTCAAAAAGAGAGTAGGAAGTGTATTTGGACCAGCACTTTCTACTAATTTCAATTCAAATATTTTTATATAAGTGATATTTTAAAAATGCTTTCACCCTAATAGATTATAATATGTCTTTGGGATGGCTATCTATTAAGAAATCAATTAGTAAATATTGTTTAACTATGTCATATAGCATTTTGGAACATTTTTCCAAGAAATATCTTTACAACTATTTTTAAATAAATAATTATAAAATAAATAATTGGAGAAAAGGGATTTATTCAGTCATTACTTTTATGAATTAGTTAAGTAAATAGAAATTCTGAGCACAAATCAAAGGAAAGAAGCATTTGATTTCATCTAAACAAGAAGATATTGCTATCCTCTTGTTTCACAAAGATAACACATCTGGCAATATGCGGAATCTGGTACCTGAAATGGGACTATCTTTCATTTCTTTATATTGAGCTAAAACTTTGCAAAGATAGGTGAATGTGATCATTGGAAGAAATTTAAGTATAGGACTAAATACATACGTGCATTTTATATCTGTGCATGTTTTTATGTATATACACATATTATATATGTATATGTGTCTGTGTGTGTGTGTTTACCTCTAAGGTAGAAACCAGGGATGACATGTTTTTAGACCTTTTGGATTTTCTTCAAATTATCTGAAATTGTAAAGTCAGATTAGAAAGCCAGTAATCATGGCTAGAACATCAATAAGGTTTACTTGCCCCATTCTACATCATGCATTAGCAAGTCCCATACTGGGCACATAAATTCCTGAAATTCCACAATTAGAAAATATGGTACCTCATCAATCATTTACACATAAGGCTGAATGAGCTATTGATAGAATATGAGCTTCATGAGGGTAAGGGCTGCTTCATGTTTGTCTGAAAGTGCAGCACCAAGGGCTGTGCCTGGAATATCATAGGCATTAATATAAGCTTTCTGATTGATTACTAATACTTCCTAAAATCAAGTTTTGATGAGAAGGTAGAGGAAAGCATGAGAGTAGTTTGTATCTGAGGAAAACCAAGGTGGCACAATAGACTAGAAAAAGAAACACAGACAGAGAAAAACACAAGTAATATATAAACCCTCAACCAATTTTTTTTTTTACAGCAGTGGATTTTTAGAAGTGTCTGTGTAGTTGTGAATAGTGGATTGTGTTTTGGGCTAAGAATCGGGGACCCAAGTCAATGAATCCTACCTCAATCAATTTGTTATCTGAAGTAAATTGACAGTACAATGGATAGAATTCTGGACCTGGACTCAGGAAGACCTTGTCTCAAACCTGATTTAAGACACTTACTAGCGGCCTAACCATGGGCATGTCTTTTTATTATTTCTTTTCTTTTAAAAAAAATGTATTTATTTGTTTATTTGTTTATTTATTTTGAATTTTACTATTTCCCCCCCCTAATCTTACTTCCCTCCCCCACCCCACCCCCACAGAAGGCATGTCACTTAAGCTCTGTTTGTCTCAGATTCTTCAACTTTAAAATGGAAATAATACTGGCACCTGCTTCACAAGGTTATTGTCAGGATCAAATGAGATATTTATAAAGCACTTAACACAGCTGTATAAGCCTGGGTAAGTTACTTAAAACTGTCAGGTTCCTCACTTGTAACATGGGAATAACACCATTGCCCACCTCACAGGATTATTTTGTTGTTCAAATGAAATCATCAAGCAGAGTGCATAAGTCATAGTTGACACGTAATAGATTGATTCTCCCTTCTCTCAAAAAAGTTAGGGAATGAACCTGAAAGTTTACTTTCTGCATCATATCTAAAAATAATATTAAAACTAATAATGAGTGACAGAGCTACTTAAAATATACAATTATATACTTTTTTTCATCTTAGCTTCATGCAAACCTCAAAAATATATACTTTTTGGTACCATAATAATTATTCCAATTTTGCAGATAAGAAAATTGAGGTACAGAACAAAATGACATCAGTGTTCATAAGACTAGTTATCAGAGGAAATATTCAGATCCAGGTCATTATGATTCTAGATCCAGTAGTTGTATTCAAAAATATCAGCTTCACAAATACAAGGTAGAAAACTGATGTTAGATAGTAATTCAGTATAAACATGCTAGAGAAGCCCAAGATCTTAGAAAAACCTTTGACAGAAGGTGGTAATTAAGAAGATTGTTGAAGAGAGTATGAGAAAACAAAAGCCAAAGAAAAGGAGTCAGAGCCACATCTGGATGTGGAAAGCATTTTTCATCATTTTTTTAGAATTTTTTTAGAATTGTCCTTGATCATTGAACGGTCGAGAAAAGCTAAGTTCATCAAAGTTGACCATCACATAATGTTGCTGTTAATGTGTACAATGTTCTCCTGACACTGCTTAGTTTTTTCAGCATCAGTTCATATATGTATTTACAGGTTTTTATAAAATCAGTCTGCTCATAGTTTCTTGCAAACAATATTATTCTATTAAATTCATATACCACAATTTGTTCAATAATTCCCAAATTGATAGACATACCCTCAATTTCCAATTCTTAATTACTAGAAAAAGAGCAACTATAAATATTGCGGATCTTTTCCCTCTTTTATGATCTCTTTAAGATACAGATCTAATAGTGATATTACTGAATTAAATTACTCTTCAGAATGGTTGGATCAAATCACAACTCCACTAATAGTGCATTAGTGTTCTAGTTTTCCCACTTCCCCCCAACATTGCTCATTTTCCTTTTTTGTCATTTTAGCCAATCTGATGGGTGTGAGGTGATACCTCAGAATTGTTTTAATTTCCATTTCTCTAATCAATAATAATTTAGAGCATTTTCATATAAATTTTAGATAGCTATATTTTCTTCAAGTAGTTTTTTACTTGACTTTCTTGGATGCTCTAGATATTCCATCATATCATCTTCAAAGAATGAACATTGTATTTCCTCATTTTCTTTGACCATTTATCAAGTGGGAAATGTTCTGTATTCTAATAAATTTGACTCAGTTCTCTATATATTTTAGAAATGAGTCCTTTAACAGAAACACTAGCTTTTAATTGCTTTCCATATTTCTGCATTCCTTCTTATCTTGGTTGCATTAGTTTTATTTGTGTAATTTTTTAATTTAATGTAATAAGAATTATCCATTTTGAATTTTATTATGTTCTCTATCTTTTCTTACTACTTCTTTTCCTAAATGGCTTATGGAATCACCATTTAGGTCTAAATCATCTTTCCATTTCGACCCTATCTTGGCATAGAGTGAGAGATATTTGTCTATGCCTAGCTTCTGTTATACTAGTTTCCAGTTTTTCCAGAAAATTGTGTTTATCAAACAAGTATATTAATGTACTCATTTACCATTTCTTTTATAACAAATCTCTTCCACTGATCCACTACTCTATTTTTAGCCAGTACTGCACTGTATTGATGCCTGCTATTTTATTATATACTTTTAAATCTAACATAACTAGGCCACCTTCCTTTCCATTTTTTATTGATATTGATATTCTTGATCTTTTGTTCCTCCAGATGAATTGTTACTATTTTTCTAGATCTATAAAATAATTTTTAGAAATCTGATTGGTATGGCAATGAATTGGTAATTTAATTTAAATAGAATTGTCACTTTTAATATATTAATTTGGCCTACCCATGAGCAACTGACATTTTCCTGATTGCATAGATTTGACTTTCTTTGTATGAAGTGTTTTAATTGTGTTCATATAGTTTTAGGGCTTGCCTTCACAGGTAAAATACCAAGTAATTTATGTTGGCTACAGTTACTTTAAATGGAATTTCTTTTTCTATCCCTTATTGCTATTCATTGTTGGTAATATATAGAAATGCTTATGATTTATGTGAGTTTATTTTATGTCTTATAAATTTGTTAAAGTTGTTGTTTCAAGTAGTCTTTTAGTTGACTTCCTAGGACTCTCTAGATATGTCATCTGTATATTTTCAAAGAGTGAACATTTGTGTTTCCTCATTTCCTAATGTAATTCTTTCAATTCTTTTTTCTTTTCTTATTATTAAAGCCAATATTTCTAATATAATATTCCCCATTCCGTATAGTGTTTGCTGATAGTTTTAGATAGATTCTGCTTCTCATTGTAAGGATAACTTTATTTATTCTTAAAATTTGATCAAAATTTTTGTATTTGGTCAAAAGGATTTTAGGCATCTATTGAGAAAATCATACTATTTCTGTTAGTTTTATTATTCCTATGGTCATTTATGTTGATTGCTTTCCTAATATTGACCCATGCATATATTCCTGGTATAAATTCCCCTGATCGAAGTGTATTATACTAGTGATAATTTGCTGAAATCTCTTTTTTATATTTATTTAAATCTTTTGCTTCAATTTTCATTAAGGAAATTTATTTATAATTTTGTCTATTTTTACTCTTCCTAATTTAGGAAGCACCATATTTGTGTCACAGAAGAAATTTGGTAGAACTCCTTCTTTGCTTGTTTTTCAAATATCTTATTCAGATTAGAATTAATTGTTCTTTACATTTTTTTGGTGGGATGCACTTGGGAATCCATCTAATTCTAATGACTTTTTCTTAGGAGGTCCATTGATGGCTTGTTTAATTTCTTTCAGTGAAATGGAATTATTGAAGTGTCTCATTACCTCTTCTGTTAATCTGGGGGATTTATATTTTTGTAGATATTCATCCATATCACTTAGATTGTCAGATTTATTTGAATTCAGTTGAGAAAAATAACCACGATTCATTACTTTAATTTACTTCTCATTGGTGATGAATTTGCCTTTTTCATTTTGGTTACTGGCACTTTGATTTTCTGCTTTCTTTTTTTTTTAAATCAAATAAACCAGAGGTTTATCTATTTCATTTTTTCATAAAACCAGTTTTTAGTTTTATTTATTAGTTCAAGTCTTCCTACTTTCAATTTTATTAATGTCACCTTTGATTTTCAGAATTTTTAATTTTATATTTGTTTCTTTTAATTTATTCTTTTTTTCAAAATCTTTAATTACATGCCCAACTCATTGATTTCTTCTTTCTCTATTTTAAGCAAGCATTTAGAGATATAGCAGTTCTCCTATTGATTAGTTTATATGTTTCCTACGAGTTTTGATATGTTGAATAATTATTGTCATTGTCATGGATGAAATTATTGTTATGTTGTTTGATTCTATCTTTCTTCATAATTAAATTATCTAGTTTCCAATTCATTTTTAGTCTATCTTTCCATGGCCCTTAATTACACATAATCAAAGATCTGAAAAGGATGCATTTACTATTTCTGACTTCCTGCATTTGATTGTGAGGTTTTTATGCTCTAATATCTGGTCAATTTTTATATGGTGCCATGTACTGCTGAGAAGGAGGTATATTCTTTCTATCTCCATTCAGTTTTCTCCAGAGGTCTATCATATCCAACTTTTCTAAAATTCTATTTACTTCCTTTACTTCCTTCTTGTTTATTTTTGGTAAGATTTATCTAGTACTAAAGAGAGAGAGAGGCTGAAGTCCCCCACTATATAATTTGTTGTCTATTTTCCTAGAACTCATTTATGTCTCCTCTAAGAATTTAGATGCTATATCTCTTGGTGCGCATATGTTTAGTATTGGTATTATTTCATTGTTTATAGTACCTTTTAGGAAGGCATGGTTTTCTTTCTTATTCCTTTTAATTAGATCTATTTTGCTTCACTTTGAGATCAGGATTGCTACCCATGCTTTTCTTATTTCAATGAAGCGTTTTGCTATTTTCTGCTCTGGACTTATACCTTTACTATGTGTGTCTCTCTGCTTCAAATATGTTTTTTTTTGTAAACAACATATTGTAGAATTCTGTTTTTTAATCCACTCTGCTGTCTGAATCTGTTTTATGGGAAAGTTCATTTCAATCACATTCACAGTTATGATTACTAACTCTGCATTACCTTCCATCCTATTCCTTCCCCCCATTCCACATTTGCACTTTTCTCTTTCCTTTAACCCTATCCCTCCTTACCAGTGTTTTTCTTCTGACCATCACCTCCCTTCAGTCAGCCTCTCTGTATTTTCTTTCCCTTTTCCCTTCCTTCTTCTTTTATCAGTCTAAACTTTTCTTTTTCTCCTTTCCCCTTCTAATTCCCTGGAGGATAAGATAAAGTTTTAAACCTGAGTGTCTATGTTACTCCCACTTTAAGACAAATCCAATGAAAATAAGATTTAAGCAATTCTCAACCCCTCCTTTCCCTTCACTGTGTAAGAAGAATTATTCTGTCTTCCCCTTCCCTCTTTTCCCAGTACAATCATTTTTTTAAATTCCTTAATTAATTTGTATATTCTCACATCAACAACAATCCATACCCTCATATGGTACCACCTTGCACCCATCAGATTGTCTAAAATGACCACTGTTGGAGGGGATGTGGGAAAACTGGGACACTAAAGCACTGTTGGGAGTGCTGTGAACTGATCCAACCATTTTGGAGAGCAATTTGGCACTAAGGGCACAATAAAACTGCAGACTATTTGATCCAGAAATGCCACCATTAGATCTGTATTCCAAAGAGGGCATAATAAAAGGGAAATGACCTATATGAACAAAAATATTTATAACAGTTTTTTTGTAGTGGCAAATTGGAAATTGCTGAATGTCCATCAATTGGGGAATGACTTGAACAAATTATGGTTTATGAATGATTGAGTCCTATTGTTCTATAAGAAATCATGAACCAGTGAACTTCTGAAATACCTGGAAAGACTAGCATGAACTGATGCTAAATAAAGTATGCAGAACCAGGCCAACATTATACATATTGACACCAACATTATGTGCGGATCAGCTATGATGGACGTAGTTCCTCTCAGCAGTTTAGTGATCAGGGATAAAGACTTGTGATAGAAAATATCATCTACAACCAGAGAAAAAACTATGGTACCTAAATGCAGACCAAAGCATACTATTTTCACTTTTTAAAACTTGTTTTATGTTTTTCTTTCTTTCTCATGTTTTTTTCTCTTTAGTTTCGATTCTTCCTTCACAAAATAACTAATATAGAAAAATGTTAAACATCATTGTACAAGTACAACCTATATCAGATTGCTCATTGTTATGGGGAGAGGAGAGGGAAGAAAAAAAATGTGGAACTCAAAAGTTTACCAAAAAATGAATGTTGAAGAATAACCAAATGAGATTGGAAAAAATAAAATAAAATAATATTAAAAAAGAAGAGTTCTTTCATGACTTTTAGAGAGAAGAAAAAAATTATCCAGCCAATATGAAGATGAACCTAGTAAATACTGTTGCTACTGCATGCGATCTTTTGGTGGCAAAGTCCCAAGGTCTTCTAGATTGGAGATGTCAAACTAGCAATGGACCATGATTCCTGATTGGGCCCAAACCTGATTAAGGTGAAATTAGTAACAAAATAAATAAAAATGCAATATAACATTAGGTTAATTTGTGGTTTTCTAAGTCAATTTAGAGCCCACAGGATCATTTCTATATTCATTTGACATCCCAGTTTTAGAGGATCTTCTATCTTCCAAATGGTTTTAAGGTTGTTTTTATTAAACAACCATAATTGCAATCTCAGCCATGTGAAAAATCTGGTTTTGGCTATACCAGATGAAGAGCTTAGTTTAAGAAAAAGAAAAATCAAAAGATAAAGATGCCAAAGAGAAAAGAAAATAAACAAGAAAATAAATTGAAGCAAGACCAGAAATTCTAGGCTTTGCCTCCTCAATTCAGAAAGACAAAGATTTGAATTTTAATGATTTGGTGTAAATTCTGGTAAAATATTAATATCAAATCTTCATAGTTCACAGTAGGTTTCTTGATGTGTGATAAGCACAAGATAATGACTTGAATAGTTAGTGTTTCTCATCTTGGGTCCAGGTCATCTTCATCCAGGGACTTAGATTTGCCCCCAAATCAACCAGGAGGTCTCCTTCCATGCATATGTTTATTCATCATAGATCTATTGAGATAGTTTCACTTCTGCCATGAAATTAGGATACCTCCTACCAACAGCATACTTATTTTACTCAAGTAATTTTTGAGAAGGAATTGCTTGGACCTGTTGAAATGCATTGCCAGAGCTAGCTCATTATTTGGGAAGTTCCAAAAAAACATGTAGGAGAGTAGAGATACTAGGCTGCCTACCATGTCTATAGAGCTATTGTGCTGACCTCATTATTGTATGACTTTGAAATCTGAACAGTCCACCAGTATCATGCCAGAATATTGAACTGCTACCATTTGAATTGTCTTAAGAATGTTCTGAAGATTATCTGGCAAGTTAGGCACTAAAGTCCTTTCTTTAACTGAAATGATAAACATTTAAACTCTACAACACGGAGCCAACTCTGATGGGTTGGTCACATAGATGGAATGTCAAATATATATTTTCCTAAAAGACTTTTAGGAAAGACTTTTACTGAGAACTCACACATGGCAAAGACTCACTCTGAGGTCACAAAAAGTGATAGAAGGGCACTATCAAGGTCTCTCTGAAAAACTCTAGTGTCCATTGTCAGACATGGAAGACACTGGCAAAATATTGTTCAACATGGCATGCCTGCATCAAGAAAGGTGCTGTGGTATATGAGCAAAGCCGAATTGTAGTAGCTCAAAAGAAACATGATATGCACAAATTAAGAGATCTCTCTCTCACAAATGTTCATATAGACTATTTATTCCCAAACTGTGAGTCTTCTGACTTCATATTGGTATAAGCATTCACAACTGTACATTTTCATTGATCCCAGTATTGTGATGCCATTTTGGTACTTTTTAAGCACAAAGGACAAACAATAACAAAAAGGTGCTCTTTTTTTACCCAAATAATTATTTACCCAAATAATTTTTGTTAAAGAGTTGTCTGAATCAAATAAAATGAGACCTACCAATTTACAAGGATGTGAATTATTTCCATGGTGTGTTTTAGTACCTATTCAGATTTTCAGGCCTGGCTTACCCTGTAATTGGCACAGAATAATAAAATCAAATGAAGTCTTTTAGGCTAAAGCAGGTTTGTCAGATAAATATTTTTTGAGTCTAAATATGAGAAACCTCTGAACCAGAGAGACTTACCACTTCCTAGAATTTAATTGATTCATGATAAGCATTTCTTCTAGAAGGTGAGATACTTGACTTTATGTCAAAATGACATGTGTAGAGAATGATGATGAAATTATTGAGCAATGAAAAATCTTTGCCAGGATCTGGCAAATTTGCTAAGTAAGGGTAGGATGAGGATAATTCAGGATAGACAGTCATCTGATTGGCACAAGGAGCCCCACTGCAAAAAAATAGCTGACCAGAATAACATATTATATAGTGGTTTGTATGGTTGTTAAGCCATCATACATTGTCAGTTTTTTAAGGCACCTTGAACAGTGGAAAATATGTATATATTCCTTTCTATTTCTGTTCAGTATTTTTTTATTTTAATTCATTACAGTATCCAGGTCTTTGTTTTTTTGCTTTTATTTTGATTTATTTATCTATATCTGAGAGGAGCAATGGGGTCCCCCACTATTATAGTTTTGCTTTCTAATAGTAAGACATTTGACTTGTAATAACTTAGCTACTATGCCATTCAGTGCATATATCTTTAAGATTGCTGTTTATTCATTGTCTGTGATGCCTTTCAGTAAAATGTAATTTCCTTCCTTATCTCTTTTAAATTGCTGCTTTATTTGAGATCATGGGTGCTAACCTTGCACTTTTTTCTTCAGTTAATGCATAATAAATTCTATTTCAGATCATTTATTTAACTTCTTTTTGTACCTATTATGTTTCTTATAAACAACATATTATTGGATTCTAGTTTCTAATCCATTCTGGGTTTGATTTTTAATTGTGTATTTCCCTTCAGTCTATTTTCTTATACTTTTATCTTTTTTTTTATTTCTCTCTGTAAGAGATGGTTTTGCTAAATGGCTCAGAATATAGAGTTGCTCAACCTGAATTCATAAACTCTTCCTGAGTTCAAATCTGAGCTCAGACACTTAGCTATGTGATCCTGGGCAAGTCACTTAATCCTTTTCACCTCAGTTTTCTCATCTGTAAAATGAACTGAAAAGGGATATGACAAATAACTCTAGAATCTTTGCCATGAAAATCTCAAATAGATTTATGAAGTGCCAGACATGACTGAGAACCAGCAAAATCTTTCTTTAATTCTCATTTTCTCCTTCAATTCTGTTCCTTCCTATTTCCTCTAATCTGTGAAATCTCTCTGTTCACCTAATTTATTAGCCTAAAATGGTGAATATGTATACCCTTCCCTCCTTGAATAAGTTTAGATGAGAGTGAGGTTCAAATGTATCACACTAGTCCATTACTTGAGTATCCCATTTATATATAACTTTCCTCTTTCTTCCTCTCATTCCCTTATTATTACACCACTCTTTCCCTCTTTCTATTTTTTCTGTTAAGATCTTTAAACCTTAACAGAAATACCCCCAAGGCTTTTTACTATTATTTTTGCTTTTTGCTATCATTATTATTATTAAGTGTTCAGACTTTCCCAATCAGACTGCCTCTCCAATCCCAGATAATAACATAGTTCTAATAGGATACATGTATGATCTCTTAAGAACTTAAAAAAGTTTATCTTGTCCCTTTTGATTGCTTGATAATTTTTGTCTTTTATCTTGCTCTTAATTCCTTTGTAATCAAATTTTCTAATTTTTCTGATCTTTTCATGAGGAATGGGTGGAAGTCTGTTTCAACAAAATTACAATCAATTTTTATCTATGTAGGCTTACACTATATTCTGCTGGTCAAATTATTCTTGGTTATAAACCTTCATCTTTTACCTTGATATCAAATTTAAAGCTTTTTGCTCAAAATGGTGGTTAATGATACTGGAACAGTATTCATTTTTACTCATCAGTAATTGAATTCTTACTTTCTAACTACTTGAAGTATATGCTCTTTGACCTAGGAATTCTGAATTTTGAAGTTTTAATTTTGAGATTACTTTCAGGAGATAGCTAGTCTTTTCTATTAATGTTTACTTTGTCTTTTGGTACTAAGAAGTGTGAGCAATTTTCTTTAATGTTTTATTGAATCTAGGCTCTTAGGAAATTTAATGATACTTAATTTTTTCCCTTACTATATTTTTTTCAAATCAGTTGGTTTTTTGCTATGAGAAATCTTCTATTTTTCAATCTTTTTATCTTATTTTAGTATTTCTTGATGATTCATGGAGTTGCTTTCATTTGATCAATCATAATTTTTCAGGGAATTATTTTCATAGGTGAGGGTTTGTAACTCTTTTTTCCAAGCTGTTATTTCTTTTTTCATATCTTTGTTTCATAAATGTCATTCCCTGCCCTGCCCCCCCATTTCCACCTCTATCTCACTTATTTAACCTTTGAAATCATTTTATCACTTTAAAAAAAAATACTCTTGCTGGGACAGCTAGGTGGCTCAGTGGATAGAGTACCTGCCCTGGAGTCAGGGGGACCTGAGTTCAAATCCAGCCTCAGATACTTAATAATATACCCGTGTGACTTTGGCCAGGTCACTTAATCTCATTGCCTTGAAAAACAAGGCCAAAATTTTTTTAAATACTCTTGCTTTATCATTTTCAAGAATTCTGGTATTTTCAAGCTTCTTTTGTTTTGCTTTAGGTTTTGCTTTTAGATATTTTTGAGTCATTCTTTTCTTCTGGATTGCACTTTAAGCTTCCCATGATAGCTCTTTATGATATATGACTATTATGGAACCTGGCAAATGTTTGTTATCTTTCTTTTCTGCTCTTTCTTGCTGTTTACTTAACTTTGACCTTGATTTTAGGACTAGGAGCCCACACTTCTAGGGGAATGTCTGAGCTCCTGTCACCTTTCATCTTCTTTCACACCTTAAGCTGAGTACCTGTAAGTTTTCAATGCTTTCAAAATAATATGTTCCAGGGAAGGTTTGCTTATTACCCACTTAGTCTCAACTCTGCAAATTCCTGACACAGTTTAGGATGGTTGATTTGTCCTCTGTTTGGAAGATTCACTTAGCTGCTGAATTCAATAGGTTGATAGCAATATAACTTTAATATAATTTTAAAATTTTGTGAATGGATCAATGTCTAACATTTTATATAAGTTTACAAGAAATGTTAGTTTTCTTAAAGTTTATGTTGACTTGGAAATTTACTTGTATTTGTCCAGAATGATGAGCAGATACTATAGTTAATCATCAATGGACTGAGATTTAAAAAAAAAAAAACATGACTATTTAAACACATGCTTTCAAAATCAACAAATAAATGAATGAATATATAGCTGCTGAAGCTGGATCCTAAGTCTAGGTAAGAATCTTTTGGATCTGTTCATTTGAATATTTTTCATCCCTACAATATTGAGAAAATTTTAAAATAGTCATAGAAAAATGTTTCCATTTTATTACATGGAGTTTACTTTAAGATTTTATTCTATTTACTCCAAGTTTGTTTTATATTTTTCTTTGCCACTGGTTTTACTTTTTATTTAAACGTTAATTTGAGAATTATAACATGGATCAATTTTGAAGTGAGAAATATTTTTTGTCTGTTCTTTAATAGACCATGTTAACTGTTCCAAGCAGTTAATGTAGACTGGAATAAGGTAGGAAGACTGAATGGAGTACCATTTCCCACTCACCTTTTTCTCTTAATAAACACACCCTATCATATCCAAGAATGTGAATTTCATTCCACTTTCTGAATAATTCATAAAGGAAACTCATCTAACTCAGAGATACTTTCCAACAATCAAAACGCATTTTACATAAGCAGCTTCTGGTAATAAAGAGATGATAGCCCTCTGTATTTTTCTCTATCCAGACAAAACTGGAGTATGGTGTGTATTTCTAGGTACCACAGTTTAAGTAGAACATTGTTAAATAAGAGTACATCCGGAGAAGGGAAATAAAAAAATTCATAACTTAAAGTCCACATGCTATAATGAGCTAAGTAAAGGACAGAGGACATGTAGAATTCAGAGAGGAGGCATAATATCTTCAATGATTTGAAGAACTTTTGTGTGAAAGAAAATATGAAATTGTTCTATCCAAGAGGAAAGAATGGGAGGAAGTTGCAAAGAGGAAATAACTGAATGTTATGAAAACAAGAAAAATAAAAACTCAATAAAACAACAATAATAACGAAAAAATCCCCTTCCCAGCAATTAGAGCTACCCAGAATTGATAATGGGGATGATTAGAGAGGTAGCTGACTCCTACTTATGGAAAATATGATAGTCTGAATGTCCACTTGTGGGTTTTAAAAAGAATTTATTTTCAGGCAAGAGTTAACTACATAATTACTGAGTCCTTAGCACATTTAAATTTCTGTTCTTCTGTGATATTGTAGTTTTAAAATCTGGCACTCATTTCCACTCTAACACATTCATAAAAATTATGATCAAGGAAATGATTGTCTCCATTGCAAGCAGAGATATTTGTCTCTTTTTTTAAACATATATGATTCCATGCAAATAGGTATAAAAATATATATCTGTGACTGCAAATGAAATCTTGACATTTATTTCTCTTTCTTGTTTTTATTTATATTCCTTTACTAATAGACACAATTTTCATGTTTCCATTTTAACTAAAGAATGAGTTTTAAATTCTTAGGTTGTATATATCATAATTTCAAATGTGTATATATTGAGCAGTCAGATTATTCATATATGAATTAAATCACAGAATTAGATGAGGAAGCTAGATGGCACAAGTGGATAGAGTACTGACTTTGGAGTAAGGAGGCCAGGAGTTCGAATCCAGCCTCAGACACTTGACTCTTACTAGCTATGTGACTTTGGGCAGGTCACTTAACCCTGATTGCATGGCCTCCAGGGCCATCTCCAGGTACCCTGATCCATATCTGGCCACTGGACTCAGATGGCCGTGGAAAGGAAAGTGAGGCTGGTGACTTAGAACAGTACCCCCTCACTCAAATCCAATCCATGTACTTGTCATGGCATCACCTCCCTGACACTGTGGTCTTCTTCAAAAAGAAAGACAAACATTATGATTATAGATCACAGAAATATGTATGCACTGAAACATATAGTGATTATCATACATTATATCAGTAATATAAGCATATAGTTAATAACAAAATTAATTTATTCAACAGTATTAATATAGTGTCACATATTGACTCATCTGTGTGTCCCTAGGCAAGTCACTTAACCGAATTTGTCTTAGTTTATTCTGTAAAAATGAGCTGGAACAGGAAATGGCAAACCATTCCAGTATATCAAAAAAAACTACAAAGAGGTTCACAAAAAGTCAGACACAACTGAAACAACTGAGCAACTGCAAATCATATATTAAAGTATATAGATAAAAAGATGTGTAGAAATGTTATATCTACATGCAATTTAATATTATTTGAATTTATATGTGCATGTATTTTACACACTGATATACATGCTGTTTCAACTACAAGTCATGATATATTTATGTATGAAATCAAGTTTCTAAACCATATTTCCTACCAGCATGTATATATACCATCTCAGATCAACTTCTCCCTTGAATCTTAGTCTCATAAAATTTTCTGGGTCACTGAGAGGTTAAGTGTCTAGCCCTTTGACAAAAAGCCAGTACAGAGCTGGAGCAAGATTCAAAACCAGGTATTCCTAACTCCAAAGATTGTACTTTACATATTATTCATTTGTCTTATAATTTATTTTTTATATTTTTAATTTTTTCAGTTTTTAAAATTTTAAATTTTAAATTCAATTCCTCCCTTCATCCCCTTCCCAATGCATTTAAGAAGGCAAGCAATAAGATGCTTATTATGCATGAGAAGTGATACTAAACAATTCTACATTAACCATGTTGAAAAAATAAATAACAAAAATAAAGTGAAAGCATGTTTCAATCTGTACTCAGAGTTCAGAAGTTGTCTCTCTGGAAGTGGGTAGCATTTTTTATCATGGATCTTTGAATTATTTTGAAAATTGTCCTGATCAGACAATGTCTGACTAAATCACAGTTGATCATCCCTATAGTATTGCTCCTAGTTGTGTTCTCTTCGTTCTGTTCACTTCACTTTGCATAATTAATTTAAGTTTTCCTAAGGTATTTGAGTTTTTTAATACTGAAACCATCTTCATCATTTCTTATTGAACAAAAGTATTCTATCACAATTATATACCACAACTTGTTCCCCCACTGATGGGTATCTATTCAATTTCCAATTCCAACACAAAGAAAACTACTATGAATATTTTCATAAATACAGGTCCTTTCTCTTTTCTTTGTCTCTGAGATGTAGCTCAAGTAGAGATACTGTTGGCTTAAAGGGAATACACAGTTTTATAGTTTGGGGATCTAGATTCAAATATAGTTTTGAAGTCTAGAAGAGAGGAACCATTTCACAACTCCATCCACAATGCTTTGGTGTCCCTGTTTTTTTCACATTTCCTCCAGAATTTGTAATTTTCCTCTTATGGCATTTAATCAATCTGATCAGTATGTACTCTTAGCTCACAGTTGCTTTAATTTGCATTTCTTAAATTATTAGTGATTTAGAGCACTTTTCATGCGACTAGAGATGGCTTTGATTTCTTCTTCAAAAAGTCTCCTGTTCATATCCTTTGACCATTTATCAGTTGGAGAATAGTTCTTATTCTTGTGGATTCCACTCAGTTCCTTATATACCTAAGAAATGAGGTCTTTGTAAAAGAAATTTGTTCTAATTTTTCCCCCAGTTTTCTGCTTTCTTTTTAATTCTTCCTGCATTGGCTTGCATTGTGCAAAACCTTTCACTTTCATATAATCAAAACTACCTATTTTACTTTTATGATGCTCTTTATCTCTTGTTTAGCCATCAATGCTTCCTTTATCTGTAGATTTCGCAGGTAAATTTTTTCCATGCTTGCTTAAATCGTTTATGATTTCTCCTTTTGTACCTAAATAAAGTTCCCATTTTAATCTAATTTTGATTACAGTGGGACAAATTGATCTTTGCCTTGTTTCTTTCAAAATAAAAAAACAGAAGGATTTTTTTTTCTCTGCAGGTCATTTGATTCCAAATTCACTTAACTTTCCATTACCTCAAATGCCCTTGGGGCACCTAGGTGGTACAATAGATGGAGTACTAAACCTGGAATGAGGAAGATATATCTTCCTGAGTTCAAATCTGGCCTCAGTTACTTACAAACAGTATTACCTGGGCAAGTCACTTAACCCTAATTAGCTTCAAAAAAAGTAAAGTAATAGAAAAAGATACTGTGTGAATGTATGGAGATAGTAATAACAATAATAGTAATAACTGCTTTTGTATAGCACATGATGTGTGCCAGGTACTGTGACTAGTATTTCAGAAATAATAGTATTTCATCATGCCCTTGAGAGGTAGGTATAATTATTCATATTTTACAATTAAGGACATTGAAACAAATAGCACTTAAGTGACTTAACCAAGCTTACATAGCTGACACAAGAACAGGATTCATATGAAGAATATATAAATAAAAATATTTTATACAATATGGTAAAAGTTTGACATTCTTGGCAGTCCAAGGGAAACAAGTTAAGCCAGGTAAAGCTGCACTTATTTGACCTAGAATTTGACCTTAGGATGTATAACACTCCAATCCAGACCCCCCCCCTCTGAGTAATGTTCTTATGCCCTTCTCCCTCTTTTCTACTTTTTCAAATCTTACCCAAAAACCAAAAACCAATTCAAGTTTCACCTCTTCCATTAAGTTTTCTGAAGACTAAATTCTTGTAATATTTCTTGTCCTCACTACATAAACTATACAATAGTATGCATTGTTATACTATCCTTTTCCTTTTTGTGTATAAACATATTCTTTCCATCTAGTTTATAAATTATCCAAGGTCTAAAATTCTACCTTACAATTCCCTTGAATCCATTGTGTCATAGAATTTTAATAGCTAGAATTTTTTAAAATAATTATTAGTTATCTACCTTGTATAAGACAATTATATATACATATATATATATACACACACACATACACATACACACACACACACACACACACACATATATATATATATATATATATATATATATATATATAGTTTTTTGCAAGACAATGGGGTTAAGGGATTTGCCCAAGGTCACACAGCTAGGTAATTTTAAAGAGTCTGAAGCCACATTTGAACTCAGGTCCTCTTGACTCCAAGTTCAGTACTCTATCCACTATGCTACCTAGCTACCCCAAAGCACTATATTTGACACTGAGAATGAACAAAGGAGGGCCCTGAGTCAAAAGGAATTTTATTTGGAGGTATCCTTAGAGGTGCATCACCATCATCATCATCATTCATCATCATCATTATCATCATCATCACAACTAACTTTTTAAATAATGCCTACTCTGTGTCAGGTGTACTTGGACTGTTTCACAAATATTATCTTATTCGAGATAATTTAACTCCATCATTTTCAAGATGTGGAAACAGATCCAAAAAAATCAAGTATCATAGGACTCTTAGTTTTTAACAAAAATGGAATGAAACTTGGAGCTTTCCTTCCCCCCCCCACTGTACTTCGATCTAGTTGTTACCTACACAGAATTATTTACATAATTCCAATTGATGAGCAGCATGATATTGAGAAAAACACTGGTGAAAGGACATTGGGTTCTTTTCTGTGTTTGCCACTATCTGTGTGATGTTATGTCACGACATTTTTGTTAAAAACTAGCTGAGTCCTAGTCATTTCTCTGTGTCTCAGTTCTTCATGTACAAAATGAAAAGATTTGAGTAGGTGATCTCAAAACATCCCAACCCCTGATAGAATTTATATTTCTTATGTAATGCATCACAAGGTGAATTTGGAGATTTGGGAAAATCATGTTCAATTTATTTGATAAAAAATGAAATAAAATCTGATCTTCTCCACCAGGTAATGAATTCAAGGCCAGAAAACACAGCAGTACAAACAAATACCTTGGATTCCAGGAACAGCTCAAGTCAATACTCAGCCACACAAGCAGATATGAAGTCATCAGTCAAGAAGAAAACTAAATGTCACAGTGACTTGAAGGTTCATTGAGTTATATTTTTATATATAAAAATAATTAATGCTTCTGGGGCAGTAAGGTGGCAGAATAGAGTGTTGGGTCTGGAGTCAGGGAGACCTGACATCAAATCTGGCCTCAGACACTTACTAGGTCACTTAATCTGTTTATCTCAATTTCTGCATCTGTAAAATAATCTAGAGAAGAAAATGACAAATCACTTCCAGTATCTTTGCCAAGAAAATCTCAAATGTAGTCAGGAAAAATTGAATAAATGACTGAACAACAACAAATTAGAACTTTTACTATGGAGGAAAGACATTTCTAATTTGAAAGGAATAATACTTTCCAAGAAAGGTAGCATTACAGGATTGAATGAGAATTTACAGGAGTCATAAAACCCTGGGTTCAAATCTCATTTCTGACACATATTGCCTAGATGACCTTGGAAAACTTTCTAACACTATAATTTGCAAAGAAGTTGCTGATTTACATGTGGAGAAGTAATTGTTCACTAGGAACTTCAAAGGTCCCAAATTCTTTGGTGAGAATTTGTGACTCAAAATTATGGGTGTCAGTTCATACCATTTCTCAAATTTTTTTGAATATTTCATCATTTCTAATGACACTACAATATTCCATTACATTCACATACCAAAATTTGCTCAGCCTTATGCAAAACATGGCCATTATTTCATTCACGATTTATTTTACTACAATAGAGTAAGACAAAAAATACTTTTAAACACGTGGGTAATTTCCCTGTCTTTTTGATCTCCTTTAGAGTTATGCCTAGAAATGATTTACTATCACTGGGTCAAAGGGTATATAAACTATTCAGTGACCTTAGAGTATGATTCAAAATGGTTTCTGAAATGGTTGTACAAGTCCACAACTAGACTAACTATGCATTTTTCTACCTGTCTGTTCTCCCAGAGTCCATCAAAAATTTTCAGTTTCCTTTTTGGTCGTCTTTGACAATCTGACTAGTATGAAGTAGAACATTAGAATTGCTTAATATACATTTCTCTTTATATTAGTGGTTTTTCATATGGTTATTGATGACTTGAATTTCTTTTGCTATGAATTGATTATTCACATTCTTTGACCCTTTACCTTTTAAGGAATGATTTTTGTTTTTCTAAATATGAGTCTATTTACTATCTTGAATATAATGACTAAATTATAGAAACTTGCTGCAAAGATTTGTGCCCCCCCAATTACTTTTTTATTTAAATGAATTTATTTTGTGTGTGCCAAAAAAAATTCTATTTTCAGAATTGTTCATTTTATCTTTTTTGATATCTCTTCTTTGATCAAGAACTTTCCTGCAAAATATTGTTACAAATTTATCTCCCTTCTTTGTGCACTAATTTGCAGGATGTCTTTTATCATCTAGAATATACATCCATTTGGAACTTAATATATGAGGTGAGAAGATAGTTGACATCTATTAAATGACCAACAGCTTTCTAGTATTCATAAGAGGGTTTGTTGACTAATGAGTCCTAATTCCAGCTCTTAGAATTCTTGTATTTATCAAATAGTATGCTACTGTCTTTGATTGCTTCTATGTTTTGTGATCCTGAAAGATTCTGCTGATCCAATTTTCCATTTTTCATCAGTAGCAAGTCATTTTGATTATTATTATTTTTAGTACATTATAAGTCCTTTTTTTCCTCCCCCATGAAAAAGCTCAGGAGATTCTTGAACTTTTGTTCCTCTAGATGTACAGAATCTCCAAATTCATTTAAATATAATTAAAGCTCAACTATGAACAATTAATATCTCTCCAATTATTTTTGTAATCTTTTTGTCTGTAATGATATTTGAGTAGTTGTAATTTTATGATTCAGGTGTGATCTTGGTAGTTGAACTCCAAGTTACTATATATTCTGAAGCAATATATAGTAAATATTTTTTCTATCTTTGCCTATTAGGTTTTGTTGATGAAATAGAAAAAAGTTTATAATCTTTATGGATTTGGTTGTATTCTGATACTTTATTGAAATAATAGGTTTAATTGATTTTAATTGATTCTTCAATTCTAAATATCAATTTGTCTGGAAATAGTAACATTTACATGAATTCTAAAGATTCCCCAGACATTATGCAAAAAATCAACACACATTAGATTTGTTTCAAAGAGAAATAAGACATTTAAAATGAGATATTGGGGATGAAATTAGTTTGTTAATTAGAATTATTTAAGCAGAATTTAAGAGACAAACAGTAGAATACAGAATTTAGAAAGGAATGAAGAGGAACAGCTAAGTGTCAAGAGCACTGACCCTGGCATTAGCAGGACCTGAGTTCAAATCCAGCTTCAGACATAATCATTACATAGTTGTGTGATGTTGGGCAAGTCACTTAACCCCATTACCTTGCAAAAACAAAAACAAGGAAGAAAAGAATAGATATCCAGTTGAAGAGCATGGAAGCCCTGAAAGATGCAACAACAAATTTGAAATTCAAACATCCAAAAATAATATGAAATTTGTCAGAAGAAAATGAAAAAGCAACAACTTTAAAAGGACTACACAAATCATAAGATCTGACCTTTGTAATCAGTCAGACAACAAGCATATATTGAGTACCTACTATATACAACAGGCACTTGTTAAATTCTTAAATTCAAGGAATTTTTTAAGTCCTTCCTCTCAAAGAGCTTAATAGGGTAGACAACATGTAAATAAAAATATACGAACATTTGAGATAACCAATAGAGAGAAAGTATTAACATTAAGGGGAATTAGGAAAAAAATTCCTGTAGATGGCAGAATTTTCCTTATCTTAAAATTAGGATGTTCAGAAGTAATGTTTTGCTTTTATTGTTAAATTTCATACTCAATTTATTAGGCATCTTTTTTGTTATGTGTTGAAGCACATAAATGTATCTGAGTCAATTTATCTACAATCCACATTTGCTATATTTTCTCATTGACATCATTTTAGATATTAGATTATCATTTTTTACTTGGTCTTTCTTTTATTTGGTCATTATCAGCTACACAGCAAGAGGATAACATGAGGTTGGTGACTTAGCCCAGCAACCCCTCACTCAAATCCAATTCATTTGCTTGATATGGTACCACCTCCCTAATGCCATTATCTTCCTCAAGAACAAAAGACAAACATCAGCAGCAGCTACAGAGTCTCAGTTCATATTATTTTGTCTTCTAATCTTATTTCAGTTCTTCCTATATGAGGTGAGATTTTACCTGGAAATTAAAGGAAGTCAAAGTGACCAGGATGCAAAGATGAGGAGGGAAGGTATTCTAGGCTTAGGGAGAAAAACAATAAGAATGTCTAGTGTGGGGAGATAAAGTGTTTTGATCAATAACACTAGATCACAGAATATTTCAGATGGTTGGGGAGATGTAAGAAGAAAATTTGGTTGGGAAGGAGAGTAGGTAATGGAAGATTTTGAATGCCAAAAGCCTATATAATTGATCTTGGAGTATATATTGAGTAAGGGAGGGATCACTTTAGCAGTAGAATGGAGGAGGAAGTGTAAACACAGTTCATTGTGGAGAATAGTATCATAGTATCATAGTCATCCTTTCTGAAAAAAACAATTTTCATCCCTTTTTCTCTAGTTTCAATGAACTTTCTCACCAAAAATTTTCCTTTAATAGGAAATTAGGATTTAAAGTTGGGAGATGGTTTAGTACAACTAGTTTAAGTTCTTATTGTACAATTAAGGAAAACAAGGCAAAAATAAAGGAAGTGATTTGTTCTAAGCCATATGGAAAATATTAAGTAGTAGAATTTAAATTTGAGCTCAGATTCTCTGAATCCTATTAATTGTACAAACAATTTTCAAGTGGCCCTTAATTTTTTGTTAATTTTAATTCATGGAATCAATCAAGTATTTCTATAACCATAAAATAGTGGCAGCTAGGTGGCGCAGTGGATAGAGCACCAGACCTGGAGTCAGGAGTACCTGAGTTCAAATGTGACCTCAAAACACTTAATAATTACCTAGCTGTGTGACCTTGGGCAAGCCACTTAATCCCATTGCCTTTCAAAAAAAAAAAAAACCTATCCTGATATAACCACAAAATAAAAAAGATGATCACACATGGAACTTTAAACTATTATGTACATCTTGCTATTCCTTTTAAATATATGATAAAGTTATATAGTTAGTATCTTAGAAACATGTTTTAGGCCTTTTTGCAAGGCAAAAGGGCACACAGCTAGATAATTATTAAGTATCTGAGACCAGAATTGAACCCAAGTACTCCTGACTCCAGGGCCGGTGCTTTATTCATTGCACCACCTAGCCACCCCAGTATCTTATTAATTTATAATATTCTAAATGACGTAGTTGTTCAAAGTTGTTCTTGAAACCATATTGCTGTTATTGTATTCAGCATTCTTGGTTCTGTTCATTTCATTTTTCATCATATCATGCAAGTCTAATTATGTTTTGCTAAAATCAGTGAACTCATCATTTCTTATAGCACAGTTACTATCATAATCATTTACCAAAACTTGTTTAGTCATTCTTGGATTAATGGGCATTCCCACAATTTCCAATACAAATGCAAAGAGAGTTGCTATAAATATTTTAAAACAATTAGGTTCTCTTCCTTTTCCCTAATCATCTTTGGAAAGAGATCTAAGAGTGATTAGGGGTATAAGCAATGGAGTAAATCTTTGAATATAATTCCAGATTTCCCTCCAAAATGGGTGGATCATTTCACAATTCCTCTAACAATGAATTAGTGTCCCAATTTTACCATATCCTCCCAATACCCACCTCTTTCCCCTTCAATCATTTTGTCCAAAATGATAAATGTAAAATGATATCTCAATATTATTCAATTAGCATTTCTCTAATCACTAATAATTTAAAACATTTTTTCATATTACTATAAATTATTGTGATTTTTTTATCTAAAAACTGCCTACTCATACTCTTTATCCATTTATCAACTGGGGAATGACTCATGAGACTTTTTATCTGAAAAACTGTCTATAAAATTTTGTCCCAGTTTTCTACTTCCCTTCTGTTCTTAGTGATGGTAGTCTTTAAAAATCCTTCCAATGCTAATGTGCTATATATAATCTCTCACTAGTAATAGCACACATTGTGAATAGCACTGGGATGGTTCCCTTCGTCTCTCTTCTGGATTTCAGTTAAAATTGTAAACTTTTGTCATTTTCCTATCAAACTCCTCCTGCCAGAGACAAATACCTATTTGCCTCTTGGTTCCTCTTTATATGTTTATATATGTATACATATACATATATATATATATATATATATATATATATATATGATTGGAATTATTACCTTAAAATTAACTCAGTTTTTTTCCTTCCTTGATTGTTAACTTCTGTTAATACATTAAATGTTAGGGGGGAAAGCATTAATTACGTTAGGCTGATGCATCTAATTGCCTAAAAATTATTGACCAATGATTTTAAAATTCATTTGAATTTTTAAAATAAGTTTTTAAAATAAAAAGAGTGAGCACAAATGTTTTTTTTTTTAAAAAAGTCTTCACTGGGGCAGCTAGGTGGCATAGTGGATAAAGCACCGGCCTTGGAGTCAGGAATACCTGGGTTCAAATCCAGTCTCAGACACTTGATAATTACCTAGCTGTGTGGCCTTGGACAAGCCACTTAACCCCATTTGCCTTGCAAAAACCTAAAAAAAAAGTCTTCACCTTGGCTACTCTGCCTTGAAGCTGTGAAACGAGTCAAAGGACTTCTTTTCAAATATGCAGGTGTTAAGGTTAATAGTATTATGCCAACACTTTTTACCAAAGTTGAGAATTATGAGAGATGTATAAAGACATAAAGCCTTAGGGGAAAGTCAAAATATACTAAAAATAATTCTTGTGATCTTTTATTTAATCATACTTTCCTTTCCATTCTGTCCCTTGAATAGATGTTCATGGTGGCACTATCATTCTGCTTTATTTGCAAAGCACTAGCAGGAATTTACATGAAAAGTACCATCACTCAGATAGAAAGAAGATTTGGTACAACAACATCTGAAGCTGGTTTGATTGATGGAAGCTTTGAAATAGGTAATTTTAATTTCATTTAGTAGCTAGTCTTGGGTCTTGAAAAGCAAAATTATTTCTGGTAGTTAATAAATTAATTGTCTATTTTCAAAGTGGAATTTTTGTCTCTCTGTCTCTGTTTTTCTCTCTCTGTGTCTTCTATCATCAGATATGCAGATTTATTTGTTAATAGCAAATCCCTTTATTTCATTATAAAGCCACAATATATTTCTCCTTTTCACTAACAGCAAACTTTTTAAATGAATTTTGAAAATTGCCACATGGAAGGCTTAATCTTAGCATGAAAGTAGTTTTTCTTACAATTAAAATTCTCCAGAATTGAACTGGGCTACCTCAGGAGGTTATTTGTCTTCTCTTTACTGGTGATCTTCAAAGTCTCAATGGCTTATGTAAAGTACGTAGTAGAAGAATTTGTTATTTAGGTATAGATTGGACTAGATGGTCTCAGGTCTCTTCCAGGTTTTTAAATTTAGAGTTAAGTATAAAAATCTTTATTACTCTTTCTCATCTTCCTCAGAATACCCCAGTACCTTATTGGCCAGACAATCTGATTAGCCATCAATAAACAAGGAGCAGAATTATAGTTTATTCTTGGACAGAGTTCTATTCTCATTCACCTCCTTCTCTCTCATCTTCTGTTAAGTTTTTCCTTTTCATCACTGGTCATCTCTATGCATCACTTCACCTTAGATTAGAGGCAGTAGAAAAGTTCTCATTTTCTTTGTATAATCATGTAAATCATATTGTCCCATAATCAAAGAATAATATAGGGAGATTGCTCAGTAGGTAGGGTACTGGGTCTGGAGTTGAAAAGACATGAATTCAAATCCAAGTTCAAATATATAGGGACAAAAATGATCCCATTACAACAAATTTAATTCAGTAACTACTTTTCTCAGAAGCAGATTTAAGCCCCTGTCAAGTGAGCTTTCAAGAATTTCCTCTTTATAAAGGTATTCATTCTCTATGACCTTTTAACAGTTAATGATAGAGAGGTGAACCTTTAATTTGAAAGACCTAAGTTCAAATTTGGCCTCAGATACTTGCTAGCTGTATGAATTTGGGAATATCATTTAACCTGTTTGCCTCAGTTTCTTCAACATTAAAATAAGGTTACTAATATTGCCTATCTGTTGTGAGAATCAATTAAGAAAATATTCATTTTTAAGCCCTTAGCAGATTTTCTGGAATATAGTATATATCACTTATATGCTCATTCCCTTCATTTTCCCTCTTTGCCATTTATTTGACACTGCTAAGAATGTCCCTCACTCCTAAAATTTAGTTATGTGGTATAGTGAATACAAGACAATCAGGAAGTCTAGATTCTAGGAGTTCTAGAAAAGAAGTTGCATGAATTCACGTAAGTCATATAGTCTCCATTTGAAAAAATGAAGGAATTGGACTGAATGTCATCTGAACTGACTTCCAGATACATTTCTAGAAATCTACACTATCCAGATTTTCTTCTTTCTTTTCTGGACATTTCATCAATTGTTTCTTCTACTTTTAATTACACATTTTCCTTATTTATCTCTATTGAATAGCTCACTGATTTCAAAAGGTTTTAAACATTGGACTTTTGCTTCCCAAATCTAATTCTCACTTGATTTCCAGGTTCATATAAAAATTATCAAATTTATATTCCCATTTCAATTCTCAACTCCAAAACTCACCATATTCAATAAAGAACTCATATACTAAATTCAAACTCCCTTAACAAAATCATTTGCTTTATTGTTAAAATTAGGTAGCAAAGTGCTCTGATGCATAAGGTGCTGGGACTGGAGTCACAAAGTCCTGAATTCAAATCCAGTCTCAGATACTTAATAGTGGCATGACTCTAGGCAAGTCACATAACCTCCTTTTGTCTCAGTTTTCTCATTTGTAAATGGGGAGGATAATCACACCTACATCCAACCTTCCAGGGTTGTTGTGATAATCAAATCATTATATTTGTAAATTACTCAGCACAGGGCCTACCATATCATCATTCTATAAATATATTAGCTATTATTACAATTATTTATTAATTCCTCTTCCTATATTCTTATTTCTATTGACAATAAAATAGAATATAAGGTCCTTGAGGTTAGAAATGGAAGTACTCCATGAATTATTTGTGATTGGTATAAAATAACTTCCTAGAGAGGTAGTTAGATAACACAGTGGGTAGAGCACCAGACCTGGAGTCAAGAAGACTTGAGTTAAAATTTTACAGATAGGGAAATTGGGCAAATTAACCCACTTACCTAAATTATTCCATCTGTCAAATGAGTCGGAAGAGGAAATAACAAACCATTCTAGTATCTTCCCCAAAAAAACTTAACAAGAGTCACAAAAAGTCAGATACAGCTATAATGAGTGCATAAGCAACAAATAAAATAATTCATTAAACTATTTACTTTACAAAATAAATAAAAATTCCCAGATTTCTTGGAAGGTCTGGTTTCTCTTTCAAAGCTTAAACAGGCTTTTTCCATAGAACTAAACTATACCATTTTGACATCATTTTTCATTTTCAATTACATCTTTTATTCAGCTTTGGTGCCACTGATTCTATGTATCCTATGATCCATCATAATATGACCAAGTGTATTAGTCCTCCTCTAGACTTAGGCTGCTTATTGACTTGTCATTCCTTTCTCAAGTGTAATCAGTTGAATCATTTAGTCAGAAAATAATATGTCATCTTCTTTCTCATCTTTTTCATAAAACTATCTTGATGTTCTTTCTTCCTTTCTCTTGAAATAAAAACTATTATACCTTCAAGGCTCAGTTTGAGTCATACCACTTCCATGAATATTTCCTTAATTATCCTTTCCATTTTTAATATTCTGATTATTCAAGCTTATTATTATACTTAGGACAGCACAGTTAAACAATTTATTGCTCTATTTCTTTTGTTAGTCTTGCCTCCTCAACTAGATTCAATGTTCCTCAAGGACAGAGATAATTGTTAAAATATTTTGCACTTCATTTGTACTCTCCAGTACATAATTAAAACAAAGGCTTCATATAACCAATGATCAGGTCAAATTATACTTGATGAACTGAATTATACTTAAGTGCAATTATTCTTCTTGTAGGCAATTTGCTGGTAGTTACACTGGTAAGTCATTTTGGAGCCAAATCTCACATACCAAGATTAATTGGATTTGGGTGTTTCATTATGGGAATTGGAAGTATTATAACTGCTTTGCCTCACTTCTTCATGGGATAGTAAGTATTAAGCAATAATCTTTTGCAAATATAGCATTAGAATGTCTTAAGATAGTTGTGAAGAGGAAGTGCATTCCAGATAAAGCTGGTAACCCAGAGGGAAACTAAGACTGAGTACTAAGTGAAAGGAACAGAGTAGTCCATTTTGGTGAGAAAGGGAGTGATACATAATGAGGGTAGAAAGATATATTTGGGAAGTTCTGAAAGTCTTTAAAAGACAGAGGGATTTATATTCTATCCTAGGAAAAATATAGTAGACCAAAACAGTCTAGAAGAGAGGTGACGAGGGCTTGTGATAACACGGTGTCTGGGTGAGGAGAATGAAGGGGTTGGATGCAAGAAATGTAGAAATAGAAATTCCAAGCTTTTACATCTGATTGGTTAGTGTAATTGCCAACATTTATAAAGCACTTTGAGACACATAATGCATATTACCTATATTATCTCATTTGGTCTTCACAAGAATATTGCAAGATACTATTTCATTTTGTAATTTTATGGATAAGGTAATTGAATCACAGAGGCTAAGTGGCATGCCCAGAGTGAAATAACTATCAGGCATCTGAGATATGATTTAAACTTAATTCTTCCTTGGTACAAGTACAGCATTTTCTATACCAGAATATATGAGGAGAGGGAAAGGGAGAAATCTAGGAAAGCACAAAGGTCATGAACCTGGAAGATTGAAAGACTGAAATAGGATGTTTAATAGAAGGGAAAGCTAATGATTTCTGTTTTAGATATCATGAATTTGAAATATCTCTTGGTGATTCAGTTTGAAATGTTCAATTTGTAGTTGGTGATGGAAGATTAGAATTCAGGAGAAAGACTGGCTATATAGATCACTAAATTAAGGACATGCAGATGATAATTACAACTATCACAGGCATTTAGAGCCCATGATCTATGTGTAACAGGTTTTAAGGATGACCACCTTTCTCTACAGGCTATTCCTCTTGATATATAATTTTCTTCTTATGCTTTAAAAAAATCAAAGTGTTTGTCCTGATAATTCCTTGCAAATTACTGAAGTAGCTCTAAACCCTATTTAATATAGAAAAATAAAGGGCCATAGATCATTGATCCATAAGATTTATTGATAGATCTTACAAGAAAGGTACAAGTTATGTGAACACCACTCATTACTATCCATATTTCTCCCTTAGATTTGGTTGGGAGAAGTGAATTCACACACACACACACACACACACACACACACACAAAATGCATCCACATAACTATATAGTTGTTAAGAATAGACTGAGATATATAGATAAAGTGTGTTATGTATATATCTATATATCTATATATCTTTATATACATATATGCATACATATACAGACAGAAAAACAGGTAGATGATAGATAGATGACAGATAGATAGATGGATAGATATAGTGTTTATTGAGAATTGACTTCCAGTGCCTCTCTCTCCCACTCCAAAATTACTGTCTTTATATTTTTATATCTTTATATCTCTTATATCTTTATATATTCTTTATATCTTTTATATCTTTACATATTCTTTATATCTTTTATATTTTATATCTTTTGTATATCTTATATACATATACCAATATGTGTACATGTTGTCTGCCCTAATAAAATTTAAAAAACTTGAGGACAAGTATTATTTCATTTTTGTCTTTATGCTCCCACTAGCTGCCTTGGAGTAAGCATAATAAATTTTTGTAATTGCATTAGATACTCATAGTTACTCTGTCTCTGAAAGCTCTCTTCATCTTTTGGGCAAAATGGATCATATTGTGGACATGGAACAAACTGTCTATTTTCATTTTTCTTTCTATAGTTTTTTGTCTTCTAGTTATTTGTCAACTTCTAGAACAGCTGTTTTTTTCCCCTTAATTATCACTAAATGATTTATGGTTTGCCTTTCTGATCAACTTAAAATTTAAACAGGAACTAAAATATTTCTATACTAAGCTATGTATGTCTATGTATTTGATTACATTTTCATACACATATCAAGACGGAATGCACACACACACAAAATATATGAAAAAGGAATTGTGTTTTTCATACATTCACCAGTATCTATTAGTCCTTGGTGTCAGATTTATCCATTATTACTGTCCAAGTCTACTGAGAAATAAACAGGAAAATCACTGCAGTAAGTCGTTTTGAAAGTGCATATTGGAGAAAAAAATAGGTCATTATAAGTAACTTGTAAAATGTTGGCATATATAAATTATGAATAATTCATTTTATGATCTTTTTAATATTCCAAATATATTAATATAGTTACAGGTACAACTCAGTATTCAATGCTAACCCACTTGACAATTCAACAGTATTCTATCCTCCTTGCTCAACTGAGCTCAATTCAGCTGGCAATAACAGATCATCTATACTATTAGAGTCAGGTAAGAATTGAAACAATAAATATTTAAGAAAATGTTTCCATTTCATATGTATTTCTCTCCCCTGAGTTAAATTATTTACTTATGAAAATATATCTAGTATCTAGCTGATCCAAGAAAATTAAAATCAAGTGAAAAGAGATATAAACATAATGAGTAGAAAATGATGCAAATGGATAAGTATATTGTATTAAGAAACCAAAATTTTTATGTTCAAAGGTTGCAAAAATGAATCTGGTTCACTCATATGGATATATCTATTGATGGGAAACATGTTGCGTGGGATTGGGGAAAGTCCGGTCACACCGCTGGGAATCACATACATTGATAATTTTGCTAAAGAAGGACATTCTACTTTTTATTTGGGTAATGTACATTTGAGGTCTTTGACCCCGTTGTATCCTTTAATTCTTTTCTTTTCTTCCAGAGACAAATCTCCAAACTAAACCCCCAGTGTAATTAGCTCATCCCAATTCAGTTTGAAAAGCAGAACTTTCCTTATTCCTAAAAACAGAATTATTTCTAGTAGATCATGAATATTGAAAGGATTTTTTGATTACGTAAGATGAACAAATATATATATTTAAATTTACAAAGGACAAAGTAAAGTAACAATTCTGGTCCCATTTATATTGGTCCTATATGCAATTCCTATATTTAGAAAGAAAGCTTATTCTTTCTAAATTCTTCCTAAGCTTTCTTTCTGGTTCATTTTCTTGATTTTTATCTGGTGTTAGCAAGTCCAATCCTATATGGGCTGAATGTTAAATATGGTCCCTGTATTTTAAGTGATAATTACTCAAATTCATAAGGTTTCTCAGTTTCATAAGGTTTCTCTTAGGCTTCTCAATTAACATAACTCCTTTCTTGAACTTCAATTTTGTGTTTGAAAGCAAAGACATTAAGGAGACTACTTTTTTAAATCTATATGTCACCTTGCCCTTCTTGCTCCAAGGTAATTGTTTCCCGAGCATCTATGTTATAAAAACCTTAAAATCATATTCTTATGACTTCTCCCAACAAAAACCTCAAAAAAAAGCTTTGCCCCTGAAACTCTGGATAAAAAAGGAAATTAAGGACCTAAGTTGTAGTCTTCCTACCCTAACTTTTGATAGTCCTCTATCAGCACCTCCTGAAGTTGTTGATATCAGAGATATTGGATCTTTCCCTTAGTCTGATCCTCAATGAAGCAAATAACATAGTTTGTTAATAGAGGTCTCTGCCCATTGAAACCATATATCCTTTACTGTATGTTGTAATCTGCTCCCTAGATTCCTTATTGTCTAAGGGCCATGAGGGGGCAAAGAGCATAAGATAAATCTAGTGGCATCATAATTTAAATGGTCCTCCATATCCTCCTCTACTTTGCTTTTTTTATCTCTAAAGTTAATATCATCAACTGTAGCATAAATAATAACTTTGAATTCTTCCAACAATAATGTGAGTTTTGTATTACAGACTGAAATGTGTAATAGTTACCACTGTTTTTAAGTCTACTAATACTTGTTTTCCCCTTCCATCAATTTATCCTTTTGATGAATATAAAATTGTTTAAATGGAGTAAAAAAATTATTTCAAAGATTTTTCAGTGGATAATCATATAGTATTATATTTATAAAAATTGTATGTTGAAGTTATAGTGAAATTATATTATTTGGAATAATGATTATTTTATAATTTTTCAGGCATTTTGCATTCATTAGCAATGGTTGGCCCAATATTAGGATATCTGCTGGGATCTTTATGTGCCAGACTCTATGTGGACATTGGATTTGTTGACCTAAGTAAGTAAAAATGAATGAAATCAATTATTCTAGAATTTTACTCACTGGCCATCATTCTTCCAAGGAATTAATTTTCATAAACCATCTCACAATATCTCAGTATTTTGGTATAAGAAGATATTTTTCTTCTATTTCAAAAGTAGGAAAACCATGGCAAATGTTTATAAAAATGAATTTTCAGTTCTGTGTATATAACAAAACCAGGTTCAAGTAAAACATTCAAATAAATCATTTGGGGTTTTTTTAAATATGTTCCCATGTCCGGGGTCTTCTTCCCCGGACTCCCGAGTGAGCTCCTCAGTGGGCACTGCTTCAGGCGTCCCTGGTGTTTTCCCTCCCCCGGGGATCAGCGAGGAGGGACTCAGGCAGACACTTCTTCAGGAGGCATATGTTTTATTAGGTGCAGAGGGATCCCCCGAATAGCTCAGGGTGATGGCTAATATAGGGAGTTCGTTCTGGGCTGCCACCCCGATCCGCCCCGAGGGCAGAACCTACCACCCGATTGGAGCAAGCGACACAGGCCAACCAGGTGAAGCCACTGCTCCCCTTAAGGAACCATGTCTTCTTTAGATTGGCCTGACCTCACTCTCGGGGAGGTCCTATCCACTCAGGCGGTCAGGGCCGACCCCCTACAAACTCCCCCTTTTTGTTTAACACAATTAGCGCCCCACCTGCTTATGGGGGGGGGGCAGAGCACCCTGGCTCGGTTCGGTCAGTAATCACACAGGGGCTGCCCGAGCCCGGCGATGGCGTGGGCCTAGGAGGTCCGCCTTCAATGCCTCCAGAGAACGAGAAAAGATGAAGAACAATAGTTTCAGGATACATGGGAAAAAAAGACAAATCACAATAAACATTCCTACAGCCGGCAAGAAGGAAAACAACCATCTCAGGTGGAGGGCACCCGTAAACCATTTTAGAAAGGAGTCTTCTTGATCATCCCACTCAGCTCTGAAATGGGAGGAAATGTTGTTGAGCTGGGCTATCAGCATATCTAATTGGCGGATGTCATTGGAGGTGTTGTAGGCTAACATCACCCCCTGTAATGCCTGTTTAACTCTACCCCAGTCCGATGGGAACTGTGACATATTTACAGGCAAATTAAGCACACAGAGAGGCTGATACTTATAATGGCATTGAAGTTTCATGTACCCTGCCATAAGGGCCAGTCTATCCCCTAACCAGAGGACTGTTGTTTCCAATGCTCCTATTTGCTTCTGTAGAAGGGAGTCAATATGTTGCTGGTAATGCCAGAGGGAGACCTGGTTTGTTATGAATGTTTGGATAGTAGAAGCTAACATAGTCACCTCACTCTCTAGTTCCTGGATCTGCCATTCCTCATACATCTCAACAGCCAAGTTCACCAAACTCAAAGCATCCCCGATCCCATCCCTCCTGGTACGTAACAACTTTTCCCCCAACACTGCACGGTACAATTTTTTCACCAAAGAATCAGCGGGGGACAACGCAAAATCTTCTGCTTTGACAGGTAGGAGTTGGTAGGGAGGGGATACAGCTAGGAACACAGCATACCCAGTATGATTATACCGTAAAACATTTGTAAAAATCGGGTCAGTACAAGTGATATTAAAAAGGGGTAAACCAGCGGACTCCCCCTTTAGTTGAATAGTCAGGTTAGCAGGGGGACAAAGAAGGAAGAGAGCGTCCGGAGGGGTGTGCGCGGTGGCGCTCAGCCGGTAGCACAAGCGGTCTGTGCCATCCTTGGTTTGATGGCAAGAGCTGTTAAGAGTCTTAAACACATTATACCATTGTTGGAATGAAAAGTCATGACAGGCATCATCATTACGAGGGCATGGCCACAGGCGAAAAGAGGCATTCACTCCCCCTAAGGCTGCTCCTATTTTCCAGAGGTCGGGATGCATCTGTCCATACGGTAAGGCAACAGGAGTGGGAGAGGGTCTCATGGTGTACGTGGTGTGGTTCTGCTGTCCATCCCAAAACCATAACTCAGTGTTGTTAGGTAGCCCAAGTGGTCCTAGTCTTGGGATGCCCGTGGAGCAGGGTACCGTAGGTATGAATACTTGCGAACGGTGGCCTACTGGGCAGGGTGGTAGGGAATGTAAAGGCACTATGGAATTAGAATTCTCCGGAGGGTGCTGCTCAATGGCCATGAATGAAAGATTAACCGCAGCAGTATGGTTGTTCAGGTCCGGAATTGGCCTCGGAGTTTCTGTGCTGTTGTATGGCTCTAAGGGTATACAGTGGTTCTTAACAGAGGTTCCGTTATCTGGGGAAGAGGAGGTGTTCCCACCCGGCCATAGCCTGTGTGGAGGACGGGCTACCACACAAATAGGCGTGGTAATGGAGAGCAGGGTGAGGGGCTTCTTTAATGGTCTTTCCATCGGTATAGGTAATGTACCGTGTTCATGTAAGCCCAGCACAACAGTGGCGTTGCCATGCAACTTTAATGGCACTGTCTGGCTCCCCCATCCCATTATACGAAGGGACGGTACTCCCCTCGCAACAGCCCAATATGTCTCTCCTCGTTCATCAGCAGCCCTCCTTATAGGAGAGGTCAGATTTTACCACTTCCCGCCCTTGCCCCAAGGAAGAGGGGTGGCGGGTTGCAATCCACATAGCAAACCCATGATACTTAGCCATACAGGAGCTTGTGTCTTCATAATTCTTCGTGTCCTGCTAGGTCGTTGCCTTCTTCTGCTCCGATATCTTTTCCTTCGTCTCTTCATAGGCCCTGGTCCATTTGACGGGCACCCAGCGTGTTCCCTCACCTGTTTGGAGACATAAGAATCCCTTTCCCCACACCCTAACCTGTGCAGGGCCGTGCCAACGACCCTCCTCATCTCTCCACCAAACTGTGGTCGGACTTTGCAAGTGTGCTTTTTTATCATGTTTTTGTGTTTGTTGTTCATCATGTTTTTGTGTTTGTTGTTCAT
The DNA here is from genome assembly GCF_037893015.1 of Macrotis lagotis. Lineage (NCBI taxonomy): Eukaryota > Metazoa > Chordata > Mammalia > Peramelemorphia > Peramelidae > Macrotis > Macrotis lagotis. The sequence goes on along the minus strand of NC_133664.1, from coordinate 190,622,468 downwards.
GTTTTTGTGTCTGTGTTGATGTTGACAGCATCTGTTTCATGGCAGGGGTGATGCCTTGTTCATTATCAATCAAATAATTCCTAGTGAATACTGCTGTTGCTACCTGGGCTGCAGTGAGCCTACCACGCACTCCCCCTTTTTGTTTAATGAGAGTGCGCTTCAAGGATTGATTGGCACGCTCCACGATGGCTTGACCGGTGGGGTTGTAAGGGATACCGGTAACATGAGTGACACCGAATTGGTGGCAGAAGCGAGCAAAAGCAGAGGAGGTATAGGCCGGGCCGTTGTCGGTTTTTAACAACCGAGGTATCCCATGGGTGGCAAAGCAGTGAAGGCAATGAGCTATCACATGGCGTACAGCCTCACCAGGCTGCAAAGTGGCCATAATAAAGTTAGAAAAAGTGTCCACAGTGACATGAATCAGGCTGGCCTGAAAGTGGGTGACATCCATCTGCCAAATGTCATTAGGGGCCAGGCCCCGGGGGTTGGTGGCATGTACAAGCGGGGCAGGGCGGAAAGGGACACAATGCCTGCATTGTCGGACAATGCGACGTGCCTCTTCCTTAGGAAGACCATAAAGCCGTGCAAGTGTTTTTGCTGGGAGATGAAATGTGTCATGAACAATAGAAGGATCTGCATACATGACTATCTCACTTTTGATATCAGGGTCAAGGAGAGCCGAGTCAGCTATGGCATTCCCTGAGTATATTGGGCCAGAAGTGGACACATGAGATCTGACATGTAAGACATAGAGGGGGTCAGAGCGGTGTAGGAGAGACCGTTGTGCTTGGTGTAAAAGATCTATGACTGCAGAATTGGACAAAGAAAGATCTGCTAGAGCTAGCTGTTGCAATAAGACAAAGCAGTAATAGCTATCAGTGATTAAGTTAAAAGGCTCATAAGCACACAGTTCTAAGGCTATCACAATGGCCTGCAATTCATTCTTTTGAGCTGAGGTATATGGGGTTTGTAGCACCTTCAATATCTTCTTGTCTGGAATATAAATAGATGCTCTATGGTGTTTGGTAGCATCCGTAAAAACATTGACTCCCTGTACTGGCTGAGGAACTACAGGGTTGGAGGGATACTTCAAAGGGAGTTGCAACCATCCTCGTAATGAGGGAGGTGGATGACCCTGAGAAGTGGGATAAATAGACAATAACATGGCCCACTCCTCAGAGTTCTGTGCTAGATGAGTAAGTATTGCAGGATCCTCCTGGAGCAGTAACATAGGAATGGTACCAAAAATAGTGATTGCAGCTTCCGCTGCTTTCAAAAGGAGTTGTGCATCCACTTCAAACTTGGAGGGTATAGACTTCATGGATTTAGATGAATGTACCCATTGTAAAGGACCTGTAACTTGGAACACTACTCCAGCCTTACCCAATGAAGGATGACACACCAGAGTTACATAAACCGGAGCGGCTGGATCTAATCGGGCAACAATGGATGTGGATGCTAAGTCCTGTATCTGAGTAACAGCTTCCCTGGCTTCAGGGGTCCATGTACGAGGCGAGTTCAAATCAGATGAGCCTTTTAAAATATTATACAATGGATACATCATATCATTGGAAATAGGAACTACATTCCTCAGCCATTGGATTGAACCAATTAATTTCTGAAAGTCATTTAATGTAGAAACTTGAGCTGTATCAATCTTAGGAGATTTCGTCACTAAATCCTTGTATACCTGATGTCCTAAATATGTGTAGGGAGGTTCTGTTTGTATCTTTTCAGGGGCAACTTGTAACCCATATGCTGCTAGGGCTGAGGTAATCTTTTGTAAAATAAGCGAGACATCAGTCCGGTGGGATGCAGAAATTAATATGTCATCCATATAATGAATAATAATGGCTCCTGAGTGTTCTCGCCTAATGGGCATCAAAATCTGTGCAACATAAACCTGACATAGAGTGGGACTGTTTGCCATGCCTTGGGGAAGGACTTTAAACTGAAAACGCTGAGCAGGTTCTTGATAATTTACAGCAGGTACACTAAAGGCAAAGCACTGTCTATCTACAGGGTTAAGGGGTATACTATAAAAACAATCCTTTATATCTATAACAGTTATGGGCCAAGTCTTTGGAATGGCAACTGGAGAAGGCAACCCAGGCTGGGTGGTACCCATAGGTTGTAGAGTGGCATTTACTTTTCTTAGATCTACTAACATTCTCCATTTCCCACTTTTCTTTTTGATTACAAAAACTGGGGAATTCCATGGGCTGGTGGATGGCTCTACTTGTCCAGCCGATAAAAGTCCTTGTACTATGTTAGCAAGGGCCTGTCATTTCTCTTTTGTGAGGGGCCACTGATCTACCCAAACCGGTTTGTCGGATCTCCACGTCAGTGGTATGGGTTGCAGCCCTCCAGTGACCCCTAGTGGTTTAAAGCTGTGTCTGTAGTCAGAGACAAGCCCAAAGTTTGCAAAACATCCCTCCCCCATAGGGACATAGGAATAGTAAGTACCAAAGGGCGGAAAATCCCTGCTATATCATCACTTTTCCATTTTAGAAATCTTAGGGACTTTTTCGCCAAAGTTCCTCCTGAAACTCCCGTGATGTCTTGGGGAGTTTCTGAAAGTTCCCAACAGGGCTGCCAATCTTTTGTGGATATGACCGAGACATCAGCACCTGTATCAATTAAACCTACAATCTCTCTTCCCTCCACTATAAGTGGTAAAGTGGGACGGTGGGCTGATATAGCCTGTGTCCATGCCACAAATGTGTCCTCATTGGTACACTCTCTCCAATCCTTATCTATCCAGGGGAGGGAAATAGCAAGAGCAACAGGCTCACCGCCTTTTAGTTCTATTGGGTAATGGTGGGGATTTGTAACAGTTATAGAAGTCTGGCCTGGGCTTAGGAGCTGTGTGTGGACAATGACCTGGGGAGCGAGAGCAGTTCCAATCACTAAACGGTGGAAGTCCCTAGGGGAGGCTTTAACAGTAGTCGTAGTCCATGGGCTCAATTCTGTGCTCTCTGAGAGGGGAATAGTAACCGAGGGATTTAATAGGTCAGCCCTGGGGTCGGGCCCTCGGCTTCCCGACCCCTCTTCCCGTTTCCCTGTGGCCCATCATTACTATACTTCTGGTTCTTATTTTTCTGTCTACAATGCTTTGCCATATGACCAGGTTTACCACAGACAAAGCACTTCATTGCACTCTTCTGGGAATTACGGCACTCAGCTTGAAAGTGACCGGCCTTCCCACAACGAAAACAGTTTCCTTTACCCTTTGATCTAGGCACTAAACTTGTGGTTTGTAAAGCATTAGCGAGGAGGTTAATAGAGGTTTGGAGAGGATGGGGGGGGGGGGGTTCCTCGTCTAGGGCCTTATCAATTATCTCCTCTAAGGAGGGGTCAGCAGGCAGAGTAGCTAGCAAGCCTTTTGAATGAGTTAGCCCTCCCTTTATCAACTGAATGATTAAGGGCTGTGCTGCATTTCCTGTCCCGAATTTCCCTTCCACAGTAGTCTGCACTCTGCTGATAAAATCTACAGCAGACTCCTTGGTTCTTTGTTTCAGCTGCTGCAGGGGAGTCGAGGCTGCTCGAGCCAGTTTGTTCAGGGCATTCAGTCCTGCTATCTGCACTGCCCTGACAATGGGTTCTGAAAGTTGTAATTGAGCCTCCACCGTGTTAAATTGGCCACATCCAGTGAGTTGATTAGTGACTAAATCAGAATTATTTGGGTCTATGATCTCAGCCTGTAGCCTGGCCTCTCTGCGCCAGTAGGCAGCCCAGGCGGTGTAATGTGATGACTCTAACACCACTTGTAAAGTTTCATCCCAATCCATGGGGAGCCAGGCGGCAGTCTGAGTGTTAGAACTTATGAGCCGTTTTACATAGGCAGATCCTGGCCCATAATTATGGACTGCCTCTCTGAGATCTTTGATAAATTTGTACGGTATTGGGTGGCGAACTCTAACCTGTTGGCCGTTTTCTCTTTGCACAAATACTGGGTAAGCAGCTGCTGAGGAGGTAAGATAGTCTAGGTCTTCTTCCTCTACTTCCTCCCCATCCTCCAAAGCCTTATGAATGGCCTGCTGTAAACGAGTCCGGCGGGGTGCCTGTCTGGGGACGGTCGCCCCAGACCCTTCCTTTCCTGTTATCAGCATGTGGCTCCAGCCATCTGCACCCTGTCCGCAGATCCCTTGCCATTCTGTATGTTTGCCCTTTTGTTCTAAAATCTTACTATCACTTTTTACCGGGGCAGGCGATCGACTCGCAGCAGCCAGTTCTTCCCAAGGGTATTTGGGGGCTGGTTCCCTCCGGTCGTCAAGCCCCTCATCTGGGGGCGGGGGCCATTCAGGTTCCCCCAGTAATGAGGGTCCTGTTTGTGTTTCTCCGGACACGGCTCCTTGTGGGGGCTGCGGGTCAAGGGCCGCAGCCACCACGGAGTAAATTACAAAGTCTGTGTCCGTTAGAAAGCCAGGTTTTTCTGTGTTGTAAGAGGACATTTGAGTTCCTACCACTCTCCACTTCTGAGGGTCAATGCCGGTGTGGGAGACCCAAGGAGAGACAACCAATATTTTTTCCACCCAATCCTTACATTCTTTTATACGGACTCTTATACCATGAGTCTTTACTAGTGCATGTACTTGACATGCTAATACTCCTGAATCCTCTGGCTGTAAATGCTTAGACATTCCTTTGCCCATCTTTACTCCCTCTAGGTGTCCCGTGGACCTAGGGTGTCTGCCTCTTCTGTTTTTACTTAAACAGGCTTACCTCACTCGGCGGGGTCTTCGGGTGTTCCTGTTCGGGGGCCAGTTCTGTCCGGGGTCTTCTTCCCCGGACTCCCGAGTGAGCTCCTCAGTGGGCACTGCTTCAGGCGTCCCTGGTGTTTTCCCTCCCCCGGGGATCAGTGAGGAGGGACTCAGGCAGACACTTCTTCAGGAGGCATATGTTTTATTAGGTGCAGAGGGATCCCCCGAATAGCTCAGGGTGATGGCTAATATAGGGAGTTCGTTCTGGGCTGCCACCCCGATCCGCCCCGAGGGCAGAACCTACCACCCGATTGGAGCAAGCGACACAGGCCAACCAGGTGAAGCCACTGCTCCCCTTAAGGAACCGTGTCTTCTTTAGATTGGCCTGACCTCACTCTCGGGGAGGTCCTATCCACTCAGGCGGTCAGGGCCGACCCCCGACATTCCCATAATTTGGAAATTTTTTCACCTTGAACTGATTAGACATTTGTCTAAATAAATAATTCTTTTGAAAAGTAAAAATCATTATAAAATTATTTACTTGCTAGTTGACAACATGTCCAGAGTGTTTCACTTTAGTTTCAACTAGCTTGCATAACTTTACCATTTATTTCATGAAAAATGAAGGGTTTTAAACACTTTGGGAAACTAAATTGCTTAAATTTTTTCCACTTAATCTTCTTGTTCAGTTTATGGTTGACTGATGGATGGATCAAATTGAAAGGTACATTTCTATTTCTTCTTTTAAAATTACTATGAAAAATTGCCTCCATAAGTGAATCAAGGAAAAATCAAAGCACTTGTCTCCTTTAATATGATACAGTCAGGATTATATGGATTCCTGTTTCCTCTGGGGCTCTTTTTGAAACAATTTCATATCGAATGGTCTTTAAAATATTACTCAGATTTTGCAATGATGGTCCCTTATCAATCAGGCAGTCATGTTCAATCCCTTTCAAAGATCTGGGCTTTCCTTGAAGAAACATTCCACTGAAATGCCTCTACAAGACAAACCTACAGTTATGACAACAACTCTTAGACCAATGTAAATTTGCTAATGATTGACTCTGTTAATCCCAGAGTCCAGGAGATTAAAACAACTTGTGGGGGCAGCTAGGTAGTACAGTGGATAGACACTGGCCTTTGAGTCAGGAGGACCTGAGTTCAAATCTAAGCTCAGACAATTAATAATATACCTAGCTGTGTGACCTTAGACAAGTCATTTAATCCCATTGCCTTGCAAAAAAGAAAGTAAAAAGAAAACAAAAAACAAAAAACTCTACTTGTTAGTAGGTTAATGAGTTCATCCAAAAAAATGATTTTTTTTTGTACTATTACATTTTTCCTCTTGTAAACACCAGTGTACAAAAAACATATCAAGTTACTCTGCATGGAGATTAAAGTTTACTAGTGATTAATCTTGAGCAATCCAGATCATCTGACTTGTAGTTCCAAGTTAAATTAATCCAATGTATATCCTTAAGCAATTATTATCTACAGAGCACTGGGCTACATAATGGAGAAGACAGAAAAAACAAACTAAAAAATTGTCACTGAAGTTATGGACTTCATGGATACTGTGGTATAGATGTTACAGAAATTATTAGCAGGTGGCTATTTCTCTGTTAAAAAAGTTTCTATATATTAATAAATTTTAGCCAATTCAGATCAACAACTATTTTTCAATTTATAATCTGAGAAGGCTGCCAAAGTCACTGAGAAATTATTACTTAGCTAGGATCATAGTGAATGTACATTTGACATTAGATCAGACCTTGAAAACACTGGCACATAATATTTCTTTTTTTAGTAGAAATTTACTTTTTACTTTTTATTTTTATTTATTTACACATTACTAAAATATTCTTGTTGCAAGAGCAAACATAATCCCTGCTCCCCACCCTAAAAATAAAAACCTCATGAGTTATAACGTGAAAGAAAGAGAAAAAATGTGCTTCAGTCTGTATTCTAATACCATCAGCTCTGTCTCTGTAGTGGATCTCATTTTTTATCATAAGTCCATCAGAGAAGTTACTTCCATATTTTTCCACAGTTGCTGTTGCTGATTGTAATTCCCTCCATCCATTCCTCCCCACTACAATTTATTATATTTTTCTCTCTCCTTTCACTCTGTCCCTCTTCAAAAATGTACTGCAGGGCAGCTGAGTGGCACAGTGGACAGAGCACTGGCCCTGGGGCCAGGAGGCCCCAAGCCTAGATCCCACTCTAGAGATACAGCAACCACCCAGTCCCTTGATCTCAAACAGGCCACCTAATCCCACCACCTTACAAAAAATAAAAAAGAAAATGTGTTATACCTGACTATCCTCTCTCATGATCTACCCTCTCCTCTATCACCTACATTCCCCCTCCCCGCCCCCGTCCCTGTCCCCCTTTTGCTCCTTTTTTCTTCTAGATTTCTATATCCTATTGATTATGTATTCTGTTTCTTCTCTGAGCCATTTCCAATGAGAATGTAGGCTCCCTCATTCCCCTCACCTTCCCTCTTCCATACCATTGCAAAAGCTATTTCTTGACTCTTTTGCATGAAATATCTTAGCCTATTCGACCTCTCCTTTCTCTTTCTCCCAGTACATTTCCCTTTCATCCATTGACTCCATTTTTACAATATATAATACCTTCAAATTCAGTCCCTCCTGTACTTTGTCTGTACATACTCCTTCTACTTGCTCTAATAAATGAGAAGGTTCATATGAGTATTATCTTTATCATCTTCCCAGGCAAGAATACACATAGTTCATCATTAAGTCCCTCATAATTTACCCTTCTCTTCCACTCTCTCTTTGCTTTATCTGAGTCCTGTACTTGAAAATGAAACTTTCTGTTCAGCTCTCGTCATTTCAACAGGAACATCTGAAATTCCTGTTTCATTGAAAGTCCATCTTTTCCCCTGGAAGAGGATGTTCAGTTTTGCTGGGTATTTGATCTCAGTTGCATTCCAAGCTCTTTTGCCTTCCAGAATATTTTATTCCAAGCCCTACAATCCCTTATTGTGGATGCTGTTAAGTCCTGTGTGATCTTGACTGTAGCTCCACGATATCTGAATTGTTTCCTTCTGGATGCTTGTAATATTTTCTCTTTGACTTAGGAGTTTTGGAACTTGACTATAATATTCCTGGGGGGTAAGTTTTTTTGGATCTCTTTCAGGAGGAGATCAGTGGATTCTCTCAATTTCTATTCTGCCCACTGTTTCTAGGATATCAGGGATATTTTCCTGTAGAAATTCTTTTAAAAATGAAGTCAAGGCTCTTTTCCTGATCATGACTTCCAGGTAGCCCAGTAATTTTTAAATTGTCTCTCCTTGAGGCAGCTAGGTGGCGAGGTGGATAGAGCCCTGGAATCAGGAGGACCTGAGTTCAAATCCAGCATCAGACATTTAATAATATACCTAGCTGTGTGACCTTGGGCAAGTCACTTAACCCCATTGCCTTGCAAAAACCAAAACCAAAACCAAAAAAATAAAATTGTCTCTTCTGGATCTGTTTTCCAGAACCATTGTTTTTTCAATGAGATAGTTCACATTTTCTTCTAGTTTTTCATTCTTTTGGTGTTGAATTATTGTGCCTTGATTCCTCGCAAAGTCATCGACTTCCTTTAGCTCCATTCTACATTTGAAAGGTTTGTTTTCCTGAGACAGCTTTCTTATCTCCTTTTCCATTTGGCCAATTCTGTTTTTTTAATGTTTTCTTCACATCAACTTTTTGAATTGTTTTATCCATTTGATCTAAACTGGTTTTTAACATGCTCTTTTCTTTAGCATATTTTTGGATCTCCTAAGACTAAGATGCTGACTTGGTTTTCATGTTTTTCCTGCATGTCTTTCATTTCTTTTCCTAATTTTTCCTCTACCTCCCTTACTTTATTTTTCAAAATCTTTTTGAGCTCTTCATAGCCTGAGTCCAACTTCTTTATTTCTTGGAGTCTTTAGATGTAGAAGCTTGGACTTTTTCATTTTCTGAGTGTGTATATTGGTCCTCCACTGGGACCAAAGTAATTGTCTAAGGTCAGGTTCATTTTTTTTCTGTTTACTCAGTTCCTGTGCCCTGGGTTTGAGGTGCTTCCTGAGCTTTTGAGTATTGTTGGGACACCCCCCCCCCATAAGAACCTCAGTTCCTTCAAGGTCTTATGGGAGGCTCTGACTGCTCTCCTTCCTGTGTTCTGGTCTATGGATGAACACAACAAGCACACCCCTCTACCCTGGGGCTGTGAGGAGGGTCCCTTCTCTATGACAGTGTGGGGACTCAGACTGTGACCAAGGTCTGAATATGGAAAAAGCCTGAGAGTCCTGTCCCAGGAACAGAGGAGAGACCTCCACAGTCTCTCCTCACCCCCTTAACTTCTGAGGGCTGAGCCCTCAGGAAGCAGCTGCCCAGAGATCCTTGCTGGGTGGCTCCACGGGCCTGCTTCCATTTCATGGGATCTAGTCTGTGCTGAAGGCCATGGATGGGCTGAGGGGGCCAAACTGGCATGTGCTTCATGCTTGCTCTGGCAGGGGCTTCTCTGCTGATCTTCCAAGTTGTGCTTGGTGCTCCCTGGGTTGGCAGATCAGGAAGCTGCTTCTGCTGCCCAGAGCCAGAGCTTCCAAGGACCCAGGCACCCTGCAGGTTGTTCCTGGAAGGCTAGAGCTCCTTCACTCTGGTGCACTGCTGCCCCTTCCAACCACATGGAACAGAGCCTTCCCATGATTTTTCAGGTTACCTTGAGCTGGAAAATTGCCTCACTGGATATTTCTGTGAGTTCTGTCTCTCAAAAATTTGGAGTCATAATTTTAAGGGTTTTTTTTAAATATTTTGGAGAAAGCTCCTAGGAAAGGCTGTTCTTCTGCCACCATCTTGGCTCCCCCCACACACATATTTCTAAAGAACATCAATATATTATTATGTACATAATAAATGATATAGTTAGATCTTAAAGATTCATTCCATCTTTAAGAATTCCCCATGTCTTTTAGAGATGAAAAGTTTAGCTTCTAAGAATACTGAAGGATCTGGAACTGATTTCATCTTTGTATTGTCAAATTGGATAAATTGTTTTTATAGTTCAGTTGCTTGCACATAGGAGGTTATCAATGTTTGTTGCTCTATGTTGTGTTGAAACAAATTTCCTGAATAGAATTATTCACTCCTATTCCCACAGGGTTTTGATATATTAAAGCTTTATTTCTATTAATTGTTTCTCATTGATTCCATTGCTTTTTATATTACTCACTAATCTATTTTTAATACTGAATTTTCTGTTTTCTCAATAGATAAGGAAACATAGAATGATTTAAAATTCAGTTAATGCAAATGGTAGTAAATCTTGAAAAAATATATGTTCACATTGTAACTTTAAATAATTAAATAACTTTTAAATATTTTTTTTTTATCATAGGCACTATAACAATTAAGCCAACTGATTCCCGTTGGGTTGGTGCTTGGTGGCTTGGCTTTCTTATAGCAGGAACACTTAGTATTGTTTCTGGGATACCTTTTTTTTTCATCCCTAAACATCTGAAGAAAGAAAGAAGGCAAAATACAAGTCCATCTTCTTTGGTTGTACCTAGTACTAATGATAATACAGACCAAAATTTGAATTTTAAAAATTCTGAACAAGCAAAGAAGTCTAAAGATTTGGCAGGTGAGTAGTTCACAAATGAAAATAACTCTTATTGATCTGTGCAAACTAAGAAGAGCAGATTCTCCTCCCTTTCAGTTAAATTAGATATCAATTTAATTTTAGTGTGGAAAATCCATCATAATAATGATTTACAAATATAGATCTTCTGCCTGAGATGATTTCATTAGGAACATATTAAAATTAATTTGAGTGTGCATGAGAGATGGAAGGAGAAAAGGAAAATAAATGTTTATATTGAATAGCTTGCTAAAAAGAAAAATAGTTTTTCACATTGATGTGTAATATGCACATTGAAGATAGAACAAATTGTCTTAGAGCTGAATGGAATTTAAAGATCATCTAGTACAGCCTTTTCATTTCACAAATAAGAAAACTGAGACTCAAAGGGTAGAAATGATTTCTTTATAAATACAGGGAGCTAGTGGTTAAGACATGACTAGAATAAAAATCTCCTAATCCAAGAATAAAGTAAATTGAAAGGAAAAAATAGATCAAAGAACAGTTGTATCTTAAGATATGGATTGCCTTAACTGCTAACAGGAGCTTTGCCCTGGACCCCTCCTCTGTTAGATAAGTTTCACTTTTATGTAAATTTGCTAAAGTCAAGAGAGAGAGATATTTTCTTTAAAATATATAAAAATATTATCTATCCATTGGATTATAGAATTTAGAATGGAAAGGGACCACAGATATCACCTAGTCTCATCCCATAATTTTATAAATTAGGAAACTGAGGATCCAAGGGAGGGAATGACTTATCCAAGTTGACATATGGTAGAGTCTGGTTCAAATTTAGACCCTTGGACTAAAAATCAAGACAAAACTATAACAATATTCCTAGGTACAGTTTGGATTAATTTTAGTCTCTAATTTCTCTGACAATAGTGCATAGATAGAATTTTCAAATTTTAGCAATGAATAAATGTAGGGCCAGCCTGGAGTCAGGAAGACTCAGTTTTCTGAATTTAAATCTGACCTTAGACATTTATAAGCTATATGATCCTGAGCAAATTACTTAACCCTGTTTGCCTTACTTTCTTAATTTGTAAAATAGGTGAGAGAAGGAAATGGCAAATCATTCCAGTATCTTTGCCAAGAAAATCCTGAATGGAGTTCTGAAGGGTTGTACCCAACTGAAAAATGACTGAACAACAACATGGACAAATTTTGCTTAGTCCATATTTTTATTCCTTTCGCTGTACATACCCTCCAAACTTTATTACCTTTAAATCAAATCAGATTCCATAATTCTTACACCTTATTCCAGTTGAATTTACCCAATGGATCTCCCCCCTCCTATTGTTTTGTCTCTCCTCAACCCTTCTCAAACACAGACATTCACAATGGACAACTATATTTTTTGCCTTTGGTGCTATGTTACACTTGTCTGTAAAAGGATCTAAAAATATCTGATTTTTTAAATATTAGCATAGTAGTTGGCTACAATATGACAATGAACCATTGTATAATGGGTATGATTGGGTTTCAGTATATTTTCAGTGATCAAGAAGTAAAATAAGGGAATTAAGTAAATGTATACCATTAAAATAAGACAACCCGGTAATATGGTGAGCAAAAGGGATAATACATGAAATGCCAACATTCTGTAATAGGATCCACAAAATTAAAAACGGTTTAAAGTAAAGTTAGAAAATTCTGTGGAGGAACATGATTGGAAGCTCGCAGAATAATAAAGACTCCCTCAATAGACACTTTATTGATGACAAAAATACCATCATCCATGCATAGATCTATGGAATAATGAAGTATTGCAGTAATAAGCAATATATTGGCACCATTCCAATGACTACTCTCTGGGTGATGACAGAAACATCCAATGAGGCAGGATCATATTATAAAGAGAACAGTAGAGTGGGAGTGAGGAGAATTGGATTTTAAAAGCATATTACTAACATCAGGACTTTGGACAAATTTTGTCATCTCTGGGTCTCATTTTTGTCATCTGTAAAATGAGATAATTTTTGTGATTTCTAGATGTATCATTCTATGATTAGTTATATTTATTCAAAATCTTAATACACATAAAACCAATATAGCTATATGTGTGTGTGTTTTTGAATATGTTGAATTAACTTTTCTCCAAAAAGGCTTTTGTTTTTTCTTCTAGGTTTTTTCTACTCCTTGAAATGTATCCTTTGTAGCCACTTGTACCTAATCTACTTGATTTCATCATTGTTGACTACTAGCAGTTTTATTGGAAGTATTACCTATTATCCAAAATATTTAGAACAGGAATTTGATATATCCATGTCTAAATCTAACTTTATTATTGGTAAGTCTTATCTGATTTTTTAACATACCACATACAATAAAATTAGTAGTAAAATTTGAGCTTCTTTCCTTAGGATTCAAGGTCCAAAATGTGTCACCATCATATTTCTCTAACCTTACCTTGTAACTCCTTTCCAAAAAGTTTGTTTTAGATAAAAGATATAATTCTCTTCTGACAGTTTTTGCACTACCTTTTCTCTGTCTTTTCCCTCTCGTCCCTGTACTTGTAATGTCCTGTTTTCCCCCTTTAAATACATTAAATTACAACTAATCCTTTAAAGTCCAACCCAAATTCTACCTCCTACATGAAAGTTTAGCTTTTTGATCAGTAATGATCTCCTAGTTCCAACCTCACATAGAATTTGCTTCTCTGATTAGTTTGTATAATATTGTGCAGTATAGCTATCTATATTAATGTCTCATTCCCATAATAGAATATAAGCTTCAGGAAGACAGGGTCTTCGTTCTTCTTTATCTTTTCCCTAGAATCTGCTGATATGCTTGAGACTCCCATATCTTTACAAATTCCTCACTATACCATTCTCTTAAACTATTTGTTTTACAACTTTCTTCCCCTTCATAGATAAACTCATAGAAATAAAAAAAAACTGTCTAAACTTCTTGATTCCATGTCTTCTCTCATTTCTCAAACTTCTGCCATATGGCTTCTGATCACATCACCCAGCTAAAATTGCCCTCTCCAAATTAATCTGTGATGTTTTCATAAACAAATCTGGTAACTTCCCCCCTCCCCATTATCATCTTTCTAAACCTACCAGTATTTAGTATACTTTATCATCTTAAATTCCTAATAACATTCTCTCTCTCTCTCTCTCTCTCTCTCTCTCTCTCTCTCTCTCTCTCTCTCTCTCTCTCTCCTTTTTCTCTTCTTTCTTCTCCTCCTCCTACCTGTCTTAACTAATTCTCATTATTCTTTGTAGGTTTATCATCCATAATATTCCCTTTTGTGAGTATGGTCTCTTGGACCCTATTATCTTCTCTCTATATAAATTAGGTTTAATTATCTTCTCTGTGCAGTTGTATCCCAGACTTACAAATCAAGTTTTCCTTGAAAACTGGTATTCCTCCAAATAATGCCTTTTCTTTTTTTGTTTACATTTTATATATAATTGAATTGTTTATATTCTCTTCTCTAATAGAATGCAAACTTTTAAGGGAGAAGCTGTCATTTTTATCTATGATCCCTTGGTACTATACTCTTTAGCATATGATTTAATCCTGATAAAAGTGCTTTGATCCATTATAGCTTTTAAGGCAATATAAAGTATTTCATCCTAAAAATATATTCCTAAATTGTTGTGGGGAAAATCCTATTTTTATGTTGCACTAGTTAAGTTAACTTTTATAATGAAATCTTTACAAAATCCTTTTTTAAAATGCTAAGCTGTTTTCAGTTCCAATGTTTACCTTCTAAATTAGGTATTTCAAAATCAAGAAATGCCTATACAAAAATGAATAGCTTCCAAAAATTTCACTTTTATGACACATTATCCATGTCCATATTCATACACAGTATTAAAGAAAAATTTATATCTTTTTTCTATATTTATAAAATGCAATCTATCCCAATCTGCCTATGAATAGTTTCAGTATAAAATTCACTTTTATTAGTAGTTTCAGATGCATTGAAGAAGTCTATTGATCTCGTGGTTTGAATGGCAATGGTTTATTATTGTTGCCACTGTTGTGCAGTTGTGTCTAACTATTCATGACCTCATTTGGGGGCTTTCATAGCAAAGGTAGTGGAACAGCTTGTCATTTCCTTATCCAGTTCATTTCAAAAATGAAGAGTTAAGGTGAACAGGGTTAAGTGATATGCTCAGGTTTACAAAGCTATGAAGTGTCAAAGGCTGGATATGAATTCATGAAGATGAGCCTTCCTGATTTCAAGCCTAATGCCCTATCTTCTTTGCCACCTTACTACCCAACAATGGAATATACAAATAATAATACACTGTTGAGATTGATTACCAAAAAACCCACCAATTCTGCACTACTTCACTGAACTAAAGAGAGTGCTTGATTGCTAAAATAAGACTGCTGACCAAGTCACATGACCAACAAGATAGGGACTAGGCTTTTTTTTCTGATCCTCACAACCTCTCAAATGTCTTCAGTATGTACCAAAGATACAGAACTTTAATTCTCTCCATGATCTAGGAAACCAGGAACTCAAACAAACCCAAAATATTACATGAACTCATGCTCAGTCAGCATGCCCTCCTATGCTACTAATCACACTGTCTTCAGTAAAGCTGCACAAGTTGCCCAAATTCACTGACCTACAACAAAACAAATCCCACACTTTGGTCACCTTCCTCCTTTGAGATTCCAACTCCAAATTATAGAAATTTTGTGGATGACTAATAATCGTAATTTTGAGCTTCAAAAGATCTCTGCAAGATAGTGGAGGTGCAAAGAGAAAGGAACAAAAGACAACTGGCATTGAAATAAGAGTTCAGTCCAACACCTTGATCTCCCTCTCCTCCTAGTGATGATAGATAAAACAGCAAAATCTTGCCTGACACAAGTGTGGCAGCACTCTGATATCCTTAACCATTTAGCAGAGGTCTATTTGCTGTGAAGGGAAGGGAAGTGCTAAGAATAGATGCTTTGTGGCTATCCTCCAAGCATGAAAAAAAGCACCAGTTTGGATCAGTTCCCTCTCATGAATGTTATTTAGGGCAAAAATCTAGGCTGGTAAACCCTGAATGCCAAATATGAAAGGAAGTTAGACTGCTTGAGATCTAGTCCCCTGTGAAACCATCATAAGAATAGAAAGAGTCAAAAGAAAGAACAATAGGAGAAGAGGGGAAAGACTAAAATTACTAAAGATTGAAGATGGAAAAAGACTCAAAGACCTTGAGAATAATCAGAAAAAATAAGAGGAAAAAATATTATAATCTAGAGAAAATATGACTTCTGAACCTAGTAAATGGGTTCATGCATCTATGAATACTGCAAAACAAAGGAAAATGAATTATTATTGAATGACAAAAAGTACTCTGAATTTTGAAGAGAACAAGGAGCTACAACATACTGTTCCTGGGTGATTTAAAAGAGAAATGAGAATTATTCAAGCAAAGTCTATGGCTTACACAGTTAAAATAATTAACAAAATAGAAAAGTTCAGATCAAAAAGTACCAAAGAAACAAAAGAGAAGACAACAATAACTTTCTGGAAATATAAATATGGAGATGCAAAGGACTATCTAGAAGAAAAAATTAAAAAATAATATTAAAAGAAAACATGCTCTTTGTTTAAGCAGAATATGTTGTTCTCAAAGACAGAAATCAGAGAGATAATCTAAAGGCAGAATGGGTCTCCCAAATAAATATAAGTCAAAAAAACATAAACACAATAATGTAAGAATATAGTAAAACTTCCCAGAATGCCTGAACACAGAAAACTTAACACCAGTTGAAAGAATCCATTGATTGTCTCAAGAAAAGGAAAAAAAAAATTTTTCTTTCTTTTTTTTATTACAATGCAATGGGACTAAGTGATCTGCCCAAAGTCACACAGCTAGTAAGAATCAAGTATCTGAAGTGATATTTCACATAGTCTTCTACTGCTTTTTCATTCTTTTGGGTTTTTTTGTTTCATGATTTCTCATGAAGTCATTAGCTCCCATTTGCACAATTCTAATTTTTAAAGAATCATTTTCTTCAGTAAGCTTTTATACCTCCTTTTCTATTTGGTCAATTCTACTTTTTTGAATTTTATTTGGATGACAATGTTTATCAAAAGTCCTTCAGAGTTGTCTTGGGTCATAGCACTGCTGAGAAAAGTCATCCATAACTAATCATCCTACAACATTTCTGTTCCCATTGCATCTGCTCATATAAGTTTGTTTGTTTTTTGCTGAGAGTATCCTATTCATCATTTGTTATAACAGAATAACATTTCATCATAATCAGATTATACATTTTATTTAGTCATTTCCCAGTTGGAAATTATCTCTTCAATATCCAGTTCCTTGCAACCAGAAAAGAACTACTATAAATATCATATATATATATATATATATATATATATATATATATATGTATATATACATATATATATATATATATACACATGCATACATACATACATAGGTCCTTTTCCTTCCTGTTTTTCATTTCTCATGGTATATAGATTTAATAGTAGCACTGCTTGGGCAAGGGGTAGGCAGAATTTTGTAGCACTTTGGGAATAGTTCCAAAATTCTCTACAGAATTATTGTAACCCACCACAACTGCTCCAATAGCACATTAATCTCATTCTCCCTCATCTTCTTCAGTATGTGTTACCTTCTCTTTCTGTCCTATTAGTGAATCTAATAAGTATAAGATAGTACCTCAGAATTTTTCCAAACCTTATTTCTCCTACCAATAGTGAGTTAGGTTTTTAAAAAAAAAATGATTTAAATAGCATTGATAACCTTATCTGAAAATTGTTCAGACCTTTTCATAATTTATCAATTGGGGAATGGCTTTTATTTTTTTTCAATAAATTTTACTTAGTTCTCTATGTTTGAGAAATGAGGTCTTCATCAGAGAAATTTTGCTAACTGTATTTCCCTCCATTTTATTCCCCCTACTCCCATTTATTCTCTCTCTCCTTTCATTCTGTCCCTTCTCAAAAGTGTTTTGAATCTGACTACACTCTCCAACAATCTTCCTGCCCTTCTACCACCTCCCCACCTTTTTCTCCTCCTACTTTCCCCTAGAGTAAGTGAGATTTCTATACCCAATTGAGTGTGTATTTTCTTCACTCTCTGGCTCTCTGGGTCAATTTCAATGAAAGTAAGACTCACTCACTCCTCTTACCACCCACCTCTTTTATATGAAGTAACTAATCTCATTCTATTTTCTCCTTTCCCTTTCTCCCAGTAAATTCTTCCCTCACCCCTTAACTCCATCTTTTTTAATATATTATTTCTTCAAATTCAACATTCACAAGGCAGCTAGGTGGTGCAGTGAATAGAGCACCGGCCTTGGAGTCAGGAGTACCTGGGTTCAAATCCAACCTCAGACACTTAATAATTACCTAGCCATGTGGCCTTGGGCAAGCCACTTAGCCCCATTGCCTTGAAAAATCTAAAAAAATTTTAAAAAATTTTAAAAAATATCAACATTCACTTGTGCCTTATCTATATATATGCAATGAGTTATCAGCATCATCTTTCCATGCAGCAATATAAGTAATTAAATATCCTTAAGTCACTTATTATTTAAGTGTTTTAAGCATCTTCTGTTTGTCTTTCTATGCTTCTCTTAAGTCTCATATTTGAAGATCAAATTCTCTCTTCACCTCTGGTCATTTCATCAGGAAAATTTGAAAGTCCCCTATTTCATTGAATGTCCACCTTTTCCACTAAAATAGTATGTTCAGTTTTGCTTAGGAGTGGATTCTTGGTTATGATCCAAACTCTTTTACCTTCCAGAATATCATATCAAAAGTCCTATGATCCCTTAAGGAAGCAGCTGCTAAATCTTGAATTATCCTGATTATGATTCCACAATAATTGATTTTTTTTTCTTTCTGATTGCTTGCAATATTTTTTTCCTTGACCTGAGAGCTCTAAAGTTTGACAATAACATTCCTGGGAGTTTTCATTTTGGGATCTCTTTTATTTTTTAGCTTTTTCAAGGCAATGGGGTTAAGTGGCTTGCCCAAGGCCACAAGCCTAGGTAATTATTAAGTGTCTGAGGTGGGATTTAAACTCAGATACTCCTGACTCCAAGGCCGGTACTCTATCCACTGCACCACCTAGCCACCCCATTGGGATCTCTTTCAGAAAGGATCAGTAGATACTTTGAATTTCTATTTTACCCTCTGTTTCTAGAATATCAGGGTAGTTTTTCTTAATTATTTCTTGAAAGATGAAGACTAGGTTCTTTTTATGATCCTGGCTTTCAAGAAGTCCAATCATTTTTAAATTGTATTTCCTGGATCTGTTTTCCAGGTCAGATGTTTTTCCAATGAAATATTTCACATTTTCTTCTAGACTTTCATTCTTTTCATTCTGTTTGTTTCTTGATTTCTCACAAAGTCATCAGCTTGCCTTTCTTACATTCTATATTTCAAGGAATTATTTTCTTCAGTGAGTTTTTGTATCTCCTTTTTCATTTGAGCAATTCTGCTTTTTAAGGTACTCTTCTCCTCATTGTTTTTTACTTCTTTTTTCCATTTGGCCCAATCTCATTTTTAAGATGCTACTTTCTTTAGTATTTTTTTTGCTTCTCTTTCATAAAATTTCTGACTTGGTTTTCATGATTTTCCCACATCACTCATTTCTCTTCCTATTTTTTCCTCTAATTCCCTTATTTGACTTTCAAAATCCTTTGTTGAGCTTTTCTATGGCATGAGACCAATTTGAAGTTTTTTCTTGGAGGCTTTGACTTTGTTATCTTCTGAATGTGTGTGTTTTGATCTTCCAAATGATCATAGTAATTGTTTATACTCAGAATTTTTCTTCTGTTGTTTGCTCATTTCCTCAGTCTCTGACTTGATTTTAAGTCTTTGCCATTGTGGGCTCTGCTTCCGGGGTGGAGAACATACTGCTCCAAGTTTTTATGGGGTTTTGCAGCTGTTTTAAGAGATACTTCTAGGGACCTGTAAGTTTCAATTCTTCTGAGATCCTATGAGAGGTAATGACTACTCTTCTTACCTGTGCTCTGCTCTGTGGGTGACCATAATCAATCCTTTCTACTGAGGACTTGTGAGGAGATTCCCTATTCTGCTTAGGCAGTAAGCTCTGTTCTGTTACTGTTCCTCTTCTTCCTGGGATTGTAACCCAGATCTGAGTATGGGCACAGCAACAGAGTCCTGCCTCAGGGATAGCAAAGAAAGTACTGTAATCTCCTAACAGTCTCCTTATTACCTGTGTACTGAGAGTACCCAAAGCAACTGCAACTTCTACTGATTCTGTGCCTCCATAGATTTACTACTGGTCTGCTGGGATCAGGTCTGCACTGCTGAGGTCTATGCTGGGCTGTGCTCCAATCTCACCTCAGTGTGGTAGAATTCAGTCTCTGGTTTGAGAGGTCTGGAAGCCTGACACTGACCTAAACATCCTGCTGTCTCTTCCTGGATTGCTGGTTTGCTCAGGTACAACCTAGCTGCTCTGCAATCCTCTCTCAGCCCAATGCAAATCTTTCTCCAGGATCTTCCAAGTTGTTGTGGACTGGAAAATAGTTTTACTTAGTCTTTTCCTGGGTTCTGACACTCTAGAATTTTTTTAGAATCATTATTTAAAGACATCTGGAGTTGTAGTTGTTTGAAGGAAAGTTCAGATGAGTCCAACCTTTATTCTGCCAATTCTATTTTTTGAGTTTTTTTGTTCCTTTGTTGAATTTTTATATACCACTTTTTCCATTTGTTCAATTCTGATTTTGAAGTTATTCTCCTAATTGAATTTTTGTAACTCTTTGTATCATTTAACTTAATGTATTTTATTAATATTTTATTTGTTTGCAAAATATATACAATAGTAGTTTTCTTTGTAAGGTTTTGAATTTCACCTTTTCCCCTCCACTTTCTCTTCTTTCCCTCCATCCTTCCACAGAAGGTAGTCTGAAAAACTTCACATTGTTTCCATGCCATACATTAATCAAAATTGAATGTATTGAGAGAGAAAATCATATCCTTGAGAAGAAAATAAAATATTAGAGATAGCAAAATTTTGTAGTACATAAGACACTTTTTAAAAACAATTGATTAAACCCAAATTTCTTTCTCTGGATATGTATGGTATTCTCCATTGCAGCTACAGTAAAATTGTCCCTGATTATTGCATTGATGGAATGAGCAAGTCCATTAAGGTTGATCCTCACCCCCATGTTGCTGTTAGGATGTACAATGTTCTGGTTCTGCTCATCTCACTCAACATCAGTTCATGTAAGTCTTTACAGGCTTCTCTGAAATCCCATCCCTCTTGGTTTCTAATAGAACAGTAGTGTTCCATAACATACATATAACACAATTTGTTCAGCTATTTCCCAGTTGATGAACATTCACTCAATTTCCAATTCTTTGCTACCATAAACAGGGCTGCTATGAAAATTTTTGTACAAGCTATGTTTAACCCTTATGCACAATATCTTCAGGGTACAGAACCAGTAAGTTGCATTGCTGGATCAAAGGGTATACACATTTTCATTGCCCTTTGTGCATAATTCCAGATTGCTCTCCAGAAAGGTTAGATGAGTTTACAGCTCCACCAACAATGTATTAGTGTCTCAGATTTCCCACAAATCCTTCCAACACTGAACATTTTCCTTTCTGGTCATATTGGCCAGTCTGATAGGTTTGAGATGGTACCTCAGAGCTGTTTTAATTTGCATTTCTCTAATCACTAATCACTAATGATTTAGAGCAATTTTTCATATGACTATGGATAGCTTTGATTTCCTCATCTGAAAATTGCCTTTGCATATCCTTTGACCATTTGTCAATTGGGAAATAGGTTTTTTTTATAAAATTTATAAAATTTATAAATTTTATAAATTTGACTCAGTTCTATTTTAGAAATGAATCTTCTGTCAGAAATACTAGTTGTAAAAATTGTTTCCCAATTTACTAAATTTCTTTTTATTTTGGTTACAGTAATTTTATTTGTGCAAAAGCTTTTTAATTTAATGTAATCAAAATGATCTAATTTGTTTTCAGTGATGTTCTCCGTCTCTTCCTTGGTCATAACTTGCTTCCCTTTCCATAGATATGATACATAAACTATTCCTTGATCTCCTAGTTTGCCTATAATATTGTCTTTTATGTCTAAATCCCACACCCATTTTGGTACTTATCTTGGTATAGGATGTGAGATGTTGGTCTAATCCAAGTTTCTGCCATACTAATTCCCAATTTCCCCAACAGTTTTTATCAAAAAGAGAGTTCTTATCCCAGAGGCTGAACTCTTTGGGTTTATCAAACAGTGGATTACTATAATCGTTTCCTGCTATCTCTTTTGCACCTGATCTATTCCACTGATCCACTACTCTATTTCTTAGCCAATACCAGATAGTTTTGATGACTGATGATTTACAATATAATTTTGGATCTGGTAAGGATAAGCTACTTTCTTTTGTACTTTTTTCATTAAATCACTGGATATTCTAGACTGTTTCTCCATATGAATTTAGTTACAAATTTTTTTATCTTTTGAAGTAATTTTTGGAAGTTTGATTGGTAAGGCACTAAATAAGTAGTTTATTTAAGTAGAATTGTCATTTTTATTATATTATCTTGGCCTATCCATGAACAATTGATATTTGCCCAGTTATTTAAATCTGATTTTATTTGTGGGAAAAGTGTTTTATAATTGTTTTCATAGAGTTTCTGAGTCTGCCTTGGCAGGTAGACTCCCAAGTATATTATATTGTCTAAAGTTACTTTAAATGGAATTTCTCAGCATTCCTATATATTTACTGGCAAGATACAGCAGCAAGAGCTAGAAAGCTCTTGCTGTTGTATCTTTTTTTGGTTTTGTTTGTTTTTTCTTTTGCAAGGCAATGGGTTTAAGTGGCTTGCCCAAGGCCACATAACTAGATCATTATTAAGTGTCTGAGGCCAGATTTGGATTTGAACTCAGGTACTCCTGACTCCAGGGAGGATGTTCTATCCACTGTACCATCTAGCCACCCCTTTCTGCTGTATCTTGCTGTATCCTCAGAAATGCTGAGGATTTATGTGGGTTTATTTTATATCCTGAGACTTTGCTAAAGTTGAAAATTGTGTCTAGAGGTTCTTAGATGATTTTTTAGGATTCTCTAGATATACCATCATGTCATCTGCAAACAGTGGGAGTTTTGTTTCTTCCTTCCCAATTCTAATTCCTTCCATTTCTTTTTCTTCTCTTATTGCTTATTTGAATAGTAGTGGTGATTACAGGTATCCTTGTTTCACTCCTGATTTTATTGGGAATGCCTCTAGCTTGTCCTTATTGCATATAATGCATGTTGATGGATTCAGATAGATACTTCATATAATTCTAAGGAACAATACATTTATTCCTATGCTCTCTAGCATTTTTAGTGAGAATGGGTGCTGTATTTTATCAAAGGTTTTTTCAGCATCTATTGAGATTATCACATAATTTCCAACCCTGCATTCCTGTGATAAATCCTGCTTGGTCATAGTGTATTTATTATCCTAGTGCAACTAGCTGTATTTGCTTTGCTAAGATTTTATCTAAGATTTTTTTCGTGCATATTCATTAGGGGAATTCATTAGGAAAATTCATTAGGGAAATAGAAGAAGTTAAGCAGAGTTCCACCTTCACCTATTTTTCCAAAGAGTTTATATAGAATTGAAACCAATTATTCCTTAAATACTTAATAGAATTCAATGGTCCTGGAGATTTTTTCTTAGGGAGTTCAATGATAGCCTATTGAATTTCTTTTTTCTGAGATAGGGTTGTTTAGGTATTTAATTTCCTCTTCATTTAACCTGAGCAACTTATAATTTCATAAAGCTTCATCCATTTCACTTTGATTATCAAATTTATTGACAAAGAGTTGGACAAAATAATTCTGAAGTATTATTTTAATTTCTTCCTCACTGGTGGTGAGTTCACCTTTTTCATTTATGATACTAGCAATTTGGTTTTCTTCTTTTTTTAATCAAATTAACCAAAAGTTTATCAATTTCATTGTTTTTTTTTCATAAAACTAACTCTTGGTTTTATTTCTTAGTTCAATAGTTTTCTTGCTTTCAATTTTATTAATTTTTAGAATTTCTAATTTGGTATTTAATTGGGGCTTTTTTATTTGTTCTTTCTCTAATTTTTTTAGTTGCATGCATAGATCATTGATTTCCTCTTTCTCTATTTTACTGATATAAGCAGTTAAAGATATAATATATCCCCTAATAATTGCCTTGGCTGTATCCCATAAGTTTTGATATGTTGTCTTCTTGTCATTATCAAGGACGAAATCATTAATTCTTTCTATAATTTGTTGTTTAATCTGCTCATTCTTTAAAATGAGGTTATTTAGTTTCCAATTAGTTTTAGGTCTGTCTCTCCATGGCCCATTATGTCATGTGACTTTTATTACACAATGATGTGAGAAGGAAATATTCACTATTTCGGCCTTTCTGCATTTGATTATAAGGTTTTTATGCCCTATTACATGGTCAATTTTTGTTTAAGTGTCGTGCACTGCAGGAAAAAAAAGTATATTCCTTTCTAACCTCATTCAATTTTCTCCAAAGGTCTATCAGATCTGGGTTTCCTAACATTTACCTCCTTAACTTCCTTCTTGTTTATTTTATGGTTAGATTTATTTAAATCTGAGAGAAGGAGGTTGAGATCTCCTTTTGCTGTCTATGTCTTCCTCTAACTCATTCAGCTTCTCCTCTAAGAATCTGGATGCTATATATCACTTGTTGCATACATATTTAGAATTGAAATTGCTTCATTGTCTAAGGTAACTTTTAAAAGGATATAGATTCCTTCCTTATCTCTTTTAATAAGATCTATTTTAGCAGTTACTTTAGCTGAGATAAGGATTGCTACCCCTGCTTTTTTCATTTCAGCTGAAGCAAAATATATTCTGCTCTAACCTTTTACCTTTCCTCTGTATTTCCCTGCTTCAAATGAGGTTCTTGTAATCAGTATATTGTAGGATTGTGGTTTTTAATACACTCAGATATTCATTTACTTTTTATGGAAGAATTCATCCCATTCACATTCAAAGATATAATTACTAAATCTTTATTGCCCTCCATGCTATCTTCCCTTGTATTTTTGCCTTTTTTTTCACTTAATACATATTCCCCAGTATCTTACTTCTGAATACCACCTCCTTCAGTGTATTTGCCCTTTTATGTACACCCCCCACATCTTTCCCTTTTTGCTTTGCCTTTCTTCCTTCCCTTCCTTCTGTTATTTCCTCTTTTCCTCACCCCTTCCCCCTTTCCCCTTTTAATATTTGGAAGGTAGGATAAGTTTCTTAACTTAACTGAGTATGTGCATGTTAATCTTTCTTTGAGTCAAATTTGATGAGAATAAGATTCATGTAGTTCTCACTTCCCTTTTTCTCTTCCATTTCAATAGGTCCTTTGAACCTCATCATATAATGTGATTTACCCCATTCAATCTCCTCCTCCTCCTTTCTGTATCTTTACTGTCCCTACTTTTTAAGGAGATATTGTTTTTAAATGATTCTATCAGAGTTATGGATAAGTCATGAGCGTCCATTACTTCTGGCTAAGTATATTCTCTCTAGTAGAGTTACATTTCTCAAGAGTTATGAGAACCTTTCTTCAAGGTGGGGATTTAGCCAGTTTCATCTTATTAGATAGCATTTTTTTTCCTTTCCCATTTTTACCTTTTCATATGTCTCTTGAGTCTCCTGTTTGAAGTCCAAATTTTCTATTTATCTCTGGTCTTTTCATCAAGAAAAGTTGGAAGTCTCCTATTTTGTTAAATGTCCATCTTTTCACCTGAAAGAGAAGGCTTAGTTTTACAAGATAGTGAATTCTTGGCTACATTCCAAGTTCCTTTGCTCTTCAGAATATCATATTCCAGGCCCTTTGGTCCCTTAATGTTGAAGCAGCCAGATCCTGTTTAATCCTTGCTGTGGCTCCTTGATATCTAAATTGTTTCTTTCTGGCTGCTTGCATGATTTTCTCATTTATCTGATAGTTTTAGAATTTGGTCACAATATTCCTTGGTATTTTCATTTTGGCATCCCTTTCAGGAGGGAATTGATGTATTCTTTCAATAACTATTTTGCCCCTGGTTCCATGATATCAGGGCAATTTTCCTTCAAAAGATCCTGAAATATTGCTTCCAGGCTTTTTTTATGCTCAATATGTTCAAGAAACACATTGATTCTTCAGTTCTCTTTTGGATCTGTTCCCTAGGTCAGTAGTTTTGCTGATGAGGTATTTTACGTTTTCTTCTATTTTTTCAAGTTTTTGGTTTTTGTTTAACAGATTCTTGCTGTCTCATGAAGTCATTAATTTCCATGGATTCCATTCTTTTTTTTTCTAAGAGAAGGATTTTCTTCATTTACCTTTTGCAATTCCTTTTCTATTTCCCCACTTGTGGTTTTGAGAGAATTATTTTCTTTTTGCATTTGTTCAATTGTACTTTCCAAGGATTTGTTTTCTCGTTGCAAGGTGTTCGTTTTCTCTTGTAAGGTGTTCATTTTCTCATGGATTTCTTTTTCCAATTTTTCCAATTGATTATTAAACTCCTTCATAAACTTCATAAACTTCTAAGAAGTCTTTCTGGGCTGGAGCCCAATTCATATTCTCCTCATAAGTTTTCACTCTCTCTGAGTTAGGGTCTTTGTCTTCAAGGTAGCTTTAAATGCCCCCCCCCCTTTTCTTTGGATTTTCTTCATTTTTCCTAGGATCTTGTGTTGGAGGAGACATTTGGTTTTGAAACCCCTAGCGGCTTTGCTCACCTGGGTTAGTAACTCCAAGTGGGACAGCCAGCAGGGGGTGCTAGAGGCTTTCTCTGGAGTGTCTGTGACCTTGATTTTTGACCTACTCCCTAGGTCTGAGGGGGTAGAGGGAGCAGCAGGGTCTGAATTATCCTTGAACAATGTGTGCTGGACCCTTGAGCTATATAGTTAATCCTATTATTCATTCAGTACTGAGAGAGATCTACTGCCCAAACCTGAGCATGGGGGCGCGGGGGGGGGGGGGGGGGGGGGGGGGGGGGGGGGGGGGCGGGAGTGAGGTTGTTACTGTGTTTGTTCTGGGAAGAATCTTTTCTCCCACCTGGATGGGGGGGGGGGGGGGGGGGAACGACATTAAACTGGAAAATACAGGGCTTGTGATCCTGGTCTTCCAGGCCAGCAAAACTGAGTGGATTGATGTCTAAGTGCTGTGCTAGAGCTCTCCTGCCTGCTGCACTGGAACTCTTCTTCCAAACTCACTGGAGCTCTCCTGCCCACTCACAAAGCCAAAGCTTCCAAAGCTATTCTCAGGTTGGACCTGGGCCTCACCCCACTGCCCATGTGTTGGCTCTCTACTTTCTACCCCCTGCTCACCCACTTCCCCCTGAGACAGACTTTGTTGGTAGATATTCTCCTTTGCTCTTTCTGGATTTTGTGGATCTGAATTCTGTTAAGAATTCATATTAGTTCTGAGGGAAAGCCAGGAGACCTTAGGACAGTGCCTGGTTTCTCTCCACCATCTTGACTGGAAGTCCTCTTAATCTGTTTTTAAGGTGTCTCTTTTTAATTTTTCTTCTACCTCTCTTACCTGATTTTCAAAATTCTTTTTGAATTTTTCCATGACCTGAGACCAATGTAGGAGATTTGACCTTGTTTTTTCTTCTGAGTGAACATTTGTGTTATTATAGAAATGTTCTATAGCCATAATTTTTCTTATTTGTTCTTTTTTCTAATCTAATTCTTGACTTTTAGCTTTTTTTTTAAATGGGGCTCTGTTTCTAGGGTGGAAGGCATAATATCCCAAGCTTCAGGGGTTTTGTATAGCTTTTTAGAGACCTATAAGTTTTCAGTTCTTCCAAGGTGATATGATCAAAGGAGAGGTGCATTTACCAGTCTTCTGATCTGTTCTCCGGTCTGTGAGTGGCCACAAACACTTTTCTACCCTTCAACTGTGATAAGGGCTCCTTTCCACTGCAGCTGCCAGCTCTGGTGTACTAGTGATCCTCCTCACCCTGAGACCACCACCCAAAACTGAGACCCATATCTGAGTATGGATACAGCAGCAGAGTCCCCAATTCCAGCAAGGACAACCTTGTAATCTTCTGATCAGTTGTTCAACATCCTTACAATCTGTGGACTAAGAGCTTCAGAAGCATTTTCTGTCACCACTGATTCAGTGACTTCCAAGGCTTTCTGCTGATTTGCTGGGGTTAAGACTGTCCTGCCATTGTCTGCTGTAGACCATGCTCCACTCTCAACCAGGTGCAATAGAACTTTCTTGCAGACCTTCTACGTTGTTTTTGGCCAGAAACTTATTTCCTCCTTTCCTGGGTTCTGAAACTTCCAGAATTGTTTTATGGCATTATTAAAGATGTTTGGAGGGATTTGGAAGAAAACTCAGACAAGTCACTGCCTTTTCTCTGGCAACTTGTCTCTATCTTTCATTTTAAAACTTTAGAAGTCAGGAAATATATGAATATAAAATAAGGACATATGAGGAAATATTTTTAAATATAGAGGAAAGTTAAATAAAATGGAAATATAAAACAAGAAATCATCAAAAAAGTTGGTTCTTTCAAAAGACTAATAAAATTGATAAATACTTAGCCAACCTAAGTAAAAAGAAGTTAGTAAATCAAATAATTCCAATGATCAGGCCATTTTCCAATACTTAATCAGTGTTTCCACCATTTCTTTTATTAGAATACTCTCAGGGGTGGCTAGGTTGCACAGTGGATAGAGTGCACTGGCCCTGGAGTCAGGAATACCTGAGTTCAAATCCTGTCTCAGACACTTAATAATTACCTAGCTGTGTGGCCTGAGTCAATCCACTTAACCCCATTTGCCTTGCAAAAAAAACAAAAACACACAGAAAAAAAGAATACACTCTCTTCATCAACAATAAAATTTGCTAAAAATTAAATACAAGCAAAACACAATAACTTCAAATGCCACCTATTTCCCTAAGCTATCTCACCAGGTTCTAGTGCTTTCTATTATGCAGTTACTTTTTTGCATATCTTTTTATAAATACACATATAGATAAGCATATAATATATATATATATACATATATGTATATAACAATTTTCTTGATGACAAAGAGTGCTTTCATTTTTTTTCTTTGCATACCCATGAGTAGCTAAGGGATGATACAAAGTAAATGCTTAATAGATGTAGATTGATCAGTTGATTAATTAGGTTTAGAACCCTAAAGTATAAAATAATTAAGGCACCTTTCTCTCTTGGTCTATACTTGTTTGTTTCAATAATAGAGCTAATTGCTGGCACTTTCCCTTTTCCTCTTCCCTTTTCCTGCTTCTTTTTTATGAGTGGTTATCATCTAATAAAATGCAAAATACTTGAAGTCAAGTCTTTTTTTTTCTTTTGATTATATTGTTTATGTTTTCTTAGTACTTAGTGAGTAGTACTACATGTGACCTAGTAAATGCTTTATATTGTTGCCTAACTTGAATTATTAACATAAGTCAAGTTAGGCACTCAAACAATTAACTCAAGTTAACACTCAAGCAATTTAGTTCCTGTTTAATACTATTGGAACAGGTTTGGAATATAGACAGCATGAGGATGGGGAAAATCAAAGTGGGAAAAAAGAACTGGATGCAACAGCATATATCTTAGAGAATAGCCCAAGAAAAGTTCAGTAGCAACATCAATATTGCTATTCATTGTATAAACCTTTTTATTGGAGGATAAAAATAACTCCTCCCTGCCAACTGGAAAAGTATACCTACCTAGCCTTGTTATTATCATATTTGAATAAGTTGTGAAGTGAATGTGATGACTCCCTTACCCATATGGAAAAGTCACTTAAGTTAAATTCTCATACAGTTTTTAAAAGAATAAGCAAATGAGTTAGAAAATAGCCTGTATTGATCAAAATGCATCAGAGAACTATGGTTGCATAATCTCATTTTTTTCTTTTCTTTTCAGGAATAATATCAATGCCTTCTGTTGCTATTTCAGTTTTCATAGGAGGCTTTATTTCTAAAAAATTAAAATTGAATACAATTGGATTGGCCAAACTATTTTTTATTTCTAGAATCAGCAGTTTCATTTTTCTAATAAGTTTAAGCCTTGTTAATTGTGGAAGTCATACAGTAGCTGGCTTAACAGTAACCTACAATGGGTATGTAGATATTTCTAATGAACTGTGTAATACTCTGTGTAGTTTTTGCAACAAAAGATTATACAAGAACCATATGTCAAACTTTCTGCTTACTTAAAATATCCAAAAACAAGTGGAATTTTAAAAGGACCCATCCCTGAAACATTAGATTCTAGGAATGGACGTAATCTTGCCAAAGCATTCATGATATTACTTTCCTTTACAGTATTCTTTGTAGTCAAATGAATCACCATCATCTTTTGAGATTTCAAAAAGATTCCATGACCTGAGTATTAATCCATTCTGAAATTCAACAACTTCTCTTATTAGGAAAATCTTCCTTATATTGAACCAAATTCCCTAATTCTACCAGTTAATTCTTATTATTTTTACTGGAAAAAATAATAATAACACATATCTAACATTTTTATAGCACTTCAAAGTTTATAAAGCATTTTGCATTTTATCACATTTCTTACAACATCTTTAAGATGAATAGATCACCATATTTCTATATGCGCAAACAGAGGCTGAGGGTTTAAATTATTTGTGTAAGGTCCAATAGCTAACAAACGTAACAGGATACAAATTCAAGTCTTCTTAAATACAAATCCTAAATCAAGGTCTCTAGAATATGTTCCAAAAGTCTGAGTGATGTCATAAGCTTTGATAATTTAACACTGCATGACTATTCTGAAAACTATTCTTACATCTACAGCCTCCCTTTTTAAGGCTAATTAATGTTTTGTGAAGGGATCTTACCCTATTTTTGATCCTACCTCAGTTGGGGAGCAGATTTGTCTGAATCTCTCCAATTTTCTTCTGATACCTCGGGAATGCCGACTCAGATCATATGAACAAAATTGACCTACATGCTTGCACACATGCTGGTTCACTATCCACTAGAGTAGAATCTGGCAGGTATAATTCCTTTGGGCTATTCAAACAATATGGAAATGATCTATTGAGAGATGAAGAATTAAAGACAGTGGTGATTTTAGCAGCACCATGAGTGTAGAGCAGAACTTCAGTGAAAAGCAAAGACTTGGTATTTTACCAAGAAACAAAAACAAAAAAAGGAAGGAAAGATTCCATTACAATTTTCACTAGCTCAACTCATAGCCTCAATATTGGTTAGGTGCTAGCTCAACATTTACTTATTTTATTATTATTTCAGGCCATCCTCACTTCCTAGAAGGAATAATTGGTTAGATATCAGTGGTATAAATGTTTCTCTTGGCCACATGTCTGCTGTGAAAACTACTGCTTTTTCAAAATTCTACAAATGATTTCTAGGTTCCCTGGTCTTGATTTTATAGCTTGACTATAAAAATTACATGTAATATCTTCTTTCTGCAACTCAGAAAGGAACAGAATCATCACTATTTTCAGAAATGAATTGAGTATGACATTGTAGAAGGCACTATACCAAGAGAATCAGTTTGCAAGAGCCCCAAACATACTATTCAGGAGTATCTGACCCAATCCAATGTTCCTTAATTTTTCAAGATTATTCTAGGACAGCAAGATGATACAGAGTACTGGACCTGGAGTCAGGAAGACCTAAATTCAAATCTAGACAGAGAGATTAACTCAATATGTGACATGGCAATTCATTTAACTTCTGACCGCCTTGATTTTCTCATCTGTAAAATAGGAATAATAATAGCACCTACCCCTAGAGCTGCCATAGAATAAAATGAAATATTTGTGAAGTACTTTGAAAACCTCAAAGTGCTATATAAATGCTACCTATTATAATATTATCAAATAGTTTTTCAGTGTATTTGCTTATATAATGCAATGCTATCTATGCTGAATACTACTTGGAAAATATGCATATATATGTATATATATTAAATAATTTATATTTGTAAATTTATATATACTAGTTTATAACAAAATAAGTGAAAAATAACTATTATATATATACATATATTTCATCTATGTAATCATGTTCATAAAATTTGAGCTAAGGATAAGGAAATTGAATCCCAGAGAAGGGAAATAAGTTGCCAGTATGACATAGCTAGTTAGCAGCAGGATTGAAATCTAAACCTAACTCCATGACACCCTCAGTCACTTCTGAGAAGATGGTCTCTCTTCAATAATTCTTAACTCATCATATTGACTTCCTCCTTAAATTTCATTTGTGGAATCTGGTGAATACTAGTTGTTTTTTTTTAAGACAGAATTAAAATCAAAATTTAAAATCATGTTTTTATGATTCTTTTCTCAGCTTTTTCTCATCAGTTTAGAAAGGATTAGAAAGGATTATCCTTCTCTCTGACAAATATCTATGTTTTGACTGCAGAAAAGACCCAGGGACACCTCAGAACATCTCATTTTCTTTCTGCAACTCAGACTGTAACTGTGATGCCAGTCTATGGGATCCTGTCTGTGGGGATGATGGACTCACTTACATGTCCCCCTGTTTGGCTGGATGTAAATCTTCAGTAGAACATGGAAAGGAGCTTGTATGTATGGTGGCTTTTCTCTCTTCTGCATCATAATCAGTACAGTTTTAATTGGCTATTTGCTTTTCAAGTCAGTCAACAAATCATCAGTTCAGTAAAATGCTCAGACACAGTAGTGTCAGTCAGAATTATTGTTTGCTGTTGAAAACAGGGATTTCTTTAGGTAGTGCAAACTGAAGTCAGCCTTCCTAACTACTAACCCTCAAGTCACCCTGTCTTTTGATTCTGTAAGAAATGTAATATTGTGATATTTAAAGATAATATGTAGTTCTAAGAAGTCTTCTAGAATATAGTGGGCCAAGAAAAAATGGAATTAAAATATTGGTATAATTAAAGGTAAACAGTGATCCCACAGCAGAAAGTTATTTACTCTAAAGGAGTTAGTAATAACAATAATAATGATAGTTAGATTTTATATAATTCCCCTTTCAAAGACTGTATTAAGCCCTTTAAAAATATTATTTTTATTTGATTCTCACAGCTCTGGGAGATAAGGTATTAATGTTATCCCCACTTTACAGGTAAGAAATTGTAGATAAATGGAATTTTAGTGATTTGCCCAAAGTCACACAGCTAATAAGTATCTTGAGATCATATTTGTCAGATCTTCTTGA
The DNA here is from genome assembly GCF_037893015.1 of Macrotis lagotis. Taxonomy (NCBI): domain Eukaryota; kingdom Metazoa; phylum Chordata; class Mammalia; order Peramelemorphia; family Peramelidae; genus Macrotis; species Macrotis lagotis. The sequence continues at coordinate 190,589,969 of NC_133664.1, read as the reverse complement.
CTCCAAACTCAATGCTCTATCAACTCTGCCTCTTAATTGTCATAATCACATGGATTCATGCTCATTCTACATATATATATATATATATATATATGTATGTATATATACATACATATATAATGGGCATGCATGTATCTATGAACATAAATAAATGCATAACAAATCTTGAACCATAGGATATAAAATCATGAGATAATGGCCATGTCTAATAGCATGAAAGAATGGAAGAGAAAAGCATGAGTAAATGAATGAAGTTAGTTTAGAGTTACTGTCAGCAAAAGGAATATAGAACATTAGTTTAAAATGATCAACTAATGGTGCTTCCTTTGGATTTTAAATATTTTTATTTAAGTATAGTAAGTAAAAAGGTAATAATTACTTGCAAATACTTTTCACTAAGGGTGGCTAGGTGGAGCAGTGAATAGAGCACCAGCCCTGGAGTCAGGAGTACCTGAATTCAAATCCGGCCTCAAACACATAATAATTACCTAGCTGTGTGGCCTTGAGCAAACCACTTAACCCCATTGCCTTGCCAAAAAAAAAAAAACAACATACTTTTCACTGGTAGATCAGACTATAGTACATAATTGTAGAGGAAAAGAACACTGAATTTGGAGTCAGATAATCTGAGTTCAGATTCCATTTTGCCACTTTTATTTCTGTGATACTGATCAATTTGCTTCCCTCTGTGGGTTTCAATTTCATATGCAATCAAATGAAAGGTTATATATGCCAAATAATATTTTAGGATTCTCTAATATTGAATTTAGTTGATGATACTAAATTTTTTAAATGCAAATAAATGGTATTATCTGTTGTTTTGTACATTGTAATTGTATTCTATAATAACTCAAAATTTACTTTTAGGTGTACCATAACTGTAGTTGTGTTGAAGCTAACAGTTTCCAGACTGGGAAAGCCTCAGCTCATTTGGGCAAATGTTCAAAGACAGATGATTGTCCAAGAAAACTTATTTATTATATTATAGTAGCTTCTTTGATTTCCTTTACCATTGGAATGGGAGGTGCCTCTTCTATAACTCTGATTTTAAAGTAAGTAATTTGAAAATCATCATTGAATATGAGCTCACAAATAATTCTTTTAATAAGAATCACACATTTTCATAATAATGACAGCTATATCATCTTCATAATATGATATCATTATATGACCTTTTAAGATATGAAAAAGACCAAAATCTGAGAGTTCCCAGAAATTTCAACCTTTTACATTATTAGCAAAACAAGAAGAGAGTAATTAAATCCCTAAATATGTTGAGCACCAAACAATATCACTAAGAATAAAATTTGAGATTTCCTTGGAAATTAGCTTACTGGGAATTGGACGTTTGCAATCTGAAGAAGAGAGAATAAACATATTAACTTCTCTTTAAGTTGACTAGAAGGATCCTGGAGACCACAATGTAAATAGAAATTTACAAGTGGGAGAAGTTTGGGAATAAAGATAATGAATTATGACTTGTACATGTTGGATTAGAGATGCCTACACTGATCCAGAGAGAGGAGGAAGGGAGAGAGAGAAGAGTATCACAAAAACTCTGGAGAGTATATCCAGGAAGAGATGCTATCAGCAGTGACATAAGGTACTGAGAAAGGGCTATTAGATTTATCAATTTGGATATCATTTATATCTTCAGAGAAATCAATTAAATATCAGATTGTATAGGGTTTAGCATATATATATAATATATATATATACATACATATATATATATATATATATATATAAGGGAAAGTAGGATCATTGATTATAGATGACTTTTTCAAGGACATTAGCTGAAATGAAGATGGGAGAGAGAGGGACTAATAGCTCACAAGCAGGGTAGAAACTAGGTATAATTATTTTCTTTAAGGATGGGGAAAACTTGGGTTTGGCAGGGATAACTAGTATCTTGTATAAAAGTCAAAATGCAAACATCTTTTTAGCAAAGCACAATGGGTTGAATCTAATATTTACATAAATGGTCTTACATTTAGCTTCAATTCTTCATTTCACAAATATAAGGAAAGGTAGCCAAGAAAGTAGTTTATATGAAAAAAAAGCACCTAGGGACTTCCCTAGACTACAAGCTCATCAGGAGTCAGCAGTGTGCTATGGTAACTGGTAACTGAAAATAATTGCTAATACAATCATTTTTCTAAAAGTTAAGTGACTTTATTTCCAGAACAAGCTTATAGTAGGGGTAATAATCAAATACTTGACTTAGGACTCCCAGTCCTCTGTGTTTTTTTATATTTTATATTTTTCTAGCCATGCAAAGATAGTTTTCAATAATTGTTTTTTTGCAAGATTTTGAGTTTCACATAATTTTCCCTTCCCGCCCCCATTCCTCCAATAGAAAGCAATACAATAGAGCTTATACCTGTATAACCATGTTAAACATATTTTCATATTAGTCATGATGTGAAAGAGGAAAATCAAAAAGAGGAAAAACAATAGAAGGAAAAAACCTAATGCATAAGACAAATTTTAAAAATTGAAGATGGTAAGCTTTAGTCTACATTTAAACTCCATAATTTCTTTTCTGGATATGAATGGTATTTTTCACTATAAGTCTTTTAGAATTGCAGAATTTAGAATTTAGAATTGTTCATCATAGTTGTTCATGACACAATATTCAATCATGAATTATATTTAGAGGGAGACTGTCCAGGTCTAAGGAGCTAACAGTATTGTTACTTTCTATATTGAACAGACTACATGTGGGACAATAATTTCATTTCTAGGGACTGTAATTTCAGAAGGATTTTTAGAAACTGGAGAGCATCTAGAAGGAGGGAACCAGGATGATAAAAGGTCTTAAGTTTACAACCTACAATGATTTGGTATGTTTAGTTTAGAAGAGAAGTCTACAATTAGAGTGGTTGTGGAGAAAGAAAAGAATATCATGCCTGATATGAAATATTTAAACTCTTCATATGACAAAGGGAAAAGATTTCTTCTCTTGGTCCCAGGAGGCAGACTCTAGGGCAGCTAAGCACCACAGTAGATAGAATGCCAGGGTTGGAGTGACAAAGACTCGTCTTTATGAGTTCAAATCTGTTCTCAGATACTTACTACCTGTGTGACCCTGGAGAAATCACTTAAACCCCAGTTTCCTCATCTATAAAATGAGCTGAAGAAGGAATGGCAAACCATTCCAGCATGATTGTTAAGAAAATTCCAAATAGGATCACGAAGTTTCAGATACGACCAAAAACTACTGAACAGCAAGGCAGACTCTGGAGTGATGGATAAAAATAGTAACGGAAGGATATATATATATGTATATGTATATGTATATGTATATGTATATGTATATGTATATGTATATGTATATGTATATGTATATGTATGTGTATATGTATATGTATATGTATATGTATATGTATATGTATATGTATATGTATATGTATATGTACAAAAAAGAAGAATATGTTGTTTCATTAAAGGTCTTTAAATAATAGCAGAGGAATAATTCTATTCAAGATGTGAACTAAAACCAATTGCTTCTGAAATAGTCCAATAGGAAGATAAAGCATTTTAATGCTTAGTATATATCCAGTATTAGAATGAATAATAAAGAGAAAGATAGTCCCTGACCCCAGGAAAGCTACATTATGATATAAGAAGACAACATCTAAAGAGGAACAGGGAGCTGAAAGCCGAGAAGGAGATGGTATAGAAATGGCTAATAGGTGTGTTTGAGGATTGGTTTCAGACAAGATAAGATCAGTTTATATTTTTAAAAAATATATTTCTTACAAAAAAAACTGACACCTTAGATGAAATAAGATATTTTAGAAATTAAGAATTCTCAAACTAACAGAACCACAGAGAATTTCAGCAATTCAATTTCAAAGGAAAAATTGAACAATCCATAAATGAACCTCCAAAGAAAAAATTCCAGAATCAAATGGATTCATAAATAAATTCTAATAAAATATTCAAAGACCAGTTATCTATTTGCAAAAAATCAAAAAAGGAAATGATCTTTTATGACATTGAAATTGCATTCATGCAAAAACCAGTTTGAAAACATTTAATTTTGAAGTCTCTTATAAAGTGATTAAGATTGGAACATATGTGCAAAGTCTAGCATCACAGAGAACTTCTTTTCAACTCTGAGATTCCATTATTTTTAGTGTGACCTACTTAATCTCTTTAATCACCTTCCTTTGTCATCAGAAGCATTAATGATGGCATTTTTGGAATTTTGTCCTTGAGAGCTTTCCTTTTTCTTTAGTCAATTTCTCTTTAAGAATTTCATTCTCATATGTATCATTTCTCTGAATTTTTTGAAATTCACCACCTTGAAGCTAGACTAGATATCATATTATACCCTTATTTCATCTGAACCTGCTGTATTTCTACTTTTCTTTCATTTCTACTTCACAATCTAATTTTCAATTCCTATAATATTAAAAAGGACTAAAGTCTCACTTTTGATTGAAAAATCTTTCTATTTTTTTAATAATGTCTAATGTGGAACTCAGCAAAGACCCAGTGACCACCTTTTTTTGTGATTTTTGTTAGGGAATCCTGCTAGTCTATAAGGAAATCAAAATTCTATTATTTATTCATTGAGCAATGAATGAAGAAGAAAAAGTCTGGAGCTTTGTAGATTGTGGTGATTTTCAACTTGAATCACACCTACTACCAGGAATGGAATAGCACAGAATGTCATATAAAAATTTCATTTCCTACACGATTCAGAGGACATTTCACAACCTTTCTCTTTAGAGAGCTGCTAGTCAGTTTGCTACCCCAAATTCTTTACTCCTTTTGACAGTCCTCCAGATGTGTGATCCTAACCAGTTAGTTAATTCTTCTATCTTAGGCTTTAATGAAAAGCTTTGCTTGACCTTAACAGGTTCCAGATGCTGGTGTGACCTGCCCCTCTCTCCATTTCCTCATTCTTTCCCCTTTAGAAAGTGAACTCCTGGTCTTTTTTTCTTTTGTACCTTTCTTTCTATTCTTAGTGCTTGGAACAGTGTTCGGCATAAAATGAGGACTTAATAGATGTTTTTTCACAAACATTCATGACTTTGCCTAAATACTCCAAAATATATGTATTTTTAATTGCTAGTATTGTAATTTCATTAGAGTAAGTAGCTCTAAATAAGGAAATATGTTATGCCAAAGCATGTCAGTGTTGGCTCTGCAATCTGGAGAGTTATCTAGGCATTCTAGGGCATTAAGAAGTTAAATGACTTGTCCAGAGACAACCACAAGTATGTACTGGAGAAAAGATTTTAATTTACAACTTCCTGATACTGTGAGGGCACTCCATCGACAGCATCTGTTGCCTCTTTAAGAGGGGTTTTTTGCCTACTAAAAAGATCCTCTATGACTTCACCAAATGACAGAAACAATTTAGGTTTGTAATCTTTCAAAGAGAATGTCAACTCTGCTTATTATGATTCTGGTACCTAAAGTGTATAGATTCATCTTTCAACAACAGCACAGAATATTTGACATTAGCCATTTGAGAATTCAGCCTCTGAACATTGCTTACTAAAAGTACTTTTGAGATATCTGATTCTTCAGACTGGTGTTTAACAGACATGCTCACTATCTATTTCTCTAGAGCAGTGATTCTTTCCTTGGAGTACACAGATCTTCAATTAGTCTTGAGATAGATTTCAGTTACTCCATATATTTGGATGGAAAAATATTATCTTTATTTTCACTGACTTTTGATTTACTTTATAATTCCATAGCTTATTTTTCATGTATTTAAATATTTTCTGAGATTGGGTCCATAGTCCACTCACAGAGTGACAAAGTGATCCATTAAAAAAAAAAACTTAAGAAACCCATCTAGAATCTGTAACCTCTTATATTTTTACCAATATAATCATTGCCACAACTTTGATTCTGCAAGGTCAGCATTGTCTTTTGATTATATCATCTCACTGATCTGTTGTCCCTGCCTCAACTGGGCTTCTTTCTGGTTAGCTGAAATCACTACTCTTTCATACACACATACACACACACACACACATGCAAGTATGTATATTTTATATTGTATACATATATGCAAAGGTAGAAATGTGTGTTGCTTTCTGAGTATTGTGCATTCATATTTATGTTTCTATATGTTTATACATATATGCATATATAAATATATGACTTCACTTTATATGTGATATATTTATAAGGCTTATTATGTGCCAGACTAAGTGCTTTACTTAATCATCTTATTTGATTCTCACAATTCTAGAAGGCAAATACTATTACAATTCACATTTTAGAAATGAAAAAACTAAGACAGACATATCAAGTTACCTATTCCTGGTCACATAGCTAAATATCTGAAGTCAGATTTCAGTTGAAAGTCTTCCTGACTCTAGATCAGCTCTCTATCCATTGTACTGCCTAGCAGTATAATCAGCACACCTCCTCCCTTAAGTGAGATGTCTCCATTACTAATGCCTGTAATAAATGATATCTATGGTATCTGTACTTCTGCTTCTGGCTAGATATCACAAGGAATACCTTTTTCTCCTTACCTTTTCTCTCTCCTCATCTCTTCTCACTAATTCCACTTATTAGATTTCAGCTGGAATCTGCAACTGAGACCTACCTCTTCCCATAAGAGATAAGGATTCCACCATCTCTTTTTTTAGCTTAGAAACCAGAAGCAATGCTTCAGCTGTTGTAGAAAAGAAAGATTTTTATAAACCCAGTCTCATCAGACAAAGGATAAGTGACTTCCTATCCACAAAGCAGCTAAATTCTTGGCAAATACAAAATAACCTTATAGTTAGCAAATTAGAGCCCTTTTGAACTCAGAATCATAGTGTTACAGAGTATAAGAATCAAAAAGGGAATTTTTGCGATATCCTCTATAACATGTTCAGTGAGAGATCTTTATTTGAATACCTTCAAAAAAAGAGAACACAACACCTTTTTAGGCAGCACATTCTACTTTTCAACATATCTAATTATAAGGAAGTTTTTGTTTTTGTTTTATTTTGCTTCACTTGGCCTATATGGTACTTCCATTCATTATTAGTGCTTCTGCCCTCTGAAGAAAAACAGTGTAAGTTTAATCCCTCTTCCACATGACAGTCAGCTATCATATACCTATTGAGTCTTCTCAAAGCTAACTCCTTCCTCCTGCTAGTATGATTGAAATATATATCCCAAAACAAAGTGTTAGAAAAATGAATTTATTTAACTCCTTATGGGGCTTATTTGTTCCTGAATCAGAAACATAGAAATAGTCTATCCTGAAGCATAAGGATTTCCAAGTGCAAGACTTGCCCCTTGAAAAACTCAGGAGCTGGCAAAAAAAAAAAAAAAAACATTCTGAGCATTGAGACCCTTAATGTTAAGTTGGTTAGACTGCAGCTAAATAGTTCATTGAGCACCAACCCTGACATCAGGATTTAAGTTCAAATCCAGCCTCAGATACTTAATACCTACTTAGCTGCATAATCTTGGGCAAGTCACTTAACCCCATTGCCTTGCAAAAATCCAAAAAGAAAAAGAAAAACAATCATTAAATTAAATAAACTGAATGTACTTTTTGGTATCTCTATCACTACTTGCTAATTTGGCACTCCTCCCATTCCTCAGATAGAAACCTTCCCTTAAAACAAGCAATGGAAGTAAACAAATCAACAAACTTCACCTCTAATCTCTTACTCCTCTACCAAGATAGGGAAGACTTGTTTCTTAATCAGTCTTCTAAGGTCATGTTCCTGTTATAGTTTTCAAAAGTTATTTTCCTGCTATCTACATCCAGAAAATGAATTATGAAGTCATAATGCAGATTAAAGCATACTAGTTTCCCTTTTTTGGTGGGTATTTTTTGGGGGTTTTCCTTTCTCATGATTTTTCACTTATAGTGGATAGACCACTGCCCTTGAAGTCTGAAGGAGCAGAGTTCAAATCCAATCTCAGACACTTAACACTCACTATGGCCTTGAGCAAATAACTTAATCCTGATTGCCTTGTATCCAGAACCATCTCCAGTCATCCTAATTCACATCTGGCCACTGGACTCAGATGACTCTGGAGGAGAAAGTGAAGCTGGTGACTCAGAACAGACCCCCCCTCACTAAAATTCAGTTCATGTGCTTGTCATAGCATCAGCTTCCCTGATATCACAGTCTTCTTTGAGAAAAAAGGACAAGCATCAGTTCATAGCAATCTTTCCATGTAACTAAAGCTATTTTTTTATTTCTTATACTGTAGTAATAATTCATTATATTCATAATTTGTTATGAATATTTATAATTAAAATACATAGGTTATAACTTATTCATGAATTTCCCAATTCATAGGCAAGCTTTTTATTTCCTACTCTTTGCTGCCAAAAAAGGTGATGCTATAAATATTATTATACATATGGAAATTTTTCCTTTTTCTTTTTTTCTTTTTGAGTCTTTCATTAGGTTAAAATGCAAATGTTTCTTGGTTAGAGTTTCAAGTTGCTTTCCAGAATGGTTAGACTACCTCATAGCTCCAATAACAATGTATAATGTGACTAACTTACATATATCGCATCTCCAACATGACATTTTCATCTTTGTCATCTATGCCAGCTAGGACCTCAGAATTATTATACTTCACACTCTTATATTGTAAATTATTTGAAGTATTTTTCATATCATATTTGAAGTTCATCATCTAAAAATTGTCTGTTCATGGCCTCCTACACCTTAATGGTTCTTTTCTTGTTTATCTGTATCAATTTCCCAGAGTCCTTAGATATAATACTTTTAACTTTTTCCCTTATAAGTCTAGCTGCACTTAATTTACCATAGGAAAAAAATTCAATTCTATGTGGTTAAAATTTTCCTTTTATTTTCTAGTTCATTGCTCTACCTTGTTTAGTTAAGAACTCCTGGCCTAGTCAACATTATGAGTAATGTATTTCTCTTCTTTTCTAAAATTCCTGTGACTTAACCTTTGATATTTAATTCATGTTTCCATTTTTAGCTTTTAGTAGTACCTACTATGTCAGATACTGTGTTAAGCATTAGGGATACAGTGACAAAAACTGAAACAATTCTTCTCAAGGAGTTTTATATTTTATGTATGTATGTATGTATGCACATAAAAGAGCTGAACACATACATATGTATATGTGTGTGTATATATGTGTATATATATATATATATATATATAATATAATATAAACTAAATAAAATGTAGGAAAATACAAGAAAATGGGGATGGAGGGGAAGCCTTAAATACTGAATACATCAAGAAAGGTTTTGTAGAAAGTGGTACCTACATTGAATCTTGAAGGAAATGAGAGATTTTGTGTGGTCAGAGGTATCTTGGAAATCCAAGAATTCTATGACTGACAGATAGCCTTCCAGAACTGAGAAATGTAAAGAATAGATTAAAAAGTCAATTGTACTAGACAAATGTAAAGAATAGACAAAAAGTCAGTTGTACTAGTTTACAGAACAAAGGAATAGAAGTAATGTAAGGAAGTAAGACTGGAAAGATAGGTTCAAGTCAGGTTGTGAAAAAGTATTTTTTTTAAAAAGTTCATATTTTATCTTAGAGAAATTGGGGAGCTACTGAAGTTCATTTAATAGAGGAGTGACCTGGTCAAACCTTTTGTTATAGAAAATCACTTGGGCAACTATAGAATAGAGGGTGAATTAAATAGGTTAAAAATAAGTAGAAACTTGAATCAAAGAACACAATTATGAGAACATTTCCATGACTTAGGTTGATGAGAACTTTGATCTAAGTTTATGATCATGTGAGCAGAGAAAAAGACTCAGATGTGAGAGACATTATGAAGACAGATATGTTTTGATAATATAAAGTTGAGATTTGTGGAATCTTTGGGAAAAGATAGGATATATAAGGTGAGAGAAAGTGAAGCATAGAGGTAAAAGATGTTGCTTATAAACTTATAAACTTAATTTTTTCTCTATTGCTTCCAGTATGCTTTTGTATTTTTGTTTGTTTATTTTATTAGGATAGTTTTCTTGTATAAGTAATTCTTGACCTTAGATATATATTAAACACTTTGTGGCTATATTTAATTATTTCTAGGTCTTGTTTATCTATTCATCATAAAATTTTCTATTGTTTAGAAAGTATCAAATAGTGTTGAGATCTGATGCTGAATGTTAGGGCTCATTATTTCTAATTTCTACAAATATTGCTCTTGGAATTCTTAATTTTTTAATTCCTCCAAATCAGTGGTCAAATTAAAATAGAAACTCAGTTGACACAGTGACTTAAAAAACTACAAAGTAACATTCATAATATTGTATCATATTTTATTTATTATGTTAATCAGTTCCCAATGAAGTTTAAATCAGGTTCCTGAAGATGGACTTATGGTACCAAACCACAAATACTATAGATGAATTTAGTTATTAGCTTATATACTACTATAAAGTAACTACTTGGAGGTTTGATTTTTACCAGATTAAATTTGTAAAATAATAGGTAAAATATTGCCATTTTAATTTTATTAGCACATAATAGTAGCAATATAATGTTGGAATTAATTGGTCTTTTAATACTTAAAATAATTCACACCTAAATTCATCTGTATCTGAGTTTTTAAAATTATTTCATAATATGGAAAGTAAATAAATAATAAATGCTGTTCACAGAATTCTGTTTTTTACAAAATGACAATTGAAAAAAATCATCCATGATGTTAACCAGCATCCCTTTTGTCTTATACATTTAAAGCCAAAACAAAGTTTGTCTCTCCAAAAGAATGGCATACTTTTTATTCTCGGGAGGGGGGCAAGGAAGTAGGATTATGTGACTTCCCCAAAGTCATACTGCTTGTAAGTGTAAAGTATCTGAGGTTGGATTTGAACTCAGGTCCTCCTGCCTCCAAGGCTGATGTGTTATTCACTGTAACACCTAGCTGACCCATCATGCTTTCTATTGTGATATATCCTAGAAAGGTAGGCAATTAAAGCATCACTTTCAACATGAAGCCTCACATGTCACCTTTTATTTAACTACTTTTAATTTTTTTATATTTGATATCTTTTGTAAAAAATTATGAATATAAAGTATAAGTAATTGTCTCCTCCAATAGAAGAAAATGTCCTTGGAATTAGAAATTGTTTCATTCTTTTCATTTTCATAGCACACAGATGGCATTTATTGAAAACTTGTGGATTGAGTATTTTTGTCAGCATCTGCAATAAAATTCAATACAAATCTTTTTTTTTACTAAATAGCTAAAATAAAGCCACAAGGTTTAGAGTAAATTTTCTGCTCAGAAGAGTTATTTATAATCCAGTCTGTGTTCCTAATAACATTTTTCTCTGATGTTTTTATTTGACCTTATTCTGTAGCAATTAGAATTATCTTTTTCACTGAACTTTTATAATAAAAACAGTTAAGTAAAATATGCCAAAATAATTTTATCAGACAATATGTGCAAATTCTGTTCATATAATTTTCCATCTTTACAAAGAGGAGGTATTTCATCATCTGCCTTCACTGAAGTAGATTGCAATCTCTCCTTATTTTTGTAGATATTTTCAAGTATTGCTAACGTAAGAGTTATTTTTTTTTAAGAAACAAGTCTACTTTTAGACAATTCCATCTGAACATGATAGTATACCTCTTGGGCCATATTCAGTATCTTTTCATTTGGTAATATTGCCAGCTTTATGTTCCACATTGATATAGTTAATTTCTTTAAAAAGAAGATAGTCTTAAACTTTATGGAAAACATAAAGACTTGGATCCTGTCCAATTTCTATAAATGCCTTTGGAATTGGAATATTTTAAAACATTATATGGTCAGAACATTTGCAAGTATCATAAGCATATGAAAGGTACTAAGAATGATGTATATTAAATAATGTGATAATCTGGAAATGTCTCAATGCTCTTTGTCTTTATTTCAGGTTTGTTGATCCTGAACTGAAATCATTGGCAATAGGTTTTTATACATTGACTATGCGAGGAATAGGTATGAGGGTTTTTTGTTTTTGTTTATGTTCTTACTGTAAAGTTGACAGTTCTTATCTGTTTAGGAAATTAAATGCAACAAATATCCATTAAGTGAGAGAAATTATGTTAGGGAGAAGAGGTAGTAGGACTAAAAATGATATTCTTTTTGTGGTTTCTGCTCTAAAGTGGGAAGGGAGGAACACACACATAAATGTCATGTAAAATAGAATCTAATAGAATGGAATAAAAATATTGTTTCAAAAGTGTCTGGGAAAAATCTAAGAGTTTGGGGCATTATTGTTTTAAGCTGGGGAAATCAATGAAGGTTATGTGAAAGAGATAGTATCTGAACTTGATGTTGAAGAGTGATTTTTTTTTTAGGTTTTTGCAAGGGAATGGGGCCCCAAGGTCACACAGCTAGGTAATTTGTAAGGGTCTGAGACCAGGTTTGAACTCAGGTCTTCCTGACTCCAGGGCTCATGCTATATTCACTGTGCCACCTAACTGCCCCTTTGAACAGTGACTTTAATAGTTTTATGAAAAAATATTGAATTCCAAGTATGGATGATAGTCTACTAAATTAATGGAGGTGGGAGGAAGAAAAGTAAGATCAAAGAAGAGTTAGTGATCAAACTTAACTAAAACAAAAAAGTAAGCAAAGAGGGGCAGTGTAAATAAGAATGATAATATCATTAAGGGACTTAAAATAGAGACTGAGGACAACATCTTATCCTAATGACAATAATGTTTTTGAGTAGGTAATTAACATGTATTTAGTAGAAAATTTAGTTTTAGCATTTGTTTGAAGGTTGTTCTAGGGGAAGAGTCTGGCAGCAAGGGGATCAATTAGGAGGTTACTATAATAGTCCAGGAAATAAATGATAAAAGTCTAATGTGAGAGATGTGTAGAACAAGAAAGTGGGATTAATGGAAAGGAAAGAACCAAAGATGAAAGATTTTGTATCTTGATAATTCTGGGATGATTGTAACATCAACAGAAATAGTGAAATTGGGATAAAGAAGTAGGTTTAAAAAATGACAGAATGTCAGAGCTAGCATAGACCAGAGGAATCATTTGAATGAGCTTCCTCATTATTTTTGCATAATAGATATTTAAACGTTCTTTTTTACACTTCCTGGTGACTCTTCCCTAAGAACAACAACACCTTTGTAACAAAGAAGAAAAGACAAAGCAAAGCAATGCATTGACAATGTTTGAAATTGTATGCCTATTTAGGCCCCATTCTCCATGACTTTTCTTTGAGAGAGGAAATAAATGAAGTTACAGCTTTATTAAAATCTAGAAATCACAGTTGAAAGGGATGTAATCAATTATTAATCTAATCTATACCCAAAGAACTACCCTAATTACAACATACTTTTGAAGTTGTCATCTACTTGAAGATATCCAGTGAAGGCAGGGAACCATTATTGAAGGTCTATTTTAATTTAGGATAGTTCAAATTGTTATCTAATTTTCCATCACAGCAAGTTTCTCTCTCTCTCTCTCTCTCTCTCTCTCTCTCTCTGTCTCTCTCTCTCTCTCACACACACACACACACACACACACACACACACACACACACCCCTCTGTATTTCTGTATTTATCTCTCTGTCTCTTCCTTTGTCTTTCTGTTTCTGTCTCTGTCTCTCTGCCTCTGTCTCTGTCTCTCTCTCTCTTTTAATTCTCTTTTCTTCCTTCTTTCCTTTCTTTTCATGAATATTACTTCACAAAGGCATAATAACAGGGTAGTGTGTATGTTTCCTGGGGGAGATCTCTAAGCATTATTTGGATCACAGATGCAATAAATCCAATCACTCTTCCAGATACTTTTAATGTAAAATGAGTTGCCCTAGTTTTCTTATCCTTTTGATTTCATTTGAAAGTGATAATGGTAGAAGCAAGAAAATTTTTTTTAATTAAACTTTATCCATTTAATATATAATCAAGTAGATTCTTCAATTTATCCTTTAATTCAAAAGTTCTTAACCAGACATCAAATATTTCCAATTGGTTTCCTTTATAATCCTAAGTATTTTTTTCTGTTCTTAAAAAACATTGATCAGAAAATAAAACCATAGGCTTGATTAGTCTGCAAAAGAAGTCAATGACACAAAAAAATGACAGCTTTATCTTGATATGTGTTTGTTTAATATTATAGGAGGAATTTTATCTCCTATTTATTTTGGAGCAGCAATAGATGTAACATGCCTAAAATGGGCCATCAGTAGTTGTGGGGTTCGAGGAGCATGCAGAATATATGATTCTGTTTCATTTAGGTAAGTTGTTATTGTGATTTCTTGAAATGACTTTTCTATTGACTATGATGATTGCAGAAGAATGAAATGACATTATCTTTTAATATTGAAAGCCATGTTCAATTGGTTCTCTTTGAAGCCTTAATAAATTACCAGATTGAGTATTTCTTACATCCTGTTTGGAAATCATAGATGAAAGGATAAAGATGATGACAGTAAACTATTCCATTATAACATACATTCCTCAAAGCTATTAATGCACAAAGGGCAAAAAATAACTATTCTATGTCTTCTATGACACAAAAAGATAATAACTTCTGATGAAAAAATAACCTATAAAGCACTATTTGTTACATAGTCTCATTTTAAAACTCTAGTAAAGATAAACAGTCAAACATCTAAAATTTGTTCTATATTCCACCAGCTACATGATCTTGAACAAATTACTTAATCTCTCCAAGTCTAGGTTTCCTTATCACCAAAAATGTATTTGGTTGCTCCACATTACCTAGGACATTGCTAACAAATCAAATTCATTCAATCATTAAATAATTGTTAAATATATCATGTGTGCCATAAACTATACTAAAGTCTGGAAATATAAAGATGAAAAATGACAAGTCCTTGCCCTTTTAACTGTTATAGATGAGAAAAAAATATTAAGATGGCTAAACAAATCACTATAGTTTAAGTAAGAAAATGAATTGATGATGATGTTTGTCCTTTATTCTCAAACAAGACCATGACATCAAGATGCCATGACAAGCATATAAATTGGATTTGAGTGAGGGAGTGCTATGCTAAGTTACCAGTCTTTCTTTATACTCCAGAACTATCTGGATCCAGGGACCAGATATGAATCAGGAAGACTGAAGGCTGATGCTGGATGCAAGACAGTTTTCTTAAGAGCAGCTAGATGGTTCAATAAAGCACTGGGCTCTATCCACTGGATGACCTAGCTGCTCTTAAGAAAATGAAGTACACAAATATTAATCTGAGTACTAGGGAAGAAGTAGCTAATCATAGTGGAAAGGAACAGAAGGATGTAGACATGGAGCTGAACCTTAGTAGAAGTGAAGGATTTCAGTGACCTAGGTGATCCAGGTATGGAAGGTGAGGGGACTGAATGAATGAATGTATAAATGAATGAGAAATTATTGGGTTCTTTTTAATATGGTAAACTCTGAAATAAGTGGTAGAGATGCAAAGTACATACTTCGACTAAGGGAGACAACATATAAAAGGAACTTCATATACAGAATGGAGGGATAGCCCTGGAAATCCTAAGGGCACAGTGACAAGGTGAATATAGCAAGGCACAGAAGTTCAGAACTCTAGCAGGCTCAAAGACAGAGTCTTCAGACTATTTAGTAAATAGAAGAAATGATAAGGCCTGGAGAACACTATGGCAGGGTTGCAGATAATAAGGCCTGATGATCTTTCATCTTCCATTAGAATTATTGTGCCTATTAAGTTTGGGGCGAGGGGGGGGGGAGGGGGGTCCAGGCATCAGGGAAAGGACAACAGAAGGATAAGAAGGCAGAGTACCATCTTGCAGGTGTTCTTGGAGCTGGTAGGCAGAAGGAAGGCCAGACCTTCCTCTTTCCCTTTTTAGGTGACAGAGGGCAGGGTAAGAGCAGTCCAGGTTTCTAGAACACTGAACACAGATGAGTTAAACTTGGAGCCTTCTGGCCTCATACAGACTGCAAAGCTCCTGAATCCAAATGAATCTAATTAAAAGGTAATTGTGAAATGTTTAACAAAATAAATGAAGTATAATACAACATAGATAATGTTAATTTTCATTTTTTTTTTAGATTTTCTAAGGGAATGGGGTTAAAGTGGCTTGCCCAAGGCCACACGGCTAGGTAATTATTATGTGTCTGAGGCCGGATTTGAACTCAGGTACTCCTGACTCCAAGGCCAGTACTCTATCTACTGCACCACCTAGCTGCACCAATTTTCATTTTTCTAAGGCAATATGTGGCCAGAGTCATTTCTATTTGATTTTGATACTACTGACTACATAATTGTATACTATAGAAGTCAAAAGATTTTATATGTATGATAAGGCCCTTAATCCTGAGGTGGTTGTGTCGGATTCAGTTGTTTAAACTGAACCTATTAAGGACAAGAAAACTGGAGAAAATTCTCTTTCTGGATCAGTAAAAAAAGCCTGGGAAGCTGGGTGATACAGTAGGTAGAGTCAGATCTGGAGTCAAGAAGTCTCATCTTGTGACATCAAATCTGATCTCAGAAACTTACTAGCTGTATGATCCTGGGCAGTCCATCCCGTTTGCTTCAATTTCCTCATTTGTAAAATAAACAGGAAAAGGTAATGGAAAACCACTTCAGTATTTCTATTAAAAACCCCAAATGTGCTAAATGGGCTCACAAAGTGTCAGACATGACTGAAAAGACTGAGCAACAGCAACAGAGAAGACTCTTGAAATGATGATAACAGAAAGCATTCCTCACAATGAAAACATATCCACTGCAAATGCAAAAACCAGAAGTTTGAGTCATCTAGTATACAACAAAAATGGAATATGTAAAATTTCTGCTACATTATGTGACAAATGAGAATTGTCTAGATTAGTACTAACAAGCATATTCAAAGGTTTTTTTAAGCAACAAAATTGGCAAATGGTAGACTGCCTTCTTAGAGATGAGATATCTCACAAACAATAAAAATGTGAAAAGGTTGATGGAATGAGCCATTGGTTCAATTATTTGGGAAAAAAATTATAAATAACAAGTATAAGTCACTGATATTGGTTTTCCATGAATGTAGGCTGTCACGCTGACAAACTGTGGTAGATTTGAAGTATGTAAGTTTTAATCTTGCTTTCCTCATCTGTAAAATTGTACTTTCTCTGAGGATCCTCATGTAGAAGTTATTCATCTCTAGTTCATAACTTCTCAAATAGGTAATCCATAATACTATGGATAATCCACCCCAAAACTCTGATTTACTGAATATTAATATATTATACATTTTCCTGTTCATTAGTGCAGCAAGGTTTACCATCTTCTCATCTCAGTAACATTCATGTTATTCTTATGTTTGAAATATCCATGGCATAAAAATTCCAAACCCAATTTGACAGATCCTCTTACTTCTTTTGACTGATAGCCCTCAGGAGTCCTGAGGAAATACATTCACTATTCCATCACATACAGTGGAATTTATTACCTACTTTTGACATTACTCTAGAAAAGAAGGAAAATATGTGTTAAAAGGAACAAAACAAAATGAAATTTCTTGAATGATCAACAATTCATTTAAAAATGTATTTGGACTCAGAGACATGAATGGAGCATGGGCATGGAGTGAGAAACACATAGATTTGAAATCCACTTCAGTCACTTTGTAGCTTTGGAACCCAAACAACTTACTGAGCTTCAGTTTCCTCATATGTAAAAATGGAGATTTAAAAAAAAATAGAACCTCCTTCCCAGGATTGTTGTGAGGATCAAATGAATTAGTAAGTATAAACAACTTTGTAGATATGAAAGAACCATTCAGGTAATTTCAAAAAACCTTAGAGTGGTTTAAATTTATTAGAGTTCAGGATAACCCACAAAAATATTCATTTTTATTATTGCATATATTCGTTTTTCAGTTTGAGGGTTTTCCTTACAGAAATTTCCCTATAAATCTTGATATTATCAAAGTTAGAAAAAATGAGGAGGCATGTTGTAGAGACTTTTCCCGATATTGTTCCCCATTCTTCAGGGTTTTTCCACCCCTATTACCCAAAAAGGATTTCAAGAAAGTTGAAGACAAGTCATTAAGATAATACAAATTTCTGATTGCATCTCTTCTAATCAAAGATGAGGGCAAAAGCTTCAGAGACCTCTTGCTTTCCTTTCCTGATACAGTTCCCCTCTCTTTGGTTTATTTTTCTTTTTGTCTTCCCATTAGTCCCCAATCTCCACCAATAACCTGCCACAACTTCCAACATGCATGATTTATAATGAATGATCATTTCACCCCTATAGAATAAAGGGGAAAAGATCTCATCATCAGTTTTATCTCCTCCATTAAGAGTTCTAATTCACAATATTTATTGCCAATTCCTTTAAAAATCTGCTCAAAGACACAAATGAATATGCTTAGTTTACAAGGACAAAAATTCATACATTGGTTTTAAACCACTCTTTAAATGTGTAGCTGGCTATGGAATTTAAATTCAAAGGGAAGTAAACATTTTAATTATTTTATCATATAAACAATTTAAATATTTCTTTAATTAAGAATTCATTGTAAATCCTCATTATTTTTAAATAGTCTATAATGGTTTCTTAGCATTAAAAATGAAAAACATTAATTTCCTTTTATAGAAACACATACCTTGGCTTGACCATTGGACTAAGAGCACCAGAGTTCATCTTTTATATCTGCTTATTCATTGCTATGAAGAAGAAGAGCTATCAAGGAAACAACACTGGACCTTCTAATAATGAAGGAATAGATGTGGATGAATCAAACCTTGAAGAACCTTTAACAAATAACAAACAGCTGACAGCCTCTGCTCATATGGACAGTGAAAGCCCCATTTAGCCTGAACAAATACATCTCCACAAACAAGAATCCTTTCCTTCCTTTTGTAAGGTGATTCAGAAGCATCAAGAACCAAAATGTCAATCAGGAGAAAAGTCTGATTCAGTTACCATGCTCTTTTTGAGATGAATCTGAGAGTTATAATTGAACTGATTTTCACTGAGAATTCCTATACTTTTTGTTCTTTGTTATTGTTTTTTAATTGTACAGTTGTGTCTAACTCTATGTGACCTCATGGACATTTTTCCATGACATTTTCTTGGAAAGATATTGTAATGATTTGCCATTTTCTTCTCCATTGAGTTTGCATTTTACAGATATTGCACACAGGAGTTAAGTTATTTGCCCAGATTCACACAATAGTATGTATCTGATACTCAATTTGAACTCAAATCTTTCTGACTGCAGGACCAGTAGCTATCTACTATACCACCTAACTGCACTTTTTATTTTTACTGAGTATTAATTGAGCATATGAAACTGTTAATGGCAAAAAATCTAATAGGAAAATAGTGGTATATATCTTGCTCTAGTGTTGCTATATGAATATAATGAAGATTTATGTATATTTCATGAAGCATTGACAACAATGTAGAAAATTAATAATTAATTATTACACCTATTATTTTGTCAAAAGAGAGCAAGATTACTGACACAAATAAAAAAACAAGAGAATAACTCTTGCTAACCAAGAAGTTACTGATGTTCTCTTTTACAACAAATTTAACTCATGTCTACTAATGTGTAAGATTCAGAACCTACGATGAAGCTGTTTTCCATTCCCACACACAACAATCCCTAGCATATCCCACTTCTTGTCATTTTTTGAAACAAAATTATTACATAATGAATGCCACATAAGTTGTAAACAAAAGTTCAAAAATAGTATAAACAAATGTCGATTAAACAATAGTCAAAACCAATATTCCCAAATTCCTTGAAATATATTTTGTCCCCAATTTACAAACAAAGATTACAAAGTTTTTTCTTTTGCCAACAAAAAACTTTTCAAAGCAATCAAATTAAAAATCCAAACTAAAAGGAGTAACTTTTAACTCAGGTAACATTTAACTATTTCAGATCTGAATTACATAAACACACAGGAGTTTAGACACTAACACAGAAACAACTCTCTTGTATCACATTTACCAAGATGAGATTGATACACTGGCCAATATCAGATCTCAGAATACAGAAACATTTTCCCACTTCTCCAGGCCAGTAGAAAGATGTAAAATGTCTTATAGATATTTAAATACACATATACACACATAACACACCAAAATATTAGCCATAGGCACAAGCTTCATTTGAAAGAAAAAATATAAATTTCCCAATCCCAGAAAAAAATCTTCTTCCCCCTTTCTCTTAACTAATTGAAGCATGAAGCTTCCCAATCAATAACCTATTGAAAAGCATAGTCATTTCTCAACCCCTTCCCCTCCTCCCTGAACCAGGAAGAAGGCATGGGAGTCCTTTTATTTATAGAATAAGTTTTTGGAGGGGTCTTTTCCTTGTAGCGAAGCCTGCATTCCATCTGAGACATGAGCTTGAGTTTTGAAGTTCCAAAAAGAAAGATTTCCCTTCTCCCTACCCCCCCTCCCTCTGCAAAGGGTAGAAGCAGCAGACAATGAGAGAGAGCATTTGCAATTACATGATGGTTGACAACAGTACAATTTGGAGTTGTTGCATTTTCTAAACAGTAGTCAACACCATTACAAACTGTACAACAGCATATGACATTTTTGCTCTCAGCAGCGGAAGTGCAGTTAGTGTTCAATTCACAGCCCTCTGGTGCTAGAGAAATGGCTGAGGCAATAAAGTGAAACTCATTGTGGCTTCTGAAGTGAAATTCATTGTTGGCATCAGGGTCTGCATCAGATTCTGCATCAAAGTCAGCATCAGGTCTGCATGCAGCATAGTGCAATCAGGCAGGCAGCAGCAGTCAAAAAGAATGGCACTCAGTGATGGACTGCTGCTAAGGAAGAAACTCCATCCCCCATTTAAATTTCCTTGTCTATATTCTGATCCCTAGTGTCCTGACTTTTCACATTTTGGGCACAGAATTTTAGGATGATGTGTTCTGACCTTTCTGGGTTTAGTTCCTTGGGCACTCCAACAATCTTTCTTTAAATGTCCAGGTTTTCCGCAAACAAAGCAAGTCTGTTTCTCTTTATTTCTCATGTGCATATTAGCAAATGCCTCTGTCATTAAACTTGTGTGATACACTTGAGACCCTACTCTGTCACATCTTTGAATGACTTCCTCAAAGGTGGCCTCCCTTCTTAAGCCAATCATTGCTTTCTGACAATCAGGATTTGCATTAGTCCATGCTAATTGTTTTATTAATACATCTATTTCTGCTATATCTCCTAAAGTTCTTCCTACTCCCTCCTGTAACTAGAAATTTACAAAAAGAATTCTACAAAAGCCTCATAATTTCTTTGTCTAATAAGTGCAAATGGTTCTTTCTTATCATTTTGTACTGGAATATGTCCCTAAGCATTGTTTACACAGGTAGCAATTGCTGAAAGTAAGCTTTGCCTGAGATACTGTGTTTCATGGAGGATAGTATATTGAATGTAGAGTCAGGAAGATCTGGGTTTGGATCTTACTTCAATCATTATATTATCACTATAACCATTGACAGTCATTTATCTTTCCTAAGTCTCATTTCCCTCATTTGTAAAATAAAAGGACTGTTAAGGCATCTTCCAGACTTAAATCTATTGTCTAGTAAAGGCTAACATTAATAGAGCTCCTCTTCTGAGCTTCACAAAAACCCCATAAAGTATACATTTCACATATTGGTATAATCATTCCTATTTTGCAGATTACACAATTGAAATTCAGAGTAATCATAGTGACACATGCTGTCACATAGCTAGCAGAGGAGGTCTTCAAATCCAAGTCTTCCTGACTCCTGATGGGTTCCAAAAATGAATTTTATAAATGCCACTTGAGATAAGCATGGTTTGAAAATAGTTCATCTTAGAAAAATCTGGAGATTTTATTAGTAATTCAATAAGAATATATTTCAGTGCAGAGGTATATACAGTAGCAATGCATATTAAATTGAAGTTATTCAGAGAGAAAAACTTGGAACCAAAACCTTGGAAAAGGCCCCCTGAATAATCTTAAGGGATATAAGGGATATAAAAGATGAGTCTTGAAGGAAAGAAAGAAACCAAGACTTAGAGATAGGATAGAGCATTTCAAGAATTGTGGACACTAATTCATAGACAAATTCAAAAGAAATGCAGGTAGGTCATTGTAAGTGGATCATAGAATTCATGAAGGAAAATAAAATGAAAAAATACTGAAAAATAGAAAGAGGACAGGCTATTAAGAATTTAAAATGGCAAATAAAAGTTGTTATATATGTAGTAGAGAGCCACTGGCTTTTATTGAGCAAGAAAGTGACATGATGAGACAACTGAGTCAGGGAAAACAGTTAAAGACCTTGAAAACACTACAAATGAGAGATAATGAAGATCTAAGGTTGTGGGTCTATACATAACAGAAAAGGAAATAACAAGTGAAAAACTGTTTTGATGGAAATTGAATTTGTTCTGTTTGATCCCAAATAAAAATGGCATAAATAGTCTTGAAGTAAGAAAAAAATTCCTAATAAGCAAATGGAATGAATTGTTTCTGGAAAATAATTTGGAACTGTGCACAAAAAAATTATTAAATAGTACATATCTTTCCAGCCAAGATGGCGGAGAGAAGACAGGCACAGTTCTAAAGTCTCCTGATCTTTCCCCATCTATCACATGAAACAAACCTCTTAGAAGAAATCCAACCCACAAAACCCAGAAAGAAAAGCCAGGAGAAAGAACATCTACTTCAGGATTCGTCTCCTGCAGCAACACTGGCGGGTGAGGCTGGGCTCAGAGGGAGGATCAGCCCCGATCAACCAGATTAACAGCTGAATTGGAGCCTGGAGTCTGAAGCCCCAAGAGCCAGACCTGCTGGATCAGCAGTGGGGCTGGACTGCAGGGGCTTGAGTCAACTAGGGAATAGAGGCACTGATGTTGGTGCTGTTCCCCGGGACCTTTCGGACAGGGCTGGGGGGAGAGTTCCAGTGCAGGAGAGCTGCAGACACCATCCCTGGGTTCCTCTGGTCTGAGGAATATGGAGTCTCATTACAGCTCAGACCTCTTCCCAGAGGGAACAAATGCAAACTACTTCTGCCTCAGGCCCAGGTGTGTGAGCAGAAGAACCAGCCCAGCTGGAATGACCTCAGGCCAGGGTAAAGAGCACCATTGATTGAAGGCAAAATAATTCAATAGCTCCAACTCCTCCCTTCAAGCAAAGGGAGAAGGCCTCAATCAAGGTCACAGAAACTCCAGAGAAAGTGACCAGCACCTTTTACTGGCCAACCAGAGAAATTGTTTTAAGTGAGTAAAGCCTTTAGCAATCCCAAGCCGCTGTGAACCAGCCCCTCCCCAACTCAAGGTCTTAGCAAAATGAAGAAGGGTCAGCAGAAAGGTGGATCCATAGAAAAATTCTTGGAAGGGAAGGACCCTAACTCAGAAAGACCTGGAACCTCTGAGGAGAATACGATCTGGTCTTCAGCACAGAAAGACTTCCTTGAAGAAATAAGGAAGGAGCTTAAAAATCAACTGGAAAATTTGGGAGAGACAATTAATACCTTGCAACAAGAAAACAAAACCTTAGTAAGTACAATTGGACAAATACAAAAGGAGAATAAATCTCTAATATCATCAATTGGACTATTACAAAATGAGAATAATTCTCTCAGATCCTCAATTGGGCAAATGCAAATAGAAAAAAATTCTCTCAAAACTTCAATTGGTCAAATGGAAAGCTCTTTCAAAAGTAGAATTGACCAATTGGAAAAGGAGTTGCAAAAGGTTAACGAAGAAAACTCCTCCCCAAAAAAAAGAATGGAGTCTACAGAAACTAATGACTCCATGAGACAGCAAGAGTCAATTAAACAAAATCAAAAAGTAGAAAAAATGGAAGCAAATGTAAAATACTTCATCAACAAAACCACTGACCTCAAGAATAGATCGAAGAGAAGCAACCTGAAAATTATGAGACTTCCTGAAAACATTGAAGAGAAAAAAAGCCTGGACTTATTATTACAGGATCTAGTGATGGAAAACTGCCCTGATATCATGAAATCAGAGGGCAAAGTAGTTATTGAAAGAGTACATCAATACCCACCAGGAAAAAGATCCTGAAATGAAAACACCAAGGAATGTTGTGGCCAAATTCCAGAACTATCAAATAAAAGAGAAAATCATGCGAGCAGCCAGAAAGAAACAATTTAAATATCAAGGAGGGACAGTAAGGATCATGCAGGGCCTGGCTGCACCAATATTAAGGGATCCAAGGGCCTGGAATGAGATACTTCCAAGAGCAAGGGAGCTTGGAATGCAGCCAAGAATCTACTTTCCTGCAAAGCTGAGCCTTCTCTTCCAGGGAAAAGGATGGACATTTAATGAAATGGAAGAATTCCAAAAATTCCTGATGAAAAGAGCAGAGCTAAACAGAAAATTTGGATATCAAACAGGAGGTTTAAGAGACACATGAAAAGGTAAAAAAAAAATAGGGGGAGGTAAAAGGAAAAAAAAATGCGATCCACTAAACTGAAACTGGCTATATCCCAGCATGGGGGAAAAGATTCTCATCGATCTTGAGAATTGTAACTCTAACAGAGAGAATATACCTAGCTAGAAATGAAGGACATTCATGAACTATCCATGAGACTGCTATCTAAAGAGATGTAACTGGCTTTAACCCCACTTGGGAGAAAGACTCTAATAACTCTCAGGAATTTTGACTCTATTCAATAGAATATACTGAACTAGAAGGGACAGACACTCAGAATTTTCTATGACTTAGATAGAATGATCTAAAAAACACTACCTCCTTAAAAAGGGGGACAGGAAAGAAACAGGAGGAGGGAGGGGATTGAATGGAGTAAATCTCATTACACTAAGAGGTACAAAAAACCCTATGGTAATAGAGGGGAAGAAGGGAGCAAATGCGAAATACCTGAATCTTCTTCTCATCAGACTTGGCTTAAAGTCAACCTACACATACTCAGTTAACTTATAAAACATCTAACCTTTCAAGTATTAAAAGGGGAAAAGGGGAGGGGGGACAGAAAAAGGGAAGGGGAGTGGAGGGGAGAAAAGGGGAAATAACAAAAGGAAGGGAAGGGAAAAGGGAAAAAGGGAAAGGGGAAAGAAAGGGGAGGGTGTGATATAGGAGGGTAAATAGTATATAATTTTTTTACCATGCAAAATTAATGCTAGGCCTATAGCTCAAACAGATTAAAGAAAAAGGAAGTTATAGGTACAAATATATTTATATGAATTATTTTTTATGATGGCATAGAGTTGAAACTAGTTGAGTCCAATTGAACAAGACCTGAAAAATTATGGTGTGAATTTAAAGAAATATTATTTCCATCATTCCATTGTTTCACAAGAATTTGTAAAGGGTTTTGGATATATTGTATTTGGAGTTATTTGTATTGTGGTGATAATTAATTCAGGGGAACTGATCACAGAATCATAAAATTTGAGAACTAGAACAGACCTCAGAATCTATCTGATCTAACCAATATCCCAAATAGATGTCCATTCTGGTATATTCAACATGTAACTGCCAATTTCTTCTTGATGACTTAAAGTGGAGGTTACTCTCCTATGGAAATCCATTGCTTTTCTAAAATTAAATTTTATTTTTAGTTAACAAGATTTATTTTTCTCACTTTTTCCCTCTTTCCATTTGGAAGGCAAATAAAATCTTTTGCAATATATGCACACTCAAGTAAATTTCCATAAGAATTATAGCCAAAAATGTGTTATATTTTGTATATTTAGTCCATTATCTCTCAGGATGTGAGTTTATAAACCAATCTATAATTGTGGTTGACAATTGCATTGATCAGAGACTTTGTTTCCACAGTTTTATCTTTCAAATGTTATTTTATAAAATATAAACTTTATACTTCTCACTTAAATCTTCCCAGATTTCTCTGGGACCTAATATAAACACCAGACACATGTACCTAGTAATTTAACAAATGACTAATTGATGTCAGGGAAAATGGTGGTGCTGTCATAAAGATGAGAGTTCAGTTCTGCCTATGAGGAATCATTCAGACTTGGGAAAGCATGGGTGGAAATAAAAGAAAAATTTATTTAAAAGGTTACAAGACAGAGAAAGAGAGAGAAATAAAAGAGCAGCCAAGCAGCCTTGGCTGGGCCATGGTCAGAGAAGACTGAGCCTGAACAAAAAAGTCTAAGCCAGGTTTTAATGTTTTACCTCTCATCCAGAGGGCAAAAGGTGAACTCCCTGGTAGGGTAAAGAATGGGGATCTCCACCCAATTTGAGCAGCCTTTTAAGATTAAAATTGTTTCTGTTACAACCATAATTCAGTACTTCAATTTACATCTCAAGAGTTAATTTACATCTCCACCCAAATTATTTCTGTTACATTCACAAATCTCTTCCTCTTTCCCCTGCATCACATGGAGCTGAGGCCATATTTTTCCAGGGACATAGGCCAGGAACACAAGGTACTAGCTCAGAGAGAGAAAGAAAGAGAGGAAAGAAAGAGAACTCCACTCCAGAAGACATCACTTAAATGCATTGTCACAGTGGGTTGGACAAGGTGATGCCTGGGAGTGCTTTAGCACTGGGTTCCAGGTATTCTCCAATATCTATGCCACAGAGGTAGCCCTCCGACAAGTGACCAAGACAATACTCATTGAGCATGGGTTGCAATGAGTCTTTCCTGACCCCAAAGGTCATGACCTTCAAGTTCAACATAGTCATTTCCTGTGCCCTGCTTCATGACTTCTACAATATCAGAAGATATAAGTGAAATTTTCTGTAGTCATTGTACTTTATAATTTTTGGTGATTGAAAACTGATTGTAAAGAAATGGAAGGATTCCAAATTTCTACTTTCCATTTATCCCCATTAAACAGCATATTGAATCCATAGTACAAAGGTGTCTATATTTTAACCAAGTTTACTGATTTAATCATTTGGAAATACCAATTGCACAGATAGGTAGCCTTTTGTTTTTTAGCAGAGAATTCCATATTTATCTTAGAATAGCCTTTAAAACTGCAGAATATATTACAGAAGAGATTCTAAACCTGAATTTATTTTTTAAAAGGACATGTTTTGTGAAATGTATTTCAATATAATTGATTTTTATGATTCTATGTATTTTATTTTAGACATTTAAAAGGGTTATTTGAAAAAATGACTGATCTTCTTAAAAGTGAAAAGAACTTAGGGAAATAATTTTATTACTTTGAGTTCTTTTCTAAATGAGTGACTCAAAATGCCTGTGGAAAGCTAAGGTACTATGACTTTCTGCTGATGTGTCCAAAGGTAGCCTCTACCCTGGGGGTTGGGGGTGGGTAGGGAGGAGGCCTACCATTCAAGTCAACCCCTATTTCATTTGTTGTTGTGCTGTTTGGTAGTGTGTTGCATTGTAATCATAAATGGGTATTGAATTCTCTAAGCAGCCCTTGAGGAAGGTTTTTGTTGGGCCCTGGGGCCCAGAAAAGCTTAAAGATTGGATACCCTTGATATAGTAGTAGAAATACAAAGTGACCATCTAAACTGAGTAAACAGATACTGACAGTGGTAACTGCCAAATCATTCCCAGGTCTAATCAGGACAAATCAACAATTATCACATTGTACTAAACTGGGGTAGAAAATTTAAATATATTTTTAATATTAATATTACTTTAAAATGCAATGAACATATATCAATGTTATATTTTATTAATATAATCTTATAAATGTTGAAAAAGGAAAGAAATGCCAATTTTTAAAAAAACTTACATTCTCAGCAATTTATTTCTATTTGACTAGGATTATGACCAGATAAGATAGTTAATGAGTAATTAAAATTTAAGAAAAAAAACAACACTGAGCTTTCCACTTATATTCAGTTCATTCAATATGAACAGAAAAAGGGATGAATGTGTCACTGCTGAAGTTGAATTCTAAAGTCTAGGTAAGAACCTTCTAGATTTGTTCATTGAAATATTTTTTTCTCACCCAACCAGTTTTGATAAGCAATATGATTAGTAATAAAAATATTTAAACTTTCCAACATGAAACTCTTTTTTAAGACTTTGCTCTTTAGTCAAATCTTGTATTAAATATGTCTGTGCTTTACCTTTACTTTGTACTTAAAGATAAATTTGAGAATTATACATAGATCAGTTTTGAAGTGGGAAATAACTGTTTCTATTCTTTAAATCCCAAACAGATAAGATAAAGCATCTCATTCTCCATTATCTACTCTATTCAGTTATCCAACTAATTTATAAAGGAAACTCATCTCGCCATACCCTTCTGGTACTCTCCATGAGTAAATTACAATGATCACAGGTACTTATAATAATTGAGATAAGAGTAACTGTGGAATGTTTTTGAATGAGAATAGAGAGATATCAGAGTACATTAGCAAGAAAATAATTTCATTTTGACAACAGGATTAAAATTTCAAAGGAAACCAGAGAAAACAAGTGAGAATAATATCTCTATTCCTTCTCTTTCAGCAACTGGAGATCCATGATAAGACTGAAAATAGTAATTAAATTTCTCTTTCAGATATTCTGAGGGTCTCAGGAAATATCCTGTATGTGGGGGCAGAAGGGAAGGGAGACATATAGATTTAACATGGATGACATGCTGTTTGAAAGGAATTTTGTGCTTCAAAAAGTACTAAGGTTCCTAGGTATAGTCTCAACCATGATAAACTATGCAAATTCAGGAAAGTCACAATCTAGTATATCTCAAAGGAGAAACATTGATTTGATCTCTCTAAACTTCTTTACAGATCATGCATTCTAACCCTCAGCTAATAGAAATATCAAATTTATACCATTACCTTTGGATTACCAGTTAGAGTTTGAAGGAATTTAGAGATAATCTGATCCAACTCTAAATTTGTAGATAAGAAACTAAGTAAAGAGTGTTTAAGTAACTAGCACAAGGTCATCACAGCTAGCTTGTTAGTGTCTGGCTGGAACCCAATGTCATCTTGGGTTACTAATAAGAGAAATATAACTTCTAGAAGTGAGAAACCTTCTGTATTTTCCCCTTAAATCTGAGTCCCATATATTAAGAAAGACCTTGATTAAATAGAGACAACCAAAGGAGGTAAGCCTGATTAGTTATATCTGTGGGATATAATAAAGATTGAAAGAACTGAGAATGTGTTACAAGAAAGATTCAGGGGAAACATAATAACTGTGGAAGACTTTTCATTTGAAAGATCAGGAGGGCAGAACCAGGAGCAAAGTTCCAAATTCAGGGAAAAAATGAAAAGAAATCTCTATTAAGTAGAACTTTCCTGAAGCAGAAAGGGCTGCTTAGATAGATATATTCTGCTAATTAGAGAATTTCACAAGAATACTGGATGCCACTTTAGAGCTAAATGAAGGATTCCTTTTCGGGCATGAGTTGGGACACCATCTCTAAAATTTTGTGCTTTTGTGATCTTCTATCTCAGAAATCTATTGCTCTTTTCTACTTTGCCATACTTGTACTAATTGTGACCAAGGGAATGTTTGTCCTCATTTTAATCAAGAATAATATTTGTTTCTTCCTTCCAACAAATATAATTTCATGGAAGTAAATTTCAAATTTTGTATTAACTCTTACAAATAAAATATAGGCAGTCACTGCTGGTTCTTGTTTTCATTTATATTTCTGCAGCACAAAAGTCCTGGTTCTATTTTGACTAAAGAACAAAGCTTTTAAATTCTTAATTTGGTATATTGAATATATTATACAATATGTGTGAATATATATATATTAATGTGTCATATGTAATACAAAAAGAAAGGGATGAATATGATCTGATTTTATCTACTTCAGCAAAATCACAATAGAAACATAAGCATATAAAAATGTACGGATATGAGTTTAGACATATTTCAACTACATGTAATGGAATCTCTTTCAATTTTTTTATATATGCAAGCCTTATATACAAATAAATACATATATCCACTCATAAGTTATAATATACTAATATTATGAAAACATGTTTTTCATCCAAGTATACCATTAGAATGGATATTTGCCCTATTGATTCAAAACACACCCACTCTAAAATTCACTGAGAGGTTAAGTGGTTGACCCTTTGTTATAGTATATGTCATAGTATAGCTGGGCCAAGATTTGAACCCAATATTCTAGACTCTAAGAATTTAATTAACTGTTCATTGGGAAAAAAACTGATATCTTTACTTGTTGAACTTCTATGTACGCTTCAAAATATATTTAAAATGCTATCCCATCATGACCTTATTGATTTAGATCTGAAATTATCTGGTTCATTGTTTCTTCATTAAAAGATGAGAAAACTGAGAACCAAAGAGGTTAAGCAATTTGTACTAAGTTCAGAAGTAGAAGAATATTAAATTAAGAAAAAATTAAGACTATCTTTAACCAGGTCTTTTGACACCAAATCCAATGATCTTACCAATACACTAAAATCTCCTAATATTTCATTTCTGGATAATCTTTTTTTATTCTGATTTTCCTTTTTTATTGATATTTTATTTTTCCAGATACATGCTATGAAAGTTTTTCAACATTTATCAACATGCATATGCATATTTTTAAGTTACATAATTTCCTTCCACTCTGCCTTTCCATTCCCTCCCCTCAGTGGTAAACAGTCAGGTGAATATTGCACATACATATTTGTGTTAAACATGCTTACAGAATAGTCATTTTCAGTACGAGGAATTAGGATCAAGGGAAATAAATACATAAGAAATTTTTTTAAAAAAATGGAACGTAGTGTTATCAGATTTGAGGGGCTTTTTGTTTGTTTTGTATAGCATTGTCCATAACTGGTCTAATAGGGTTGTCCTAGCTCTCTGAACTGCTGAAAGGAGCTGCATCCATCTAGGTTGATCAACTCACAATGTTTTTGCTAATGTGTAGAATTGTTTTGTGATTTCAATGAGGTTCGGATTCGTTCCTACAAATGGCGCTGTCACTCAGTTAAAAAATGAAAGTATTTTAATTATACAATACAAGGAATAGATTGCTTACAGTAGCATCCAATACAGCAGATAATACATAAAAGACAAAGGATTATTAATACTATAATCAAAATAGAAGAGAAAGATAAAGAAAACATCACCAATTCGGGTAGCACCAACTCTCGAGATGTCAGGTCGGGGAATCCCAGTTTTCATGGACCCTCGAGGTCCGAATTAGGAGACCACATTTATACCCCAGGCAGGATGTCTCCTCCATGGGTGAGATTCCAATGAGGAGAAGGGGCTTACAACTTTTACACCTTTGAGGACAAAGAAGGCTCAGAGCGATCTAAGTTGAATGGGATCCAATTCCCTTTTGGCTTCAGGTATAGATTGAATCAATATGTTATTTTTTAAGGAAATGCCATTATGGGGCTGTAAGGTTTATTTTTATTAAATATCAGTATTGGGAGAATAGCCAGTTCCTCCCAATCCTGTTTTGTCTTTCCCAGGGATGGCTAGTTCCTGGGATATCAGAAATACAGCCAAATCACATAAGGCATACTCCAAATGGTGAGTTCATATACCAGTCATTGCCTCAATTACGGCCTTCATACATATTGAAGAGGCCTTACACTAATAATTTGGTAATTATTAATTAGGAATTAGGAATTATCAATTCAAGAATGTTCTCTTGGTTCTGCTCCATTCACTTAACATCAGATCCTGTAATTTATTCCATGCTTCTCTAGAGTCTACCCATTTATGATTTCTTGAAGAACAATAGTATTCCACAATGTTCATATACCATAACTTGTTCAACCATTCCCCCCATTGATGGGTATCCCTTCAATTTCCAATTCCTTGCCACTACAAAAAAAAAAAAAACTGCTATGAATATTTTGGAACATGTGGGACTTTTTCTATTTTTTATGACTTCCTCTGGATATTGGTCTAGTATTGGAATTTCTGGGTCAAAAGGTATGATCAGTTTTATTGCTTTTTAGATAGTTCCATATTGATCTCCAGAATGGTTGGATCAGGGGGCAGCTAGGTGGTGTAGTGGATAAAGCACCAGCCTTGAAGTCAGGAGTACCTGGGTTCAAATCCAGTCTCAGATATTTAATAATTACCTAGATGTGTGGCCTTGGGCAAGCCATTTAACCTCATTTGCCTTGCAAAAAAAAAAAAACCTAAAAAAAAACAGAATGGTTGGATCAGTTCACAATTCCACCAGCAATGCATTAATGCCCCAATCCTCCCCCAGTCTCTCCAACATTGATCATTTTCCCTTTTGTGTCATCTTAGCCAATCTGACAGGTGTGAGGTAATGCCTCAGAGCTGTTTTAACTTGCATTTCTCTAATCAATAATGATTTGGAGCATTTTTTCATATGTTATATATATAGCTTTAATTTCTTTATTTCAAAGCTGACTGTTCAATATCCTTTGACCATTTTCAGTTGGGGAATAATATGTAACTTTATAAATCTGATATAATTCTCATATATTTTAGATAAGATTTTGACCACATTTATCAGAATCCCTAGCTGGGAAAATTGTTTCCCAGCTTTCTGCTTTCCTTCTAATTTTGGCAGCATTGATTTTACTAGTACAAAAATTTTTAATGTAATATAGTCAGAATCATTCATTTTGCAATTTATAATGTACTCTATTTATTACTTGGTCATAAGTTTCTCCCCTTTCCATAAATCTGAAAGAGTGTTTCTTGTTCTATTAATTTATCTATGGCGTTGCAGTTTATGTCTAAATCCTGCCCCCCTTTTGACCTTATTTTGGTATAGGGGTATAAACTTCCTTAGAATGCCACCTATATTCCTCTCTAATTATGAAAACATTCTTTTACTCTTTTTTTGTTATTTTCTCATTTCTTTCTGTGAATTCATTGGGTTAGGAAATGCCCAGTGAAGAAATCCTTCTATCACTGCAGATCAGCAGCTCTTTCACAAACAGCATCAGAGAAAGAGTTTTGACTGAGAGTTTAAGTAACATGCTCACAGTCACATAGAAAGTATATGACAGAGCAAAACTTGAATTCTTCAGTATCATAACAGGTAATTCCATGGTTTTCCAAGACCAGATAGATTTAATCACTGATGGGTGGCTCCTCTGGTTTCCACACATCTGTTTCTGATTAACATTTTAAGAAGTTGAGAAAACATGCTTACTCTATTATATATAAACAAACCACAAATCTCAACTGGGACCTTGCTACTATAAAATAATCTGTCAATTAACTCTTCCTTAACTGCTTCCCTTGCCTATTCAACCCAAAAGCTGTTCCAAATCTTTTCTTATTTACTCAAAAGTCCTATGCATTCCCTCCCCCAACCATCTCTGCTGAATTATTTCTTCACTGGAAAATTGAGGTTATTAACCAAATCTTTTCTCCCCTCCCTTCTTCATCATTTCATATATTTCAGATATCATCTTCCATTATTCCTCTTTCACTCCAATATCCAATTAGATGAAACTTCTAGTTGTAAAAGTCAATTGCTCATTCTATTCCTGTGTCTTTTCTCCATCCAACTGCCTTCTTCATTATCTTCATTCTCTCTCTCATATTAAATCACTCTCTAAATATGGTCTTCTTCTCTGCAACTTGCACATAAACACTCTTATCTTCCCCATCTTTAATAAAAACCATTACTCTATTTTACCATCCTAAGCAATTAGAATCTATGTATCTTCTCCTCTTGTTAGTGAAGATCTTAGGTGGTAGAGTAGATTAAGCAGAGGCTGGGGAATTAGGAAGATTGAGTTCAAATCCCAATTGAGAAACTTGACTCCTACTAGCTGTGTGATCTGGGGTAAGTTACTTAACCTTCATTGACTTTCATCCAAAGTCATCTCCAATCATCCTAAATCATATCTGGTCAATGAATGCAGATGACTTTGAAGGAGAAAATGAGACTGGTTATTTAGCATAACACCTCCTCACTCAAATCCAACTAATGTGCTTGTCATGATATCACCTACCCGATATCATCGTCTTCTTCCAGAATGAAGGTCAAACATCATTAAACCTGTGTAATCTGACCTCTGACCTCATCACTCAATTAAAGGTGGTATTATTAAAGTTATTAATGGTCTCTTAAATAGAAAATCTAATGGCCTCTTCACACTCATATTTCTTTTTTTTTTTTAGTTTTTTTTTTGCAAGGCAAATGGGGTTAAGTGGCTTGCCCAAGGCCACACAGCTAGGTAATTATTAAGTGTCTGAGACGGGATTTGAACCCAGGTACTCCTGACTCCAAGGCCGGTGCTTTATCCACTATGCCACCTAGCCACCCCCACACTGATATTTCTTAACTTTGCTGAAATTTTGGATATTTTGAATATTTTCTCTTCTACCTGGGTTTTCACTTTTTTATCTCCTTCCTATCTGGGTTTTTTTTCATAACTTTGTTCCCTTTTTAATCTCCTTCTTAACAATTCCTTCATATTTTTCTCAGGATCTTTATCTATGTTATGCTTGATAATTGTCAGTATCTCCAAAAGTTCTGTCCTAAGTGACTGTGATTTTTTTCTTTCTATGTTTTCTCACTTGGCATTTTCTTCAGCTTCTATGTTTTAAATGTTATAATCTCCCTGCAGATGATTTCCAAAACTATTTCTTCAGTCTTAGTTTTTCTCCTGAGCTCTAGATCTACATCACCAACTACTCTGGAGACATCTTAACTGAGTGTCCTGAAGGGATCTCAAATTCAACATTTTGAAAACAAAACATTATCACAAACCTTCATATATCAATTTTTCTATTATTGTAGAGGTAATAATCATTCCTTCAAAACTTCAGTGTTATCCTTGAGTTTTCTTTCTCAATCATCTCATATATACAACTGGTTGCCCAATTTCTTATTTTTTCCATCAGCTATCTCATAAATATCCTTCTTTTTGCCCACAGAATCATAGACTTGTCTCAGACTTTTATCACCTCTCTCTCTCTTGGACTACTGCAATAGGCATCTAATCTACCTATCTAAATTCTTTTACACTCCAATATACCCTTTACTTTGCTGCCAAGGTAATTTTCCTAAAATGTAGATTTTATTATGGCACCTTACCCCATTCAGTTAAACTAGACTGCTTCACTTTTAACTCCAATATCATATTTAAAGTATTTTGTTTTATAATTTTTAACTCTATACCATCTAGTTCCTCATATCTTTTGAATCTTCTTATATTCTCCCTTTAATGAACTCTAAGATCCAGCCCTATTGGCTTACTCACTGTTCATAACAAACAACACTCCATCTCCCATCTCTATGATTTTGAACTGACTCATGCCTAGAAATTTTACTATATTATTTTATTATTTTACTTTAACCTCTTAATATTATTTTTTAAGTTTTTGCAAGGCAAATGGGGTTAAGTGACTTGCCCAAGGCCACACAACTAGGTAATTATTAAGTGTCTGAGACCAGATTTGAACCCAGGTACTTCTGACTCCAGGGTTGGTGCTTTATCCACTGCGCCACCTAGCCACCACCTAGCTGCCCCCTCTTAATATTACTTGACCTCCTTTAAGCCTCTGCTTAAGAAGCATCTCTTTCAGAAAGTCATTCTGATTTCCCTAATTACTAGTATCATTTCCTTCATTAAAGACAATGTTGATGTCAGTCAGCACTTTATTAGCTTAGATTCAATGTTGGGGGAAAAAGTAATACTTCTAGGCCCTTGAATATTTTCCCCCAAAAGAAGGTTTACTTAGATCTAACATAGTAAGGACATTGAAAAAAAAGAAAAATAGGACTTAATTTCAGGAGACAAGATTACTTTTTTTCTTTTAGAAAAAAAAGATGACTTTTGTGCTCTCAAGATATGTACCTTTTGGGCTTTTTGTGCTCTTAGGTAAGGAAACCAAAACACTACCAGAAGCAAAAAATAAGCTATATCAAGGAGGCATAACCAAATCCTGAATTTTAGGGAAAATTTGCCTTAATCATGTTGTAGAAATGGAGTTCTTAGTAGATATTGGACTTATCATACCTTACTGAGATAATTTTCCATTGACTTTTTATTTTGTGTCTTTTGATTCATAAATGTTGTGTCACCAATTATTATGTGAGTTCCTTGAGGTCACAGATTCTTTATATCCCCAGTACTAGATATAGTCCTTGGCACATATTAATTTTTTTAATAAATACTTAAGTGTTTGATTAGTTATGTGGCTTTTTCAAATTGATCTGTAAATAAAAGAGCCAATTTTTGGTTACTGGACTTAAACTTAAATCTCTTCCAGCTTAGTAACATATCCATCACTCACTTGTGTACATTTTTAAATTAACTATATCTTAGATCTCTTCTTCTCATTCTTATTATATTTTTTTGAACTGAAAGAGACTTGGATCCTTCTAAAAGAAAAGTCTCTTTAGAAATGTTACCTCTAGAACAAGTGAAGAAAAATATATTGAAGAAGCAAAGCTTTCACTCTTTGCAAATGATATGATGGTATACTTAGTGAACTCGAATAAATCTTCTAAAAAACTCCTTGAAACAATTAACAACAACAAAGTAGCAGGATATAAAGAACAAGAGATAGAAAGAAAAATTCCATTTAAAGTAACTATAAACAACATTAAATACTTGGGAATCTACTTCTCAAGTCAAACCCAGAAGCTGTATGAATACAATTATAAAATACTTCCTATCCAAATAAAGTCAGATCTAAATAATTGGGAAAATGTCAATTGCTCATGGTTAGGTTGAGCTAATATAATAAAAATGACAATTCTACATTCTCCAAAAATGACATTCTACACAAATAAGTAATTTATTTATTCAGTGCC
Organism: Macrotis lagotis; assembly: GCF_037893015.1. Classification (NCBI taxonomy): domain Eukaryota; kingdom Metazoa; phylum Chordata; class Mammalia; order Peramelemorphia; family Peramelidae; genus Macrotis; species Macrotis lagotis. The sequence goes on along the minus strand of NC_133664.1, from coordinate 190,553,387 downwards.
ATACCAATCAAACTGCCACAGAATTATTTTATCAAGCTAGGAAAAACTAACATCTGGAGCAATAAAAGGTCAAGAATAGCAAGGGAACTGATGAAAAAAAAGTAAAGGAAGGAGGTCTAACTCTACCAGATCTAAAACTATACTACAAAACCACAGTCATCAAAACTACCCAGTAGGGCAGCTAGGTGACACAGTGGAATAGAACACTAGCCCTGGAGTCAGGAGGACCTGAGTTCAAATATGACCTCAAAAACTTAATAGTTACATAGTTGTGTGACCTTGGACAATCGCTTAACTTCACTGCCTTGCAAAAAAACAAAAATAAACAAACAAACAAATAAATAAATAAATAAAGCTATCTCATCAGGGAAAAAAACTGCCTGGTACTGGTTAAGAAATAGAATAATGGATTAGTAGATTAGAATATATTCAAAAGAAATAGTAAATGGTACAGTAATCCACTGTTTGACAAATCCAAAGACATTAGCTTCTGGGATAAGAACTCACTATTTGGCAAAAATTGTTGGGAAAACTGTTAAATAGTATGGCAAAAACTAGGCAAAGATCAACATCTCACACCCTATAACAAAATAAGGTCAAAATGGGTACAGGATTTAGACATAAAGAATCTCATCAATTGTATTAATGTTCCCTTAAATACCATGACCTTCCAATTCATGAACCCAATCAACTTTCAAAACCTCTACTTTCACTCCAATTTAGTCACACATTTCAAGTCATTTTTAAAATCCCTAATTTCCTTCAAATCACATTCTATCATATACAACTGTCCTGTGCTCTTTAAATTACTTTCTGTATATTTTGTATTTATTTTGTATCCATACATGCTGGATCTTTTCCCCAGATAGAATGTAAGCCCCTTAAGGGAAATACCACTTATACATTTGTCTTTGGGTCCCTAGTGCCTAGCACAATGGCCAGCACTGAGTAGGTACTTAATAAATGTTTATTGACTGATTGATTAATGCATTTAAAGCTTAGACCCAAATATTTGCATATATTTAAGGGCAAACATGCATTTAAATATATGTATTAACATAGTCCCATTATATTTGCAATACATATATATATGTACATATATATATGTATATATATATATATATATATATATATACAGAGAGAGAGAGAGAGAGAGAGAGAGATGATAAAATGGTGCAGTCAGCTAGTTGGTAGAAAACTTTTCTTATGCTGAGGAAAACCTGAATTCAAGTTTTGTCTCTAAATCTTACTGACTGTATGAAATTGAGGTTAAGAAGTTAAGAATCACTTCACCTCTTAGTGTACAGGCAACCCTGTGCATTGCTCACTAGGAAAGTTATAGGAATAAAATTATATATCTAGACCAAAAACTGAAGCACAAATACACACACACATATTTAAGTGATGCATGTCTCTTTTTGTGATCTTTCAACCAGACCACAACTCAGCAATACTTTCTTCTTTATTGTATATTATTTATGTAATATGTAAGCAATTATGTAAACAAACTTATAACAACATGTTTTATTTAGGAAAAAATTGCATAGGAAATTATGCCTGTTTTTATAAGAATAATTGAAAAGCAAAACCAAGTTATAGAAATCTAGATTTCATTTTTAATCATCAGTCTGAACTTTTGCACAAATTGTCATGCAACTATACTTGCTGAATAACAAATGGAAATATTTAACTGGATTGAAATTGAAACAATTTGTAAACACAAGTAAATCTAGTCGTCCTTGCATCCCACCCTATATCAATGCATAGCTTTGTGGTCCCAGCAGCATTAGATTTGGAGTCAGGATTTTGGGGTTCTGGTTGAATGATCTTGAACAGTTTTGACTCATTATTACTCAGTTTCTTTATCTGTAAAAATAAAGGTCAGTTTCCCTTCTAGTCCTAAATATTTTAACATTTGTTTTTTGCCCCAGTAGAGTCATCGGGGAAAAACAGTCATGTAAATTTATAACTGAGGAGAACCTCAGAGATCAAATCAAATTTCCTCAAATGATTTCCTCAAAGTCACACAGTTGTAAATATGTATATAGATATGTGCATATTCAATTCAGTTTAATTCAATAAATATTTCTTAAACCTTTACTAACTGTGGATCACTAGACTTAGTGTCTGAGAAGAAAAAAATATAAAGAAGGTAGAGACCCTAAATTCAAAAAGATTAGTCTAGTAAAAGAAACAGTTTCAGTTGTACAAAATAAAAATATGATGCAATGAGAGCATCAGACTAAGGGCTATCATGAGAAAAAGCTAATGAATATTTAATTGTGGCTTTAATTATAGGTTTAATTCCAACTAAATCTAGCTGTTAGCTACTCAATTATCTGCTTCTCTCTGAATCTTAGTTCTTTATTTATTTAAAAAAAGGGGGTAAGGGATAGTTTGATTGAACAATCTCAAATATCTGTCCCAGTGATAACATTTAATATTCCTTTGACAACACAAGCTGGGTTTGGAGGAAAGATAAAGTAGTCATCATTTAACATATTAAATTTTTAAAAAAATTGATCTTCTTCCCCTAGGTAATAACTTCAAGACAAGAAAACATGGCAGCAAAAAGAGATCTCTCAGACTCCAGAAAGGACTCAAGTCATTCAACAGATGTACAGTCACCAGTCAAGAAGAAAACTAAGTGCATCAATGCCTTCAAGGTTCAAATAAGTTACATTCTTTTGATACGTGAATAATTAAATTAATAACTATAGTTAAAAAGAAATTTGAGAGAAAAAGCACTATTCAGAAAAGACAGCAGATTAAGAACTAGTCTAAGAGACACATAAATGTATCACCCCCCCAATACATATTTCTTATATAATTCTTGAAAATGCTTTAAAATTCTTGATGTAAAAAAATACTTACCTACATGGGCAAAAAATTCCTCACTGAGAATTTAAGGTCAATATACCCTGTCCAAAATAATAAATATCCTAACTGAAACTTTCTAGAAAGGGAGAGAGAGAGAGAGAGAGAGAGAGAGAGAGAGAGAGAGAGAGAGAGAGAGAGAGAGGTAGGAAGGAAGGAAGGAAGGAAGGAAGGAAGGAAGGAAGGAAGGAAGGAATCAGAAAGAAAGAAGAAATAGATTAGATAGATAGCTAGACAGACAGACAGACAGATAGATAGACAGATTAGATGGATAGTCATGTAAAATAAATGACATTTTTCATATTAACAGATAAAATATGAGAAAGTATAATGTTAGATTTACACATGAATCCATAGGAACGGTGCTGATTAAAATATTAAGCCCTAAATACAAGACTTTATCAGTAAGATAGTCACTAAATCATCCCAGAAAAAAGCAGGCCCTGTGCTTGAAAAAAAAAATTATCAAACAGATAATGGCAAAGGAAGAAAGGCCAATGAGTACTGGCTATGAATCCTTCTTGAGGGGGGTACCAAGGTGGCTAATGACCAGATAAATCTGACTTTCTATTTTACCAAGACATATCTGAAAGAATGAATGAGGGGAGGATTGAACAGATGAAAGGAAAATCATTTATTATGGTCCAGAAATCAAAACCATATTCTGTTCCAGAAATCATGCTAAGTAGTAGGGATACAAATACAAAAATGAAACAGTCTCTGTATCACAATACTTACATTCTAATATGGGGAGAGATGAAATAGATTGGGCAGTGGTACTCCAGGAAAGAAGTTTTAGTCTAGTGAAAGTCATTTTAAGACAAGTTGCAAAATGACTAGGATAGATGATGGGACTGGATATTTAGTATGATCCCTTCTAGAGCCAGCTAAATTAGGTAAGTTCATGTAGGAATCATATGCTAGGAAGATTTCTCAGTGAATAGGGCAGCTAGGTGGCACAGTAGAAAAAGCACCAGCCCTGAAGTCAGGAGGACCTGAGTTCAGATCTGACCTCTTAATATATTCTTAACTGTGTGGCCTTTGGCAATTCACTTCATTGCCTATAGGGAAAAAAAAAGATTTCACAGTTGTGTCTGCCCATCAACATCAGATGGATTTAGGACCATGGTAATCAAGAACCACAGAGTGGTTATCAAAACGAGAAGGACTCCACTCCAAAAAAGAAAAATCTACAGAATTATATCTGGAAACAAATTTATAGCCTCCTGCATTGGAAGTTATTCTTCAGTCTGAAGTCTTATCTCCTCTTCTTCAATCCCTTATTTCATGTTTCCAGGACCTTTGGCAGCTATTTTTCCATAAGGTCATCACCACTAGGTGAATGGAATTATGTTTTCTGATTTGGAGTATGTTACTTACCTTTGACTTTTACCCATGGTCTAAGAGAAGGATAGGTTGAGCAAAACTTCCCCTATCTCCTATTTAACTTGTCCCTTATTCAGGTTATATAATAGCACATGTCCTCTTTCCATTTTGTCAGCTTCTACTATTCTACCTTTCACTTTCTTTTACCTTCAATACAAAATTTGTTGAAACCATCTAAAAGGAAAAGTGAAAATAAGGCTGAGAAATACAACTTGGAGGTAAGATATATGATCTTTTCAGCATCATGCCAGAGCCTCCCAATGAAGATGAGCTAGGGATAATGAAGGACATCCAAGGGTGCCTAATTTTCTTCACAGTACTGATATAAAGGTTACAGAATGGTTTGGACAAATGGTAGAACCTTTAATGAGCTTCCCTATTATAATAGAAAGAACAAAAATGATAACCTGAACTGGGATGAGGACCCACCCTATCCCATCAAACAACAAATCTATCCCCATTATGTATGTCAACTGATTCATACTACCTCTATCTAGACATCTTGTCTCTTACATGATAGTTCTCCTAAATCTCCCATTTACATAGTGCTCCAACTCTCAATTAAACATAGTCCCCAGGGTTGATGGTCACCTGCAAGTTTGAAAAAGTCTTCTAAATAATTAAGGCATAGGACATAGTACTCCCTTCATGGCTTATGTTAAGAATGGAGAATATTAACGGTCAAGCATCCCATACCCCATGTACAATCTCAATGAAGGCTTGAGAGTAGGAATGGTTGTTGGTCCCTGATTACTTTTTCTTCTTTTCTTGGTATATTCTAACCAGCATAATAAGAGACTAACCAACTCTCTTTTAATGATCCCATGTTTTGATAACCAGATTCAACCTGCTTCTTTATATAAGACACCCTTCCCTTTGCCCCTTGTGAATGGGCTAATTATAAAGACAATACCACTAGCTTCTGCTTAACAATATGCAAGAACACATTAGCCTCAAACTTCAGCAATGAATTTGCTCAGACTGAAAGAGTACTAAATGGAGAAAGATCCATAGGAAGCAATTGTTTTTTAGGAAGATCATCCAGGAACTCAGTTCAAATAGCCTATCATTCTCCATGTCCCAACAACCCCACCCACAGAAACTTTCAACTCTGTACCTTGGATGCTGGACTTTCATACAGCAGCATACAAGATAAAACCAATCCTTCAATCTATGATTTACAAATAATGCCACAATACAGGTATAGCACCCCACTCCAATCCTTTCCAGTTCCTTTCTATGTATTCTTTTGCTCACTAAAATGCAAGACTTTTGGACTTATTTGCTTGCTATTATCTATATTCCAAGTCATTAACACTGTGTGGGCACATAGAAAGTATTCAATAAATGCTCCATTTACCAATTTATCTTCTATGAAGTGATCCCCTTCTATCCAGAGAGCTAAGAGCTTTTTCAGTAGATCAGTTTTATATAATTAATGTACGACCCCTGATTCCCAAATAGTGAGTGCCAGCCTAAGTCAACTTCTAGATCAGAACAAAAGCAGAGAAATCATCCATCAGGGCTCATGATTCCTCCAAACTTTCCAAAATGGAGATATAGTTTCATGTGTACTATGTAGAAAATCAAAGACTGTTCTCCTCCTGCCCCCTTGTTTTTCTCCTCTCCTCCTTCTCCTCTCTTCTCCTCTTTCTTCTCCTCCTCTCTTCCCATCCTCCTTCTCTTCCCTCTTTCTTAAAATTCTTATGAAATAAAATGAATAGAGAATAAGCAATCCAAAATTTGAACTAGCTGATTCATGAGCTAATCACTAGGACTAGAAAGGAGTCATGAAATTCCTCCACCTGCAAAATGGAGATAAAACTTGTCTGCTCCATTTCTTAACAATTGTGTTGTCAAATAATAAAATAGGGACAACTGTCACAAAGGTCAGAACAATTTCTAAATAAATGGCTTACAACTCTGACCTTTTACCCAGAAGACACAAAGGTTATTTGATTAAGGATTAATGGAAAACCTTTTCTGTTTAAATATTTAAGGAATATTTAAAGAGCATGATGGTTTATCACTAGGAGGTGGGGTGGGGTATGGAATGTGATATGTGATTGAGCTGTCATATTGTGTTTGACCATTTTGCTGTGAACTACACTTTACTATGTTGCCTTTTAAAAAGACAAGTTCAAGGAAGTTGAATTCAGGGGTAACAAATAAACTCACCAAGGTTGGTATATTGTCATATTAAAGAGAAAGAAATAGAATTTGTGTATTCATTCTATTAGGAATATCTGAATAAAATATAGGAACTAAGAAGAGTAGAAGTTATTCAATGTATTTGCAATCACTGTCTTCTCTCTGTCCCCTGCCTAAGTCTATCATGGGTTGTATTAGACAATCAACTACACACAATTCTACCATTTATAAGCAGATGGCAGACACAAAGTCACAACCTGACCCTAACTGCTAACCATTCTATCCCTATACTAAACCTCTATCACTACTGCAGAAGAGGCAGTTAAGTTAGCAAGCAATTGTCCTTCAGCAGGTCCCATCCCCACAGATACCAAAAGTAATAACAATAAGCAAGCACACTGGTAGATTGTTCCTACCCTGGGTCTGCACCTTCCCATAGCTCTAAGCCTTCTACTGCTCACTGTCTTCACTCTTCTCTTTTATCTCAAAAGTAATGACAGCATACCCTACTTAGTAGGGTCCCCAGAATTCCTCTCTCAGGTCCTCTTCCTTGTACAAGTCATTCTCTTTGTGCTTTCCAAATTTTCATTCTTTGGAAGTCAATTCAATTCTGTATTGTCCTCTTCTCTTGTTTAATTAATCCACTTATCATGTCACTGATTACAATCTGCCATGATTCAGCCTTGGAACCTTCCCACCATTCTTCATCCTTGCCTCTGAATGTAGGTGGGGGGAAAAAAAATCACAGAATTATTCTAACTAGGTGCACTACAAATTTATGTTATACAACTTAAACTGAGATGCCAATGATGCTAGACAATCTCACTATATGTATTTCATCAACTCATCATTCTACTCTCCAAAGTGGCTTTTCCAAACCTTTTCATCCCTCCTTGAAACTCCCATAGTGCTCCCTCCCCCAATTCTCTCAGGTTAAAAAAAATAGCTTGTATTTTACAGGAAAAGCTAACCCTGAACACCCTTCTTCTTCACTGTTCCTCATCACATATCTGCCACCATCTCTTGCAGAATATCTGTCTCACATAACCTTGCTCCTTAACTGACCAATTCCATCCTGTCTTCTCTACCAGATTGTTGTCACCACTTTACCAACTAAGTTTTTTAATCTTCTTCTGTCTTCTGACTTATTCACTACTGTCTACAAACATAGCCATGTCGCCCAAATCCCAAAAAAAAATTTCTTGATTTATCATTTCCACTAGCATTTTACATCACTTCTGAGCCTTTGTGGTCAAACTTTATGAAAAAAAATTTCTACAACAAAGTCCTTTACTTTCACTTCTCTTACTCTCTTTTTAACCCCTTACAATCCATCTTCCAACCTTATCCATTCCAAAAAAAATGTTCTCTCCAAAAAATGACCAACGACCAGCCATCATTCCTCTTGACCTCTCTACAGTCTTTGACACTATTAATCATCCTTTCCTTTTTGATACTCTCTTCTGTGTAGATTTTTCAGGTTACTAGTCTATCCTGAATCTCCTATTTATCTGAGTATGACTTCTTTGTCTCCTTTACTGGATCCTTCCCCAGATCATGCCTTCTATAATTAGTTGCTCCATAGGTTCTGTACTGTGCTCTTTCCTCTTTTCTGTCTATATACTTTTCTTGGTGATCTCATTATATCCCTGGATTTGATCATGATCTCTACATTGATAATTCCAAAATCCATTTACTCAGTCCTAACCTCTTTCCTCACATACAGTCTTCAAGCTACCTCTGCTTTTGAGATATTTCAAAATGCATGTACAGTAGACATCTTAAACTCAACATAGACAAAACAGACCTCATTATCTTTTCTTCTGTACCTTTCCCCTTAATTCCCTTTTATGTTACTATCAAGGGCAATACCATCTTCTCACACTCATATCCTAGGTATCACTCTCAACTCCTCACATTCTCACCCTCCATAGTCAAGCAATTGAAAAAGCATTTTGACTTCATCTTTTTCACATCTCTTGAATATACCTTTTTCTCTCCCCTGAAACCATCAAAACTCTGGTATAAGACCTCATCACTTCCCACCCATACTATTCCAATAGCTTGCTAATGGGTCTGCCTGCCTCAGGTCTCTCCCTTTTACAATCAATTCTCTCTCTATTTATCCACCAAAATGATGTTCTAAAAATGAAAGTTTGACCATGCGGCCACTTTATTTAATAAATGGCAGTAATTCTAACACCTCTAGGATCAAATACAAAATCCTTAATTTCTCATTCAAAATCTTTCTTTATCTAACACAATACTACTTTTCCAGTCTCCCTGCAATATATTCCTAGATCCAGTGACACTGATCTCCTGACTATTTCTTGAACAAGATATGTTTTTTCCTCTATTCGAGGCAATTTCTCTTACTATTCCTGTGACTCAAATGATCTTTCTCCTCAGCTCCACATGCTGCTTTCCCTGGCTTCCTTTAAGTCATAACTAAAATTCCATTTTCTGAAGGAAGTCTTTCTCAATCTTTTTAATTCTAGTGATTTTGCTCTACTAATAATTATATAATTATATGAAATATTTATATTTATCCTATATTCAGTTTCTTTGTACATATTTGCTTCCTTGTTGTCTTCTCCATTAGATTGTGAACTCATTGAGGACATAGATTGTGTTTGTCTCTTTTTTTGCATCTCTAACACTTAGAATAGTGCCTGGCACTATTTATGAACTTGAAGATTATTTATTGATTGATCATATAGCTAAGTCTCTACCATTTGTCTTTAGAATAGAAATATGTCATATTCATAAAGCAATAATACAAACTGAGTACATAATTCATCCATTTACATAATCTTTGGATTCTGTTTTCTAACAAGTTCTTTGATGTAATCAATTCCATCTGCCTTTTCAAAATCTAAATCCCAGGAGTCTGGAAGAGGTGACTTGCCAAGATGGGTTATCTAGGCTTAGCATTATCTGTCAAGAATATTTGACTATTGTCAGTAGTAATCTTGAGTTCAGGTCTAAAATAACCCCAATTTTCTCTATATCTTGAGATCATAAAAACACTATTTTGAGAGAGAGAGAGAGAGAGAGAGAGAGAGAGAGAGAGAGAGAGAGAGAAATGTTAAACAGGAAATAATTAACAGAGGGAAGAGATCTGAATTAAGAGGAGGTTAGGAAAGATGTCCAATAGAATGTGGAATTTTATCTGGGACTTAAGGAAAGTCAATGAGATGACTGCACCTGCATTTTTAGGAAAATCACTTTAGTGGCTAAATGGAGGCTGAATGGGGGGAGGAGGTTTGAGGCAGGTACTATTACAATAATCAAAACCTTCGGTGATGAAGGTCTACACTAGAATGGAGGCAGGGTCAGAGGAGAGAAGGGAACATATTTGTGAGATTTGGTAAAATTCATAGGCCTTGGCAAGACCTTGGATCTGGAGCAAGTACAAGATAGTAATCCAAGAAGATGCCCAGTTTATGAACCTAAAGGACTGGGAAGATAATGCTGCCCTCTCCAGTAATAGGGAAGATGGGGGATGGGGTAAGAGATAGTGAAGAATACAAAAAAAGACTCCTAGGTTGTGAGCCTAAGGATTAAGAAGATCATTCTTCCCTCTCCAGTTCAGGGAAGGTAGGGGAGGAGGATTAGAATGAAAAATATATTACATTTAGAATGACTACTAGATACAGTTAAAGAAGTCTGCAAGACAGAGAGACTGGAGCAAGAAAGATAGATTTGAGAATAATCAGCGTAAAATGGTAATTAAATCTATGGGAGCTGATGAGATCACTAAGTAGAAAAGGAAGAGAAGAGGGGCCCAGGAAAAACTCTGATGTATGTATAGTTAGAAGGAATAAACTAGGAGAAAAAAAAGTAAAGGACTCTGAGAAAAACAGTTAGATAGGTAGGAGAAAAAGTAGGAAAGATTATAATCCAAAAAAATAGAGAAAAGAATATCAAGGAGAAGAGAGTGATAGTGTAAAAGATTGTAAAGAGGTCAAAGAAAGTTGAGGATTCAAAAAAGGGCTATTGAATATGGAAACTAACTTTGGAGAGGGTAGTTTCAGAGGAATAAGGAATTGTAAAGGATTAAGGAAAATGAGAGAAAAGGAAGTGGGAGTACTTATGTAAACACTATTTTAGAAGAGTTTAGCTTCAAAAGACAGAAGAGATCTAAATCAAATGCAAGTTCAAGTGAGGATTTTTTTCAGGACATGGAAAACATGGCCATATTTGCAGTCAGTAGGAAATGAGCCAGGAGACAGAGGAAGATTGAAAATTAATGAGAAAATGATGATGACGGGGGGCAATTTATTGGAGAAGATGAGATGGAATGAAATCCCTTAAGCAAGTAGAGGAGTTAGCACTAGTAAGAAGTAAAGCTATTTCATCATATGAGATAGGGATGAAAGAGGAAAAAATGGCAGAAGTTATAGGAGTGGAGGAAGACAGGAAAAGAGGAATTTCCAGATAATTATTTAACTTGGATTTTCCCAACCTATTTTATACTTTTTTTAAGGACTATTGATTTTTCCTTTTATTTTTTTTTCATTGACTGTCAATTGATTAATCCTCTCTTTGTTAATAAGTATTCAGGAATATAAATTTTTATGTCTGCAAGCCAATTTACCTTGAATCTATAAATTCTGGAACAATATCTTGTGATTATTTTTTTTTAGGTTTTTTTCAAGGCAAATGGGGTTAAGTGGCTTGCCCAAGGCTGCACAGCTAGGTAATTATTAACTGTCTGAGGCCTCATTTGAACCCAAGTACTCCTGACTCCAAGGCCAGTGCTTTATCCACTACGCCACCTAACCACCCCTCTTTTGATTATTTTAATTAATAGATTAATGTTTCTTGCCTTTCATCAAGAAAAGTGTATGGGATATTCAAGGAGGACTAATGTCTCTGGTATGACAGCTTCTTAAGCCCTTTTCATGACTAATTATCCATCTTTGAGTTATACATAGTAGCCAATTCTCACCTGTGGTTCCAAGAAATTATAGCATTGTAATGGCCACATACCTTGCCGATGAGCTAAATAAATTGTGGGTAACCCAACAGACTTCAAACTTATCAGTGAAAAAGGTGAAAACTTTCCCCAGCAGAATTGGTAAATGAGAATGGTTTGCTCCGAATGTCACTGACTTTGGTGAAACATCAAAGACACCAAGGTTATCCACTGCATCCTGGGCCATTGTCAGTCATTTTGACTTCTGTCCTGACCCTGGACTTCTATGACACTGGAAGGGAGAGTGAGTTGGACTGATAACTGTGTAACTCTGACTCTCTTAAACACAATTCATGCATGAGTCAAGTTGCACCCCATGTCATTGGCTGTCTTCAAAAATGAATCAAAAACAACAGTCCTATCCAAATCCCAACCCATATGGCTTGGTCTTTCACTCATGCTTTCACTATCTCATTTAGAAGGTGGAACTTTAGCTGGGATTTAAGCAAAGTCATGGAAAGGGCAGACAAGGAAAGGAAAAAGTGAAAAATGGACAGAGAATTCCAGTCATGTGGAATAGTCAGTGAAAATACTCAAAAATTGGGAAATATAGTGTCTTGGTAAAGGATACCAAGGGTATTTGGGTCATTGAACCAAAGAATATATTGAGAGAAAGGGAATATAAGATGTAAGATGTCAGAAAACTGAAAAAGCTGGAGAGATAAGATATGAAGTATTTAAAGTGAAAGAGAAGATTTAATATCTGATCTTGAAGGTGATATGGAAACTCTGGAGATTATTGAGGTAGATAGTGACATGGTCAGACCTGCATTAGTTGAAACATCACTTTGGTGGCACAGTGGAGGATGAAGTGGAAGGGGGAAAGTATAAGATTCATTATGGATAATAAGAGACATTTCCAAAATGCTTTAGTTACCCTTTCTGAAGGAAAAAAAAAACTTTTTTATATTTTTCTCCTGCTCCAGTGAAATACTAAAACATTTTTTTCTTTTTTCATAGGTTTAGAGCTGAAGGGTGACCTAGGGATCAGCTAATCTAAACCTTTTATTTTATACATAAGGAAAATGAGAAACAGATAATGAAAGTAACTTACTGCAGGTCACATAATAAGTGCTAAGTAACAGAACAGACAAATGAGTTCAGGCTCTCTGACTCCAATTTACAAATGATTTACAAAGGTGATCTTTAAAATTGCTTTTAGTTCTAAAGTTCTATAAACTATGAACCTTCATTATCTTTCTTCTTCCTAGGTTGAATTCTGTCTCTTTTTGTTACTATATGGATGATCTAACTCTTTGTCTATGCTTTAGATTCTTCACTTGTAGAATGAAGAAGCTGAACCATTTGGCAAATTCCTTTCAAGTTTCTTGTCCTTAATTTTAATTTTATTTTTCTTCTCATCCTGGAACCCTAAACTCTCTCAAATGAGCCAATACCAATAAGTTCTTTTGGCCACGAATCTTACTAGGAAACAAGATTATCATTATTACACACACACACACACACACACACACACACACACACACACGCTGTGTTCCCTCAGACAAGAAAATAAAAATCACATATGTTGAATGTACTGAAAGAATTCCCTCAAGGTCTGCATCTGGTTTTCACATTGAACTATAACTTTTTGTCATTTCCCTAACAAATTTTAACTGAATAATGTTATAGACAAATATCTGTCTCTTGGTTCCTGGTTATGACTTGCTGTCTTTAAGTCAGCTTAGCTGCTTCTTTCCCTTTCACTTGTGAATTTCTATTAATACATTAGATATTAGGAAAAAAATTGTTTATTTCCAGGGCTGCCTTGGGCCATCTAATTGTGGGCCTAGGAATTAGTCTTTTTTAATTGATTTTAAAATATCATCACAAATGACAAATGTTCAAAGGATATGCAAAGGCAATTTACAAATGATGAAATCAAACTATCCATAGTCATATGAAAAATTGCTCTAAATCATTACTGATTAGAGAAATGCAAAATAAAGTATTTCTGAGGTACCATCTCACACATCTCAGATTGACCAATATGACTGGAAAGGACAATGTTCAATGTTGGAAGGGGTGTGGGAAGTCTGGGACACTAATGCATTGTTAGTGGAGCTGTGAACTGATCCAATCTTTCTGGAGAGCAATCTGGAATTATGCCCAAAGGGCAATAAAAATGTGTGTACTCTTTGCTCCAGCAATACCACTACTAGGTCTATACCCTGAAGGGATCATGAAAAAAGATAAAAACATCAGTTGTATAAAAATATTCATAGAAGCCCTGTTTGTAGTAGCAAAGAACTGAAAATTGAGTGACTGTCCATCAATTGGGGAATGGCTGAACAAATTGTGGTATGTGTGCATTATGGAACACTATTGGTCTATTAGAAACCAAGTGGGATGGGAATTCAGAGAAGCCTGTAAAGACTTACATGAACTGATGTTGAGCAGATGAGCAGAACCAGAAAAATTTTGTACACCCTAACAGCAACATGGGGGTGATGATCAGCCTTAATGGATTGGCTCATTTCAGTGCATTAATAAAGGAAAGTTTTAGAGTACCTGCAATGGAGAATACAATCTGTATCCAGATAAAGAACTGTGGAGTTTAAACAAAGATCAAAATCTATTACCTTCAATTTTTTTAAATAAAAGTGTCTTGGGGTGGCTAGGTGGTGCATTGGATAAAGCACTGGCCCTGGAGTCAGGAGTACCTGGGGTTCAAATGTGGTCTCAGACAGTTAATAATTACCTAGCTGTGTGGCCTTGGGCAAGCCACTTAACCCCATTTGCCTTGCAAAAACCTAAAAAAATAATTTAAAAAGTGTCATGTATTACATAATTTTTCTATCTCTTATGTTTTATTTTCTCCTCAAGAATATGATTTCTCTCAACACAATCAATTTTGATCAATGTATAGCAGGGAAGCAATGTAAAGATTAGCAGATTGCTTTCTGTGAGGGGATAGGGGAGGGGAGGAAGGGGAGGGGGAAATTGTAAAATTCAAAGCCCTCCAAAATAGATAGGTAGAAACTACTATTATATATAATTGGAAAAACAAATAAAATATTAATAAAAAATAAAATATCATCACCCTGGCAACTCTGCCTGTGAAATTATGAAATAAAACAAAGGAGTCCTTTACTGGTGCTATGGTAAGGTTAACTTTCTTTTATTATTTTTCTTATTCCAAGGTTGAAAATTATAAGAAATTATAAGAAAGATAAATGTAATATTTATGAAAGTTGAGTACATTTTTGAGAATTAAAAATGAAAGCCACATTTTGGGAGAAGTAAAAGTTGTCTTAAGTTCTTAAATACGAATACAAAGGCACTTTTGCCTTTTTATTTATCAAGTTTTCCTATTTTTCCTCCCATGAACAGATGTTCATGATAGCCCTAGCATTCAGTTATATTTGCAAAGCACTTGGAGCAGTTATTATGAAAAGTTCTATCATTCAGATAGAAAGAAGATTTGGCACAACATCCTCAGAAGCTGGTTTAATTGATGGAAGCTTTGAAATAGGTAATTTTATTTCATTAAAATCTCTCTGTCTCTGTGTCTGTTTGTCCTGTCTGTCTTTCTGTACCTGTCTCTCTACCTCTGCCTATCTCTGTCTCTATTTCTGTTTCTGTTTAGCTGTCTCTTTCTCTCCTTCCCTCTCTCCCTCCCCGTCCCTGCTCCTCCCCCACCGCCCTCCCACCCTCACTCTAGAAACCCTTATTGTTGCATCATGCAGGTCACTCTCTGAGTAACCTCATCCTATCTTCTTTTTGTAATCAAATTCTCATTCTTTTTCTTTAATAAGGTAAACTGTATTGCTCACAAAAATCATAAAAATTGCCTTGAAAAGTGTACTGAACTTGTAGTTAGGAAGATCAAATGTTTAAATCTAACCTCACTTAGCAGCAATATGATCCTGGGCACAGTATTTAACTTCTCTTAGTCTTAATTATCACATCTTTAAAATGGAGATAATTATAACACCTACCTTCCAGAATGGTTATAAGCATGAAACGAGATATTTGTAAAGTTCCTTGCAAACTTAAAACTCTATGCAAGCTATTATTTCTCATTATTTCCCACTTACTAACATAAAAGTTCTCTAATTCTTCATATTCAAATCTCTGAAATAGATTATATTTTTAAGCACTCTACTACTTGCTGTTCTATAAAAATGAGCAACTCCTAAAACACTGAGTCAGACATAACTCTGGATACCTTCATCTATTAGAATTTCTAGTCAGGCCAATGCTCCACTGGACTGTCAAGGTAGATTTAACTCAATAATTGCTTTCCACAGAATCAGACTGTAATTTTTGCCAAATGAGTTATAAAGGATCTATCATTTGGATATATTTAAATTATATATTTATATATCTAACTTTTGTCATATATTTGATATTTCAAAGAAGTTATTGCATTCCTAAAACTTAACATCATATATTATGGTGAATATACCTCTGGCAATCAGGAGATCTAGGTTCTAGTCAAGTTTTTGCAAGAATCAGTTATGTGACTTGAAATAATATTTAACCTCTGTTAAATTTTTTCACTTATGAAATAAAGGGATTAGACTAAATAATATGTGAAGTGACTTCCAGATCTAGAATTCTAAAAATTTAACCAACCTTGGTTTTCTTCCTATTTCCCTGATCTTATCTTTATGGTCTATTTAATTATTTCTCTTGTCATTTAACTGCACTTTCCCCCCTCATTCATTCTTTATCACTCTATCTGAATTAGATAACTTACTTATTCCAAAGGCTTCAAATATTTAATGCTTCACAAATCTATAAATACTTGATTTCCATGTCCACTACTTTTCTATTTCAACATCTCACTCTATTTGAAACTTAATATATCCAATCAAAAACATAAATTAAATGCTCAATAAAATAAGTTATTAATTCTTCTAATATTCCTCATTTCTGTCAGTGAAATAGTGATATGCTATAGAATATAAGCTTTTAAGGCTAACAGAGTGTTCTTATGTCTTTAAAATTTTTAACAAGCAATATGTTCTACCTTTTCAGTAATCATTTCAATTCTTCTTCACAAAGCTATACTTTTATTATATTAGCTATCAGGCAAACTTTTGATAAACAGTCCATTTTTCTATACCTGACCTTGATTATAGTTCACAGATTTTTTTTTAGGTTTTTGCAAGGCAAATGGGGTTAAGTGGCTTGCCCAAGGCCACACAGCTAGGTAATTATTAACTGTCTGAGAGCACATTTGAACCCAGGTACTCCTGACTCCAGGGCCAGTGCTTCATCCACTGCGCCACCCAGTTCACAGATTTTCAAATGAGTATAAATTATGAGTTCCCAATCCATTGAAAAGCATTTTTTTTTACATCCTGCAAATGAATATTGTAGTCTTGCATGATATGTGACATGGTGAAAGATCATGTTGAAGAATTTCATTTTCATTTGGAAATCTCTGTGATTCTTTTCCTTAAGACTACTTCAAAATATACCAGTACACTTGTTACTGTTCATCATCTTTTTAACAGGGACAAAAATTCCAGTTATACTGAATGCAAAAAAATACCTAACTTGTGTGTATAGTTGTTATAAAATATGATGACTATGCTTTCTTGAACTTTTGATCTTTTTTTTTGTATAACCATGAATACAAGTGTGGATTTCACTAGGGAAAATTACTTTTCTTTTTGCAATATTTAGCACTCCACTATTTATTTTCTTTGGGGAGGAAGGGGCTCAATTGGGTTAACTGACTTGTCCAAGGTCACAAAGCTAGTAAGTATCAAGTGTCTGAGATCAGATATCTCTGACTCCAGGAAAGGTGCTCTATCCACTGCGCCATTTAGCTACCCACTCCAATATCTCTAATTCCTAGATCATGATTAGCATTTTTTCTTCATAGAAATGGTTAAAAGCTTTTCTTGTCTTTTTTTTAAAATTATTTTTGGGGCTGCTAGGTGGCGCAGTGGATAAAGCACCGGCCCTGGAGTCAGGAGTACCTGGGTTCAAATCCAGTCTCAGACACTTAATAATTACCTAGCTGTGTGTCCTTGGACAAGCCACTTAACCCCATTGCCTTGCAAAAACCTTAAAAAAATTATTTTTTGTGATTGTTTTTCTTACTTCAAGAAAACTATACCACCCTATAGAGGAGATAGCAATAACTTCTCCAGTTATTAGATCCCTTGGAAGAATTTGTTTGTATACTAAAGATTAAATGAGCTCATTCAAGATATTGTCTCATTTGGTCATATTTCTCATTTCCAACTACACCTTTCTGATAAGTTTACCAAGTTATTATCCTAGCCTATCCTTATTCAGAAGCTAGCTATTGTCTTGAAATAGTTTGCTAATTCCTAATCAGCAAAATCATTTAGTCATCATAAATAACACATCATGTTCAATCTCATAGTTTTCATGAACACTTGCTTATTTTTTATTTCTCCTTTCTTTCAAATAAAAACTATTAGACTTTCAAGACTCTGTTTAAATCTCATCTCATCCATGAATCCTTTCTTAATCATTATTTCCCCTATTTAGATTCTGACTAATACAATTTTTTTATTTCAAATATGTTCATTTTATGTCTTCAGATAGATTGTAAACTCCCTAAGAAGATAATACCTTTGATTTTCATTTGTATTTCCTTTAGTTGCTACCAAATTCAATGGTCTCACATAACAAGTGATCGAATCATACTATATTTAGAGAATTAAATAATACTGAAATACAATTTTTCTTCTTCCAGGAAATTTAATGGTGATAACACTGGTAAGTCATTTTGGAGCCAAATCACACATCCCACGGATAATTGGAATAGGATGTTTCATTATGGGAATTGGAAGTATTTTAACTGCATCACCTCACTTCTTCATGGGATAGTAAGTATTTAACAATTCCTGTTGTTTAGTTGTTTCAGTCATATGTGACTCTATATGACCCCATTATATGGAGTGATATGCTATATTCTTCTCTAGCTCATCTTAGTGCCCTAAGTAAATAAGTACAATAGAATTCCATATCTTCAGTCTTATTACAAAACAAGATTTCTCTTTCAGAAGGCAGGGTAAACTTTCCACATCTATTACTATAGATGAGTTACTTTTACTGTTTATCTTGGTTTATGAATTATAAACAAAAAAAAGTTTGAGAAATCACAAGAAAGTGAATGAAAAGTTTATAAATTTTTATCATATATATTTCATGTCTGTGTTTATGGTTCCATAATATCAAATAGAATTTATCATTCACGTGAAAAGACATTAATTTAGAAGTTTAACTGAAAAATTAACCAAATTAATATTTTTGCTTGTATTAGAAGTAAAGGGGAACATGGATGAGTTGTTTGGATAATCTCTAAAATTATTGCCATCTTTCTCTAACATTCTGTGCATGAAATGGACAGAAATATCTGTAGTAACAGTATCACATTTTCTTCAATGTAAATTTTGGGGAATAGTTTTAAATGTAGGATTGAAAAATGTAGATATAAATATACCTTTAAAAATCCAAGTTTTTGTAGTTTTAATTTTGTACTTTGATACAGAATATTTACACCAAGTCTATGAAACTCCACAGAGTGAGATACCACAATTTGAAAAATATTCTTCTATTGAGAAAGCACATATTTCCTTAGCAAAGAGAATTGATGGCTCTCTAACTCAATCAAATAATTAGTCAATGATCCTCAACAATTTATAATTCACTACTACTTGCCAGGAATTATGATAGTACATAAAAACAAAGAAACAAAAATAAAGTGTCTTTGCCCTAAAGGAGAATACTATTATAAGAAAGCAATATGTGGAAATAAAATTAATGCAGAATAAGTTCAATGTAATTAGAAGATAATTTGGGAGTGAGACCATTAGCAGTTTAGGGAATCAGCAAAGGCATTGCATACACAGTGATATTTGAGTTACAAGTAGAACTAAGTGAAAAATTATTTGAGATGAATATAAGAGAGATGCATTCCAGACATAGAGATGGAGGGCCATTTGTAAAGAAAAGATGGGAATGAGAGTAATATATAACAAGATTAGAAAGACAGATTTGAGTCAAACTCTGAAACACTTCAAAAGTCAAACATAAGAGTTTAGTTTATCCTAGGAACACTAAAAACCCCTGAAGTTTATTGGATAGGGAGTGAGAGTAGAATGAAGAATGATTAGGTAAAGGGAGATACTTGAAGCAGGAATATCAACTAGGAAATCACTGTAATAACCTACATCAGAGTGATGAGAGCCTGAACTAAGGTGGAAGGTTACTGAGTAAAACAAGGAAATAGAAATGGCAAGACTTTGCAACTGATTCGATGTAACTAGAAATTTGTAAAGCACTTTAACTATATCATCTCATTGGATTCTCAACATAATTTGTGCATTATTATTATTATAGTTTTTATTTTTCTAGATGAGTAAACTGAGATTCAGCTTAAGTTTTAAGTGACCTAAATGAATCTACATATCAAATACACACTAAGTGCTGAGGCAGGAATCAAACCCTTCTTGACTTCAAGTATAGTACTCTCAACCAGAAAATGAGGAGAAAGGTAAAGTGAGGAGCCATGGACAACATTATGAAACTGGCAGATTTTAAGAATGATGATGCCCTCAACAGAAATAAAGTTCAGCAAATGGAAGAAATTTGGAAAAAGTCAGTAATTTTCATTTTGTATACACCGTGTTTGAGGTGCTTTTCTGACATTGTTTGAAATGTTCAATAGGAAATTGGTAATGGAGAATTGAAGCTCAGCAGAGAGAAAGAATATATTTATGTGTCTCTAGCACATGGGTGACAAACCTATTACTAGTATTTAGAAACCATGACTCATGTATAGCAGATTTCAAGTAGGACTACCCTTCTCTAGAGGCTATTTCTCTTGACCACTAATTCTCATTTTGTATTCTAAAAAATTCAAAGACTGTCTTTTATTTCATTATAAATTGCTTAAATTTAAGATTCAACTGAAGGGGGCAGAGCCAAGATGGTGACATGAAGGAAGCATTTCCCAGGAACTCTTTCCCCTCAGAATTCCAAAAGCCAACAAATTATGACTCCAGCCAAAATTTAGAGGGGCAGAACCCACAGAAAGACTGAGTGACACATTTTCCCAGTCCAAGATAACTTAGAAGTTCCATGGGAAAGGTATGTCTCACCAGGACCAGGAATTGAAAAAATTCCCAGTCACAGAGCAGCCCAGGAACAGTTTCAAGGGGCAAAGAGAGAATTCTGCTACACCTGAATGAGTGTGGAGTGAAGGAGTACCTGCCACAGAACCTGCAGTAAGAATTTGGAGAAAGCAGTCTGCACCCCCAGAGCACAGCCCACAGACAGTAAAGGGGTCGGGGAAGACTGCAGAAATTTCTCTGCTCTTCCTTGGGGTAGGACTCTGCTGTTTTACCACACTCAAATCCAGGTTGCAGTTTGGGCTTCCATACTAAGATAGCCCAGCAGGACTCCTCCTTACAGCTCCAGGGCAGAGGGAAGTGCAGTGTCCATCTACATATCAAAGCACAGGAAAGAGAGCATAAGACCTTGGAGTAATAAAGGTCCCAGTGGGGTGTCCCCCCCCAAAAAAATCCCAAAGCCTTAGAAATCCTATAAATCAGTCTTGGGCTGAGGAAATGAGTAAACAACAGAAAAAGAAGAATCTGACGATAGAGAATTATTTTAGTCCCATGGAAGATCAAAACATATACTCAGATGATGACAAAATTGAAGCTTCCATATCCAAAACCTCCAAGAGAAATAGAAAATGGGCTCAGATTATGGATGAGGTAAAAAAAAAAAGACTTTGAAAAGCAATTAAGGGAGGTGGAGGAAAAATTAGGAGGAGAAATGAAAGTGATGCAGAAAAATTATGAAAAGAAATGGTGAAAAGAAATACAAAAAAATACTGAAGAAAATTATATGTTAAAAACCAGTTTAGGCCTAATGGAAAAGGCAAAACAAAGGGCAAATGATAAGAAGAATGCCTTAAAACACAGAATTGGCCAGCTGGAAAAGGAGATTTAAAAAAAACTCTCTGAAGAAAATAACTCCTTCAAATGCAGAATGGAACTAAAAGAAGCTGTTGACTTTTCAAGAAATCAGGAAGAAATAAAATTCTTCCAAAAAAAGCCAAAAATTAGAAGAAAATGTGAAATATCTCATTGGAAAAACAGCCAACCTCAAAAATAGATCCAGAAGAAATAATTTAAAAATTATTAGGCTATCTGAAAGCCATGATCAGGAAAAGAGCCTAGACTTCATTTTTCAAGTAATAATAATAATAATAATACAGCAAAATTGCCCTGAGATCCTAGAAGCAGAAGATGAAATAGAAATTGAGGGAATTCACTGGTCACCTCCTGAAAGAGATCCCAAAAGAAAAACTTCCAGGAATATTATAGCCAAATTCCAAAACTCCCAAATCAAAGAGAAAAATTCTAAAAGCTGCCAGAAACAAACAATTCAACTACCAAGGCTCCATAGTCAAGATTACACAAGATCTGGCAGCATCTACATTAAGGGCTTGTAGGGATTGGAATATGATATTCTGGAAGGCAAAAGATTTTGGTTTACTACTGAGAATCAGCTCCCCAGCAAAACTGAACATCCTCTTTCAGGGAAAAAATATGGACTTTCAATGAAGCAGGGAACTTTCATACTTTCCTATTGAAACAACCAGAACTGAACAGAAAGTTTGATCTCCAAGTACAGGACTCTGGTGAACCACAGAGGGGGTGGATGAGAAGCACTAACTATGAGGAACTTAATGATATTGAGCTGTTTGTATTCCTGCATGGGAAGAAGATATTGATAACTCATATGAACTTTCTCATTTATAAGAGTTGTTAGATGGAGCATATATAGACAGGACATAGAAGAGCAGAATATAATGGTATAATATAGTAAAAAAAGATGGAATCAATGGGTGCTAAAGGATAGTACTGGGAGGAAGGGAAAGGAGATGAAGAAGAAGAAGAAGAAGAAGCTAAGAAATTTCACATAAGAGTCAAGAAAAAGCTTTTTCAATGGAGTGGAAAGGGGGAAGGCAAGGGGGAATGAGTGAACTTTCATTCTCTTCAGAAATAACTCAGAGGGGAAATAATATACACACTTAATAGGGTAATGAAATCTATCTTACCCTAGAGAAAAATGAGAAGAAAGGGATGGAATAAGGGAGAATGGGGGTGGGGAATAGGTGATAGAAGAGAAGGAAGACTGAGGGAGAGGGTACTCAGATACAATACAGTTTTGGAAAGAACCAGGATAAAAGGAGAGAGAGAGAGAATAGAATAAATGAGAGTAGGGAGGAATAGAGTGGAGGGACAGCTAGTAATAGCAACTGTGGGAAAAATATTGAAGCAACTTCTCTGGTGGATTTATGATAAAGAAAGAAACTCATCCCAGAGACAGAGCCATTGGAATCTGGAATCTGAACACAGACTGAAGTACATTTCTCTCTCTCTCTCTCTCTCTCTCTCTTTCTCTCTCTCTCTATTCTTGTGGTTTCTCATCTTTTGGGGGGGTTGTTATGTTTACTTTTATAACATAATTATTGTAATAGTAATAATAATAAATTAAAGTTCATTTGAAAAAATAAATTGCTTAAACTATTTAATAATTTAGAGAAACAAGTTTTCCTACAAACTTTTGCTCATTCCTCCACATATAATATTTCTTCTAATTTCCAAGGTTTAGAAAAATATCAGTTATTGGATTTTTATAGGATTTAGTCACAGTACAGCAAGCAATAAAGATTTCAATCATTATTTATAATGTTACAGGTATAAGAATGTTTTTATCAAGAATATCTCTAAGCATTGACCCTGGAAATGATGTCCCATGATTAAGATCTCTCAAGATGTCTTAATCATTTTCTCCTTCACAATTAAAGAATTCTGTTTCTCAAGAAGCAAGATCTCTTAGTTCTTTCACTTTTTGTCTCTTTTTTTCACTCAAGACAATTCAAACAGACTTAAGAATGAAAGTTAATCTTCTACTTTCATCACATACTGCTCACAAATGAAGGTAAATTGCTAACTTGCCAAGATTTCATTCCTTCCAACAGATATGGTAACAGCATCCATAGGCTCTGTGATAAGGACTATTGCATGTAAGGATTACAATCCTTTCAGAGTTGATGACAGTATTAAGAGGAAAATTATAGCAAGAGGGAAAAAAGATGAATATATGGATGAAAAAGCAGTCAGGGAAACTAAGAAGGAAGCATTAGACAATTAAAAAAGAATCAGGAAAAAATAATTCAATGACATTTAGAGAATAGAAAATATCCAAAAGAAGTGAGTGGTCAGCAATGACAGTCAGACCAGGAAAGAAAAGGACTGAGGGAAAAGTTTCAGATTTATCATTTTAGAGAGATTAGTGACTTTGAGGAGAACAACTTAATGAGTGATGAGCTCAAAATTAAGTTTGCAGGGGGTTTAGGAGTGAATGAAAGGAGAGAAATTGAATGCACAAACTATATACAACTCCTACTAGGAGTCTGGTTACAAAAAGAGAGACACACATAGGAGCAGACCTCAATAGGATAGTCTAGTCAATGAACGTTTTTTTCTTGATTACTTGTTTGTTATATAATAGGATAGATATGTCATATTTAAAAACAATATGAGGGGTGGCTAGGTGGCACAGTAGATAGAGCACCAGCCCTGGAATCAGGAGTACCTGAGTTCAAATTCAAAGCCTCAGATGCTTAATATTTACCTAGCTGTGTGGCCTTGGGCAAGCCACTTAACCCCACTGCCTTGCAAAAAAAAATACCTAGAAAAACAAAATAAAATAAACATGAAAGGATCCAATTAGAATTTAGAAACTTTTAGAAATTGATACTTCATAAGGCATTATTAGTAAATAGAGTATAACACTTGATTTCTTTTAACATTTTGGTAGTACTTAAAGTTAAATATATCCATTTCATTCTTTAGGCTCTATAACTTCCTCTAAAGGAAGAGAAATTACTTATTCAAGTTTTAAGATGAAGACAGCTAAACCTATCAAGCCTTATCTTTGGAACAGAAATAATTTTCTTTTCTTTTTGATGCTGCCTTCTACACAAATAACACAGAAAACTTTTGAACAAAACATTTTACTCAGAGCGCCTAAATAAAGAAGAAATAAACTTAATTCAAAAGATTTATATGCAATATAAATCTTTTGAATTAAGTTTATTTCTTCTTTATTTAGGACATTATTGAGGACATTAGAGTGGATTATCAAAGAAATTTACAGAATGTCTATCTCTGAAGACAATAGAACATGGTTTTAAAGTATACACATATAGATATGCATGCATACATATGTACATGTAAGCATATTCATATCTGCATGTAGGTGATACATATCTTAACCTGGGTGAAACTTTCAGTCAATAATCAAAAATTATATTGCATTAAACAGAATTGTTTTAGGGGAAGTAGTGACTATATTATTTGGCAAAAGTTATGTCAGAACCAAGATGAATCTGTTGATCTGCTTCAGGATTTCAAGGACCAACAACAATCAATCTAAATATAACATTTATTGATAGCAAATTTAGTTCTATGCAAAGAGTAGATGTATGTATCTCACTGCCATTCCAAGACATCCCATAGACCTTGATTGGGGGAAGTGAAGTGGAATATATGTTTGCTAGATGATGAGAATTGGTAGAATATATACATACATATATATATATATATATATATATATATATATATATATATATATACTTTTGTGTACAAATTATCTCTCTAAATAGAATATAGAGACCTTAAGGACAGGAATTATTTCATTTTTACCTTTATATTCACCATGCCTAACATGAAGTAGGTATTAATAAATTTGTGTTGGTTAAATGAATCAAATGTAGATAAGTCATTCTAGCTGAATACTGAATACCCATTCCCTTAACTCTTGGGCAAAAGGCATCATGTCTAATTGACTACATCAAGTAAAGCAAATTGGACTTATATACTTTTCCTTTTCTTTCTGTGGTTTTACATCTTCTGCACAACTATGTTCTTCCCAAGATTGTTAAATGATTATGATTTGCCTTTCTGATCAATTTAATGCTTAGTTAATAACTAACATTCCTACAATAAGCAATTAGTACACATGCCTTTGACTCTCTCTCTCTCTCTCTCTATATATATATATATATGTATATATGCATATATACATATATATATATATATATATATATATATATATATATATATATACACACACACCAAATAGAAATTGCAAATTCACACACAAATACAATAGGAAAGGATTTTTTTCATTCCTTTAATAGCGTTCAAGTGTTTCTTTTTCTCTTTCTTGCTAAGTCTCCTTGGGAAAGACTATATTTTTATTGCTAATGGGCAGGCTCTACTAATGAATTACTATCCACCATTATCCACTTAATGAAAATAATGAATGATAAACTTGGTCTATAGGATGGAGGCATATAAAATATGAATAACTTTTTGCTAATCCTTTAATAATCCAATTATATTTTCATAGTTACAGGTATGACTCAACATTAAATACTAAACCACTTAACAACTCAACAGTAACCTACACTCCTTGCTCAACTGGTCTCAACTCAACTGCCAATAAAAGATCATCTGTACTATTAGAGTCAGGTAAGCATTAATGATAGTCAATGCAAAAAAAATTAAGAAATGTTTCAAGGACAAATATATTTCTACAAAGGTACATTATTTAGTTGACTATGAAAATATATCTAAAATCTAATTGGACTAAAATATTAAGGTCAAATTAAATAAATATAGACATATTCAAGTTGAATAATATCATAGATGTGTAAGTATATAATGCTAACAAATCAAACTTCTTATGTTCAAAGGCTGCAAAAATGAATCTGGCTTACCCACATGGATATATGTGCTGATGGGAAACATGTTACGTGGGATTGGGGAAACTCCAGTTACACCTCTGGGAATCACATTCATTGATAATTTTGTTAAAGAAGGACATACTTCTTTTTACATAGGTAATGTACATTTGTGACTTTCTCCAGGGCAAATTATCACGTGATTCATTGGAAACCCCTGCTGATATTAGTTTAGTACAATTCAGTTTTTGGAAAAAGACAGTTTTCATATTACTCTAATTTCTGATTCTTGAAAATAGCATAAGAATCCTTTCTTAGAGAACAGTGAGGATTTAAATTATCTTACTACTAAAGAATTTTTTAAATGGTTAAAATAATGAAGAGCACAATTATAAGAGGAGCAACTATCAGTCTTTATCCTACATGCACAACTTGGGGGGGGGGGAATGCATATTCTTTCTTACTTCTACCTCACCTTCCTTCCTGGTCCACTTTTTTGATTTCATCTGGACTCAGCAAGCCCATTGAACATGGCTGGACTTAAGCATAGTTTTAAGTTTTTAACTGATAGAGATTTAATTTTCATTAAACCGATGGTCTTTTTCCAACTGTAAGTATGGCTATAAACGTTACATGACTGAAGGAGAACTTTTTAAATTTCTCTTACCGTGATTTTTCTTTCCTCTGCTCCTCCAAGATAAAAATTCTTGTTCTTTGACCTATAAGAAATTTAAAACCAACTTCTTATTCCTTGTTGCTATACTCTAAATACAGTACTAAAGAAATTGTAATCTTCACCCTAATTCTCTGATGAAAAAGATTTCCTATATATAGAAACTAGGCTTCAACTTTTTTCTCTAACTTCTGACTATCATCTACTAACACTTCCTAAAATTTTGATGACAGATATGCAGGATCTCTCTCTCTATCTCTCAATTTGACCCTTATTAATGCACATCCTTAAATTGTTTGTTAATAGGGGCTCAGCCCATTGAGAAATAATTGTCTATGCTATATATTGTCATAGACTAAACTCATTACTTTCTAAAGGTCATGTGACCAAAGCTGTGAGATGAATATATATATATATATATATATGTATTATATATCTGCATGATTGAAATGGCCTTTCAGTATACCCTCTCTTGCCTTTTCTTCCATCACTAGAGTTCATATCATTATCCAGAGACTAAATAATACTAGCATAATCATCTACCAGTAAGAGGGTTGGAAGAAGTTATCATATAATCACTGTTTTAAATCTGTTTTGCTTTTAGTATATTCATAACAATATGCCATCAGTATCTTCTTCTGATGAAAAGTAATTGCTTTGCTTAAATAAGATTGTATTTTCCCCAATAACATGTAAAAACAATTTTAACATTCAATTCTTAAAGTTTTGAGTTCTAAATTCTATCCCTCCTCTACCCTCCTTCCTTTCTGAGGAAGGTTATCTATGTGTAATCATCTAAAAGAGTTCCATATTGGTCATTTTGTGAAGGAAAACTGGTAGAAAGAAACAAAAGGAAAGAGAGAAAGAAAGAAAGAAAGAAAGAAAGAAAGAAAGAAAGAAAGAAAGGAAGGAAGGAAGGAAGGAAGGAAGGAAGGAAGGAAGGAAGGAAGGAAGGAAGGAAGGAAGGAAGGAAGGAAGGAAGGAAGGAAGGTAAAAAAGAAAGGAAGGAAGGAAGCATGCTTCAGTCTATATTAAGACATTTTCATTTCATTTTCTGGAGACAGCATTTTTCCATCATGAGTTCTTTGGAATTATCTTGGATCATTGTATTGCTATTCATCGTGTAGTATTGCTTCTGTTTACTTCACTCTATATCAGCTCATATAAATCTTTCCAGGATTTTTTTAAATGATCCTGTCTTCATTTCTTATGGAACAATAATATTCCGTTATGATAATATACCACATGTTCTTTTCTCTCAGTTGATGGGCATTCTCTCAGTTTCCACTTTTTTAACCACTTGTGAAGAGCTGCTATAAATATATTTTGTGCAAATATATGTTTTTCCTTTTTTCTTATCTCTTAGTTATATACACGTAGTAGTTATGCTGGATCAAAGGATATGCACAGTTTTATAGTTTGGGGGGCATAGTTCTCCATAATGGTTGAATTAGTTCACAGCTCTATCAATAGAACACTAGTGTCCCAGTTTTCTTATGCCTACTTTAACTTTTAACCATTTTTCTTTTGTTTTATTATCCAATTTGCTAGGTGTGAGGTGGTAGGTACTTTAGAGTTGTTTGTTGTTGTTTTGGGGGGGGGTTTGGGTTTTTAGATTTTTGAAAGGCAAACGGGGTTAAGTGGCTTGCCCAAGGCCACACAGCTAGGTAATTATTAAGTGTCTGAGGCCGGATTTGAACTCAGGTTCTGACTCCTGGGCCAGCACTCTATCCACTGTGCCACCTAGCTGTTCTAATTTGCATTTTTCTAATCAATAATGAGTTAAGACATTTTTTATAAAACAATAGTTAGCTTTGATTTCTTCATTGGAAAACTTCTTTCCATATCCTTTCATCATTTATCAATTGGGGAATGATTAGTGTTCTTATAAATATGACTCAGTTCTCTATATTTGAGAAATAGGCCTTTATCTGAGGTATTTGCTTTAAAAATTTTCCCCAGTTTTGTGCTTCCTTCTAATTTTGGTTGCATTGGTTTTGTTGGGTAAAAACCTTTTTTTAAATTTTGAAGAATTAAAATTATTGATTTTTCATTTTTAAGGTTTTCTATATCTTGTTTAGTGGTCCTAAATTTTTCTCTTCCCCATGATCTCACAGATAAATTATTCTATGCTTTCTTAATTTGCATATTATCACCTCCTATGTCTAAACCATGTGCCATTTTGACCTTATTTTGGTATAAGATGAAAGATGTTGATCTATACCTAGTTTCTGCCACACTGTTTTAGTTTTCCTATACTTTTTTTGTCAAATAATCAGTTTTCATTTCAAAAAAAGGTATTGTTTTAAAGATATCTATTTCTTCAACAGATGATCATTAAAAAATATTGTGGTGAAGAGGCTATATATAATGATTGAATTGTTTTATAACATTTTCAGGCATTTTGAATTCATTAGCAATGATTGGCCCGGTAGCTGGTTTTCTTCTGGGATCATTATGTGCAAAACTGTATGTGGACATTGGATATGTAGACTTAAGTAAGTGCCAGATCAAATAAATATTAATGGAATTTTATTAATTGGTCATCATTCTTCTGAGTAATTTATTTTCTTATTCTATATAACAATATTATGTTATAAGGTAATATATTTTTCTGCTTTTAAAAATTGGTAAACCTGGAGATCAGTAACAAGAAAAAGTTTGGTGGTGTGTACATAATTATAACAAAACCAGTTGAAATTAACATATTCAAATAATCATTTCGATGTTTTTTAATATATGATAACTAATTAGAACAATTTCTCCTACCCAGAACCCAACAGGGATTTTTCAGAATAAATCATTCCTTTGGAAGAATATTATATGAAAGTAAAACTTTATATGAAGGTAGTAATTTGGTGGTTGATAAGATGCCCTGAATATTTTACTTCATTTGAAATTAGTTTGAACCATTTCACTTAACTAAAGGCTGTATCCACACTGGGAGACTAACACTGTTTTGACAATTTTTATCACCTAATGCACTTTTTATGTGTTTTCTGCTTAACTAATGACTGGATGTGATTGATAGGTGCTCTTTTATTTCTTATTTTTAGCTTATCCTCCATAGGTCTGGGAAACAGAGGAAACATCTTAGACAGGTATAAGCTCACTGAAGAACATTCCCATCATGATGGTAGAAGTCCAACTTTCCCATGGATAGATGGATTCATTCCCCAAAAAATTTTCTGTTCCAAAACACATATAGTTTGTTTTTTGTTACTCTTTAAACAAATACATATCCTCCCCACCACCAAAAAATTTATGACTAACCCCGATCAAGTATTTTCGTTATAACTGAGACATTAGTTCATTAGTGATTAAACTGATCAAAGCACCAGATCACCTGACTTCCAGCTCCAATCTTATTCAATTCAATTAATTAAATTCACAAATATTCTTGGGCAACTACTGTTGGTAGAGCACTAAACAAAGGTGAATTAAAATATTATCCCCAATCTCAATAACTTCATGGATACTCTAATGTAGTTGCTACAGAAATAATTAGCTGACAACTAATTTTCTGGGAAGGTGATCCTTGGAAAGCAGGAAAATAGTCCTTCAATGAACTCTTATTAGAAAACCTTCTAGCTGGCTAGAATTTACCAGAGATGGCATTGCCATTAAGTGTCACAATAATAAGTAGATGGACCAAAACTAAACATGTCTCTCTGCCATAACATCATTTCAGCCATATCCAACTCTTTATTTTTTTCGATAAAGACAGTGGAGTAGTTTACCATTTCCTTCTCCAGCTCATTTTACAGAGGAGCAAATGAAGCAGAGTTAAATGACTCCTAAGATCACAAAACAGAGGTCAGATTTGAATTCAGGAAGGTGATCAATGTATTCACTAACATTTTCTCTACTGAGCAACCTAGCTAAATACTTGAAAAAAATGAGTGATATATTCAACTAAGTCTGATTCCTTTTAGTCTTCTATTCATTAAGGTTCATAAGGATGAGTGACTTATTAGAAGGTCATTCAACTCTTAACAAAAATAAAATTCCTTAGCCTCTTACTTGAAGAAATGTATCTGATTAGTAACCCCAAATATAATGACCCACTAAGCCTTGAGACAATCTGCAAAGTATAAGGGATATTAAGTTCTCATAGATGGCTCTTTAATTCCCTTAAATAGTCAGAAAGCCATATCTATTTAGGCAGAAGGCACTAGGAAATTCCATTAATGAAGAGATGGCTTGAGCCTTAACCCTCTGGGCTAATCAAGTGTTAAAGAAAACTTCTTCAAAATTCAATAAGCCACTCTACATTTCTGAAGTATTAAAATGTATTATTATTTAATTAAATGAGTTTGTTATAATATATTTTAGAAATATATTCTATTTCAAAGAATGTATAATTCTGTGCTATTATTTGGGATTTTTCCATCACAACTTGGGGATTAATTGTTTTGCTTCACCAAAACCTAAACTTCAAACAGTTCAAGACAAGACCTGGGTCTTATTTCATCTTTATTAATTTGTTATTGTAATACAGACCTTTACACATAGCAAGTACTCAATATGTGTTTGTCACACCAGAATTTAATAAATAGAATTATTTTTTTCCATATGGTTCTGATATATTGAAATTTTACTATTAATATTTTTCATTGTTTTAATTGCCTTTTGGTTAATCCACTATTCATATGAATTTTTCTTGTTTGGATGAGTTTTCTAATCGATAAAAATATGTGGGATGATTTAAATTTTGATAAAAGAAAATGATAGCAATTTTTAAAATCATGCATATTTGCATTGTTTATTTTGTTATAGGTACATTGACAATAAAGCCAACTGATTCCCGTTGGGTTGGTGCTTGGTGGCTTGGTTTTCTCATAATGGGAATCCTTAGTATTGCTGCTGGAATACCATTCTTTTTTATTCCTAAGTCTCTGAAGAAACCAACACAAGAAAGGAAAATTTCATCATCTTTGGTTATATCCAGTACTAATGAAAGTGGAAGCCAAAGGACAAATATTAAAAATCCAGAGCAAATAAAGAAGCCTAAAGATCTGTCAGGTATAAATTTCACATTTGGAACTTCTGTTTGTCTGTGTTAATTGAGGGAAGCAAATTAGTGTGCATACTTGGGTGATAGGAAGAAAAAAATGAAAATTCAAATTGTCACTGAAAAATAGGATAGTTTTTTTAATGTCTCACATTAAATGTGCAATCTACAAAGATAAAGAGAGAAAATGCAGTCTTGGAGCTAAAAGTAAGCTAAAGATCATCTATTTACAATAGTTTTATTTAACAAATGAGAAACTGAGGTCTAATTAAATGGTTTCTCCAAAGTATATAGAATTAGTGACAAAGTCAAGACTAGAAACCATATCTTCCCTTTCTAGGGTAAAGTAAATTGAAGAGAAATTCAAAGAAGCTTTATCTCACAGTCTGCAATTTGCCTTATATGCTAAAAAGAGCTTCACCTTGTACCCTCTAGTAGGTGCAGAAAGTTATTTTATGGAAATTTGTTAGTCAAATGAGAGTTATTTTAATAAATGAAAAAAAATATCTATTAACTGAATCATAGGATTTAGAGTGGAAAGATTATCTAGTCCTGCCCTACAATTTTTTTTTAATTTAGAAAACTAGGGATCCAGGGAATAGAGTAATTTGCCCAAGGTGATATAGAGCATTTGAACTCAAATTCAGGACCTCTGACTCCAAAACCAAGGACAATGATAACATGTTCCTAATTACAGTTGGTTTAAATTTATCTTCTAATTTTTCATAGTCCAGGGTAGAATTAGACATTTTAGAGAAAATTTCCTTAGTTATAAGATCATTCTTTTTCCCCAAAGTCCTTCAAACACCAATAGCTTTTTAAAAAATTAGTTCTCATACTCCTTATCCTTTGTTCCAAATGTAATGATCCTCCTACTTTCCTGACTCTTTACACACACACACACACACACACACACACAAACACACACACACACAAAAGCACAGTGGAGAGTGGTATTCTTTAGCAAGGTTATTGTGTTGCTGCACCTTATCTGAAAAAGAAACTAAAAATATTTGGCTACTTATTAGCATAAGAGCAGACAATCATATGTCAATAAGTCATTCTATAATAGGTATAATTGAGCCAAAGAAGAAAAGGAAAAAAAGATATATCACCAAGAGAAATGTATAGTTCCAAAATAAAGGGGGAAAAGGGCTAAGGAATAACATGAAAAGTCATCATTCATGCATAAGATAGAAATAACCCAAAGGTAAACCAGGAGTAAGTTGTCTGGATCTTATTTTTTTTTTGAAGTATCTATAGAAAAACATGGCCAGAAGCTCAGAGAATGAGAAAGCCCCTCCAGCCTCCACAACATGCATTCTATCAAAGGCAAGAGTATTATGACTGATATGTCCATAGATACATTGAAATATTGAGGAAGTAACCTTGTATAATTACTGATACATTGGCACCATCCCTGATAAATAGCGTTCTCCCACCCCCTTGCCAAGGAATGACTGAAATATCTAACGATGCATCAATCTATAACAAAAAAAGCAATTAAATTGTTCTCTCTGGAGAAAATCAGAAGAACTGAATTTTTACAATCATCATGCCATTACCTAATGGTGTGACTTTGAACAACTATCATCTTTGTGTGTGTGTGTGTGTGTGTGTGTGTGTGTGTGTGTAATAGTGTTAAGTGACTTATCCAAGATCACACAGCTAGTGAATATCAAGTGTCTGAGGCTGAATTTGAACTCTAACTCTAGGAATTCTATGATTTTATGATTATTTTTTGTCCCCAAGTCTACTACTAAGCCTCCCATAGAAGGAAAGGGGGGGCTATTTCCTGAATATGTTGAATTATCTTTTTCAACAAAGCTTTTTATTTTTTCATTTAGGTTATTTCCATTCCTTGAAACGTATCCTTAGTAACTGGATGTATCTTATCTACTTGATTTCATCAGTGTTTACCTTTAGTAGCTTTATTGGCTATATTACTTATATGCCAAAATATTTAGAACAACACTTTGGCCAATCAGTTTCTAAGGTGAATTTTTTACTTGGTAAGTCTTACTACCTGACTTTACTATATTATTTACAGTTTTGTTTCCTCTTTGCCTATTTTAATTCCTTCAGTTTCTTCTTCTATTATTGCTATAGCTAGCATTTTTGCTCAATATGAAATACTAGTTATAATGGGAATCCTTGCTTTATTCCTAAGCTTTTTGGGAAGGCTTCTAGTTTATCCCCATTCCAAATGTTTGCTGATGGTTTTAGGTAGTTACTGTTTAAGGAACCTTCATTTATTGCTTGCTTTATATTCCTTTTAATAAGAATGAGTATTACATTTTGTTAAAAAGCTTTTTCTTTATTTATTGAAAAAAATATATGATATTTGTAATTTTGTTATGATTGCAGTCAATTATTCTGATAGTTTTCCTACTATAGAGCCAGGCCTGCATTCCTGACATAAATCACACCTGCACATAGTATATGAATTTTGAAATATATTGCTGTAATTGCTTTGTTTATATTTTATTTAAAATTTTTTATATCAATATTCATGAACATAATTTTTTAGTTTCTTTTTTTTCTGTTTTTTTTTAATTGGTAGAGACTGCACTTGGCCAAGGCTGCTTTCCATGTCTTTAGCCTTGGTGTTACTGGGTTTTGGCAAACACTTGACTTTGATTCTTGAAAAATTATGGCCAAGCTAGCTGTTGAGGTCCTGGGAAACTTCCACAACCTAGATCCAAGGCTCTTCAGTACTGTAACTAAGGAAAGGGGCAGGAATATAGGGATGGATTTTGATGTAAACCTATGTAGAACCCTTGGGTTTGCTGGTGCAACCCTGAGACTGGTATTGTGATGAGTAGGGGAAGGGAGCTAAGTAATCGCAGAGTCAGGGAGCATTAGTTCTTTGGTTTATTTGCTATCTTTTTTTTCCATCTTATTTTTGGATTCCAGGTTCCTGCACTATGAAAACAGCTGAATTTGTTTTATCTTAGGTGCATAATTTTTTTGGTATTTTGAGGAAACTGTAGAAATCAGTGAAAATAATACATCACCTTATTGGTCATGTAATCTGAAAGCTCCATTGAGTCATTTTTACTAGCCCTTTTAGACAGAGTGAAAGGAAATTTCTTAACTTCATTTTAGAATATTAACTGGTCAGGTATACATGTTGAATACATGATAAAAAAATAAATAGAAAAAGCACTGTACCAGTACCCAACCTCTTCATGGTACTTGCCTGAAAATTAAATAAACCAGCAAACCAGAAAACTCAATATATCATATATCACCTTTCTCCATCTCCTAGTTGCTCATACTCTCTTCAATTAGATTTTATATCTATTTTGCAACTATTTCAGAAGTATATATATATATATATATATATATATATATATATATATATATATACACATATATATGCACTTTTTTCCATTAAACAGTAAGCTCCTTGAAGACAGTGTCTTTTTTATTCATTTATTTTCTTGGCTTATCAGTGGGTAATACAGGGTTTACACATAGTAAATACTAAATAAATGTTTTTTAATTGATCAGTTTATTGGCTGCTATAAAATACAGAATAACTAGGGACTTATATCTCATGCTATGTGTTTGCTTAAATAATCTGTGCTAATGTCTCCTTCACCAAGCTTCTTGAGACAGATCTGCTTTTGTTTCTACACATATTTTTATTGCTGGCATCTACTACAGTGCTTGACACCAGGGATATTCTTTTTTGGGGGGGTTTGCAAGGCAAATGGGGTTAAGTGATTTGCCCAAGGTCACACAGCTAGGTCTAGGTAATTATTAAGTGTCTGAGGCCAGATTTGAACTCAGGTACTCCTGACTCCAGAGCTGGTGTTCTATCTACTGTACCACCTAGCTTCCCCAACCAGGGATATTCTTAAAAAATGTATTTTGACTGGCTATTAGTGTGAACTCAGTTTAGGTTGTAACTAAGAATACTATTGGAGTGATCCAAGACCTTTAAGCAAACATAGGTTAATGAGAAATGAAAAGGGACTATGACCTTTATTTGAAAACAGAAAGTATCCTTTCCTGTCGGTTGGGGAGGGATGGTCTATGACTAATGTCATTGAATTGAATAGATGGCTTCCTTTAATATGGAATGGTTGATCAGATTAAAGTCTAGCCTTTCTGAGAATAGGAAAATGTATTAGTGAGTTTAATATTACAATTTTTAAAAATGTCTGTATTGCCCAACTTATGCTAGAGACTATGGTTACATATTTTCAATATTTTTTTATTCCCCTCTTTTTTCCAGGAGTAATAGGAATGCCTGTTATTAGTATTTCAGTTTTTTTGGGAGGATTTATTTCTAAAAAATTTAAATTGACAAACCTTGGAAATATCAAACTACTCTTCTTTTGTCATATTTGTTCTTTTACTCTTCATGCACTGCTTTTGTCATTCAACTGTGGAAGAAGTTCAGTAGCTGGCTTAACAGTAACTTATGATGGGTATGTAACTATTATTGATAAAAATAAAAATATAGTGATGTAATATTAGTATTGATCAATTTTAATTAAATAAGAACAAGTAGTATTCATTCACAAAAATGAAACAATAACTTCATTACAGTGCACACCATCTCAACTCCTAACTTTAGTACCTCAGTATTTACTTATTTTGTATTATTTCAGACAACAATCTCACCTCCCAGCATAGATAACAGACTAGACATCATTGATATAAATGTTCCTCATGTCTGTGCTGAAAATCATTGTTTTTTAAATGTTCAATGAATGCTCCTTGGTTTGTCCCCAGAAATAGCCAAATGGTATATTAACAAAGTATTCCTTTTCTTGCAACTCAGAAAGGAACAGGAACATTATCATTTTTAGAATGCATTATTTGGGTGTGATAGGTGTTAGTTACATCAAGAATATTAATTCAAGTAGATTCAGACCATACTGTTCAAGAAAATTTGAACTTATTCAGTCTCCCTTGATTTTTCAAGGGAGCAAGGTACATGTAATGCTATACCTAGAATCAGAAAGACGAGTTCAAATTCAGCATGACACTAAAGAGCTAAATGACCTAGGCAAATTGAATACCTCTTACCATCTCAGCTTTCTCATAATTATAATGGGAATAATAATAGCACCTTTTTTTTCCTTCTCCAAGGCTTTGTGGAGATAATATTTGAAAAACACTGTGCAAACTTTAAACCACTATATAAACTATAGCTTTTAAGATGATGCTAACAATGTATAATGATGTTATAATGTATTTAGTTATATGATGTAAGGCTATACAAAATATTATATGATAAAATTATATAATATATATTTCATCTATATGAATAACTTTCATAGAATTTTTGATATGGTTAAATAAAGAAATCGAGGTACAGAGAAAGAGAATGAGTTATCCAGGATGATATCTAGAATGAAATGATACCAAATCTAAGCACATGATACTAGCACTTTCTTCTTAGGAAGTAGCCTCTATTTAATAATTCATAACTAGTTACATTTGTTTCCTTAATTACATTTGTTGTCTGTGATATTTGTCAATATTTGTAACTATAGAAGTAAAAGATACATTTTGAAATACTGCCTTTTTGATATATTTCAGCTTTGTTTCTTTGTCAGATTAGAAGACAACTTTTTTTTTCCTCTTATCACTGATAAATATTAACATTTTGGTTTACAGGAATGATTCAAGGACACATCCTCAAAACATCTCATTTTCTTTCTGCAACTCAGACTGTAATTGTGATGCCAACTTATGGGATCCTGTCTGTGGGGACAATGGAGTTACTTATCTATCCCCCTGTTTGGCTGGATGTAAATCTTCAGTAGGTCATGGAGAAAAATTGGTAAATGTTATAATGGTTATGTCTTCTGCATCATAATCAATACAGATTTAATTGGGTAATTGTATTCAGTTCAGTCAACAAGTAATCAGTTCAGTAATATACCAAATCACAAGAGTGGTATCATTTGGTTTACTGCTGAATACAGAGACATTTTCAGATATATTTGTTTCTAATTGCAGTAAAATATGTAGATACAAGTAGACCTTCCCATACATAAAACCAGACTCTAAAGTCATACCGTCAAATATCTTTTAACTTTGTAAATATATTGCCAGGGATGGGCATCACCAATTTAAGAATAAGAGGCCTTGAATGGTAGAAGAATTCACACACAGCCCTGGAATTTGAAAAACTCTTCAGAATTTATTATAGAAGCCTGCAAAGTTAGAGATTAGAATCATTTCTCCTCCTTTGTAAGCTGCTAGAGACAGGAGAATAACAAAAGGTTAGGTGGGGTTTGAGAGAGAGTGAAAGACAGATAGACAGACAGACAGATAGACCAACAGAGAGACTGCCAGGGAAAGGCCACTGGGCCAAGACTCCAGGAGTCTGCACACCAAGGGGAATCCAGGCTAGTTTTTTAATAACCTTGACCATTCTCTGGGTATAGAAAGATCAGGAGACTGTGAGCAAAGGGGAAATTGCTCCCCTTCTACCTCATTGAAATCAGGTTAAAAGAGGAGAATTTGGGGATTGGGAATGAGGAGTCTTTAGGAATTTACTTTTAACAATGGAACAATAGGAGTTAATTTATATCACAGGAGCAGATAACATTTTTACAAAATTTAATAGTATAAAGGATTACAAAATCTGTTTCCAATTACAAATCTCTTATGTCTATAACTCCCTGCATCATATTCTCATAATTCCTTGCATCAAATATATATATGTGCTTGTTTGTGTATGTGTCTAATATTATGACATTTGAATGTAATTTGTAAGTTAGAGACCTTCCAGAAAGTAGGAAATCAACAATAATAAAATTAATGTTCTAGATAAGCAGCAATCCTTGAATAGAAAACTATTTTTTTCTAAGAAAGGTTCTACAATGAGGAGTTAATCAGGGATAGGAAAAGAAATGTGTTTAGTTAAGTAATTACTCTCTTAATTATTTATTAATATTGACTTCTATTTAATAATATATGAGTATTTTCACAAATCTGTTTTTAGATACAATGAGTAAAAGACAATCTTGAAACTTTCATTGAGTTAAAAAACATAAATTATATACTTGTAATAATAATCAGGACTTATTTGGTTATGGTTACTTACTCTTATTGAAGAAAGAAATGGCAAACCACTCTAGTCTCTTTACCAAGAAAACCCCAAGTGAAGAGCCAGACGTGACCAAAATCTCTGAACAACAAGAATTCATGCAAGTAGCATAAAGAGATAGAGCAGTGTAAGGGAGAGAGATTAAGGACAGTTGCAAGTGCAACTGGGCAGAGAAGAGCAGCAGTACCAGGGGTAAAGGTCAGGTTTATAAAGAGGAGAAGCACACATGCATGTAGTAAGAATGGGGAAAAGGTGGGAAAAAGGTAAGGTAAGAGTTGGGGAAATTCCCACCATCTCAGTGATTTTACAGCTAAAGGAGTTGAGATATTTTCATCTCAATTCCCCTAATATGCCTTTTCCATGGGATAGCCATTGGGTGAAATTGGGAGAGAAGAAAAAGCATTTATATTGAATCTAAGACATCTACATTTCTGAGGTTGAAGTGCAAGATAACAGTGGAAAGGAAATCAGTTTATTTCTCTCAATATTTCTTCTTTTTCAAGAGTAAGAATAGGGGTAGCTGGGTTGCACAGTGGATAGAGCACCAGCTCTGGAGTCAGGAGTACCTGAGTTCAAATCTGGCCTCAGTCACTTAATAATTACCTATCTATGTGGCCTTGGGCAAGCTACTTAACCCCATTGCCTTGCAAAAATAAAAGAGTAGAGATGATATTTCCTCTTTTTCAAATTTCTTTTATTCCCAAATACTACCACATCGTTTGGCACAGCAGTGAGTCAATAGTCCTCTTTAATAAGAAGTAGATGAGAACTAATAGGTAAAAATTAGTGAGTGAGTTACAGTGAAATTACCTAGAAATGAGGTGTTAGGGATGAGTTAAAGAAAACTATAAACAGGTTAAATCATTTAGGTTAAAATGACCAACTAATGGTATTTGATTTGAATTTTAGACAATACATGGTAACTTTCTTATGACCCTTCCTTTATTCTCTATGTTTTGTTTAATTATGAATATAAAAGTAATAGATGCTTCCAACTATTTTTCAATAATAGATCAGAATATAGAGAATAAAGGAAGGGTCATAAGAAAGCTATTAATCTTATGAATCATCACACTGAAGACCACTGAACTGGGATTAGGAGACTGAATTCAAATTCCAATCCTACTACTTATTATCTCTATCAACCTGATGAATTCAATTCTCTCTGAGTTTTAGTATTCTTATGTATGAAATGAGGATTTCTTTGGCTTTTTAATCTCCAAACTTTAAAACAACAATTTAGAGATGATATCTACCTGAGGAGATTTTAGAAATCTCCAGTATTTAGTTTAATTGATGCATTCTTCATTTTTAAACATAAAGAAATATTTTGTGCTCTATATTGTGTTTTGTAAGTGCATTTATAATTATTTTTTAAATTATTTTTAGGTCTTCCATAACTGTAGCTGTATTGAAGCAAGCAATTTTCAGTCCAGAAACATCTCAGCTCATTTGGGCCAATGCTCAAGGACAGACGATTGTTCAAGAAAGTTTATTTATTTTATGGCAGTGCAAACTCTGAGCTCTTTCTTTGCGGGATTAGGAAGTTCCTCTAAAGTGATATTGGCTTTCAAGTAAGTAATGTAAAAATCATCATTGTTTGTATGACTTTACAAATAATTCTATCATTTATTAAGAATCAGAAAGATATATCAATCTTATTTATTTCCACTAAAGTAAAGAAAGGCTGGATTGCTAGAATTCATTGTTTCATAAGAGTTATAACCTGGGTGGGTCCCCCACCCACTAGAGATATTGGAGGGGGAGAGGCATTGTTTGCTTATTTGCCTGGTTGTTTTTTCCTTTGTTATAAGAGGAAGTTTTTCCATTATGATCAAAATCCAAACTCTGATGTCAACATTAGCTGGTATAAGATCTTTCAAAAAA
The DNA here is from genome assembly GCF_037893015.1 of Macrotis lagotis. Classification (NCBI taxonomy): domain Eukaryota; kingdom Metazoa; phylum Chordata; class Mammalia; order Peramelemorphia; family Peramelidae; genus Macrotis; species Macrotis lagotis. Next base: position 190,512,567 of record NC_133664.1, on the reverse strand, counting down.
AATTGTGGCTCTATTTTGACTGTTATATCATCATCATAATATACTTTTCAAGAAATATAAATGATCAAAGGCTTTTCAGAAGCTTCATTTTCATATAATGAATACATCAGAAAAGAAATTATGTAGGTACTGACTATATGGAGCAATAAATGACATCATTAAGACTAAACCTAAGTATAATCATACTGGAAAGTAACAAACTGGTTGATTGTTTGGTAATCTATTTGAAATTAGCTCATTTAAGAATTGGGAATATGTACTCTAGAAAAAAAGAAATTATCATGAAATATTAACGCTTCTTCAAGCATTTTCAAGGTTCATAACATGGAAAATGGACTAGATATCTTCTTAGCTTCCAGGATGAACAAGTTATCGTTGCTGACCAGCAGATTTAAGTTTGTTGTTAAAAAAAAAAAAACACTTTCCTAAAAATTAGAAAAAGAACAACTTATTCAAAACTGGCTACCTCAGAAAACTATTCATTTCCTTCTCTTTAGAACTCTCTCTGGAGAAGGAGTTCTTGTGGTTGGATAAAAAAAGCCTTCTGTGATCCTTTCCAATCCTTATTCTGTAAAGCTGTATAAAATCATATATTTGTTTAACATGAAGGTAAAAATTAATACCAAATTAATTGAATTGAAGGCATATTAGGGGAATTAAGATGAAAATATCTCAGCTCCTTTAGCTGTAAAATCACTGAGATGGTGGTAATTTCCCCAACTCTTACCTTACCTTTTTCCCCACGGTTTCCCCATATAGTAGCAGTCACCTTTTCCCTTGTAGAAGAAGTCATTTAGCAAATATATATTAAGCATTTATTAAGCTCTAAACATAATAAAGGCTTCAAAAAATCCCTGCCCTCAAGGTGTTCACATTTAAATGAGAGAGGCAACACATATAAATCAGAGGATATTGGCTAAGTATAAAATTGATGGACATAATCTTAGGATATGGCACTGAAAACTAAACAAAAACAAGAAAAATCTCCTGTAAAAAGTGGCAATTCAACAATCCAGGCATGAAAAAAGAATAAAAAGTCGCTGAGAAGGAAGATTGCTTGTTGTGGGAGAGGAGCAACAAATAGGCTGCAACATAGAGGGCACAGAGAAGAGAAGAATGTTAATAAAATTGAATAAAAGAATGAATTGATTAAGAATTTTAAATTTTAACAAAAAAAGATCCTAAAAATAATAGAGAGCTACCAGAATTTACTGAGTAGAGTATTAGGGAGATATGTGTATGTGTGTGTATCTATGTGTCAATATGTCTCTGTGACATAATCAAACCTGCAATTTAGGAAAATCACTTCAGCAATAAAATATGTGATGAATTGGAGAGAGGAGATACTCCAGACAAGGAGAACAGTCAGAAATCTAAAGTGATATTTCAGGAGAAAGCTAATAACCTGAAGTAATGATATTTTTCTATGATCAAGAGGATATGTACATGAAATATAGTATAGAGCAGGTATAAAGAATGTCTAGCCTAGGCCCTTGAAATCATTTAGTCTGGCAGCAAACATAGTGTAATTTTTAAGTTGATAATGTTTTATGGCCCATGTGAATGATATTATAAATATCCAAATGGCCCTTCACAGAAAAAAAAAGGTTCCCCACCCCTGTTGTGTGGAAAGAAATTACAATATCTGGCAATTGTTTTGGTATATAGGGTGAATGGGGTTATTGGAGATAACAGGAAGGTTCTGAGCCTGTAGTAGAGGAAATATTGGATGGAAAAATATGCTCTATAATTAATCTGTTCCCTCTACACTGATCCCTATCCCCATCCCTAAGTTATTGACATGAGGTAAAAGAACTTTTAATAGAAGTACCTTCCCCTCCCTGGCTAGAATTCCCAGTAAATCTTTGCCCCCAAGACAAAACAAAAATCCCTGCCCCCATCAACAAAACAATGGATCCATAACCTAGCCAGAAAGAATTAAGTCACTAAGCTATTGCCCCTCATGTACCTCATCTCAGTTCTCTGAGCCACTCACTCTCCTAACTTTAAAAGCTCACTTTCTACTCAGTTGAGTTACTTGACCTCCTTTGTGAAGCTAGTCCACTCTTGGAGAGTATGACCCTCCCCCCCCCCATCAAACTCTCTTGCCTCTATAACTTTCCTTATTACTTATTCTCTAATGACAGCTGCTGCTGTTGCTAATCTCTCTCCCCCTTAGCTTCTACCAATCACAGCAATACTTAATAAGCCTTTTTTGCCCTAAATACATGTGGATCAGAGCTGGTACTTTCATGAATTTGTCATAGTCAAACCCAAAACTAGACCACCCTAAAACATTTTCAAAAACATTTTTAAACATCATTTTAAAATTGCTTCAATTGTTCCCCCTTGATAATATCTAGATTACTGAAAGGACCAGGTACTAATAACAATAGAAATTGGAGAAAGAGAGACTTGATAGTAAAGAGAATGAATTCTTATTTAGGCATGTTGAGTTTAACATTCCTATTACGATCCAATCTGAATTGCCCCAAAGTAACTGATAGACTGAAGTTCAGGAGAGAGAATAGAACTAAATAAATATATCTTGAAATAATTTACATACAAATGAAAATGAAGCCCTTTATCAGTAAGAGAATATAAAGAAAAAGCAAAGAAATGATGAAAAGGATGTTTTCAGAAAAGAACTTGGAAAGAATTGATGCAATATGGAGTCAGCAGAATCAGGAAAGCAATCCATGACATAAGAACAATATTGTAAAGATAGTCAACTTTGAAAAGCTAAGTAACTTTGAATAACAAATGATCCACCTAAATTCCAAAGGACTAATGATTAAAACAAACTGTCTCCCGCTATACAGAAAACTAATTGACTCAGATTAAAACATCTTTTTTTTTCCAATTTTTTTCTTGCTTTGAAAATTTTGAAATATAGTTAATGTGGAAATTTATTTTATATGACTACAATGGGTTTCAATTTTCTTGCCTTCAACTTAGATAGGATATGGTGAAGGAAAGAATTAGAACTGAAAAATAGGATAAGAATCTCTGGATTAAAAAAAGGGCAACAATGAGTCAAAGACAATAATTTTTAAAAAAGCAGATATTCTTAGTTCCTTTGGAATACTTAAAGACATTTTCAGTCCTGTCTTACATATGCCAATCAATTGGAATTGAACTGTTTCAGAGTATTTTATAGCAGAAGATTTGACCATATTGCATTGTATGTGAAATTCCACCAAAAGTGATGTTTGTTTCTTATATAATTTAATAATCTGGAGTTATTTTACTACTCTATGTTTTTCTTTCAGGAATGTTGAGCCTGAACTGAAATCACTTGCAATGGGTCTTCATTTACTGGCTTTGAGAACAATAGGTATGAGGTATATATGTGTGTGTACTTATGCATTATTACAAATTCATCATCACTAAAATGTTTTATAAATTGAATGCAATAAACAATTTTATATGGGGGAAATACATTTGAGATTAGAGATACTAAGATTTTAAAAGATATAATTTGTGTCCTCAAGAGCCATACAACAAAATGAGGAGAGGGAAGTACATGTACATAAATATGATATACAATAGAATGTGATAGAGGTAAAGTATGGATCCAAAGTGTTCTAAGAAGTTATTGGTTCAAAGTGATGAAATCAATGAGGGTTTCATGGAGGAGATGGCTGCTGAGATTACTCTTAGAAAATGATTTCAATAGTCTTATGAAGAGGAGAAATTGAATTTCCACCAAGAAAAATAGCCTCCAGAATACACAGGTAGTAAAGAGTAAGGCATATTCAAAGGACAGCTAATGATCAAATTTAGTTAAACAAAAAGAGTGCAAAGAGAAGCAGGATAAGTAAAGGTGGAACATTTGCTTAGAGTCATGTTGAGTGGCTTTTAAAACTCAAGCTGAAGAGTGAATTTTGTTCTAGAAAGAACCAATAAATTTTTTTGAGCAGGAAAGTGACCTGATCAGATCTATGCATTGGAAAGTTGATGGTATTTTGGGCAAGTTTGTAAAGGACAATTTGGAGATTAATATAGTAATTGAGGCAAGGATTTATGAAAGTCTAAATTTGAGTGCTTTGAGTTGAGATAAGGAGATGGATTTGAGAGGTACAAAGGTCAAGTCTTTCAGCTGATCTGATATGAGATTGATGGAAATGGAAGACTCAAAGATAAATAGTTTTGAACCTAGATGTCTTGGGGGTGATCAACAACAGAAATAGTAATATTGTGGTGAGGGGAAAAGTCGGAATAATTACAGAATGTCAGAGCTGACATGGATCTTAGAAATCATATAGATAAGCCTCCCTTGTGATTTTTTGACACATATTTTCATTGATGCTCTTTTCAAAAAACTACTCACCCTTGTAACGAAGAAGTAAAAATAAAGCAAAACAATGAATTGGCTACACATAAAATGTCTATTTCTTCTGCATCTATAATCTACACACTTTCTTCAGAAAAAAGGAAGACATGGAGTTATATTTGCTAAATCTTACAGTTTCATAATTGGAAGGGACCTTGATACCCATTAATCTAACCCAAGGATTTCCAAAGTACAGCTCATGGATAGCATGTGACCTGCAGTGCAATTTATGCAAACCCGCCTGTTACCATGTTAAAAAAATAAAATAATAATTTGCACGGAAGGTGTATTAGATTTTTTAATTTCTTCACTAACAAATAATCTCATTGAAATTAATTTTCTTTGGTGTTTTAATGTTTTATGGACAGAACATATCCCATTAAATTTTCAATCGATCTGTGGGATGAGTTCTGTCTGTACAATGCAGACAAGTCACTATGCACCTTTGTACTGTTGTGTTGTCCCTTTGTTGTATTGTGTTTGCTTTCACACTTCGCACCTTTGCTAGTCGTATTTATGATGTATGTGTGTTCCCCCACTTTCTAAGAAGTTAAAAGTACCATGACTTTTTTGTAGTACTTGCTAAACCTAAGGTAAGGATACAAAATATTGTATTAGTGGACAGTATTTTTTATTCTGGGTGAGACCCTCAAATAACTATTTTATTTTAATGTGGCCCAAAGATAACCTAAATTTTGGGCAGCCCTGTTCCTACCCATGAGAAAAGAGAAATCCTCATAAGATTATACTTTTGAAATTGTAATCAATTTGAAGGTACTTAGTGAAGATGAGGAGCCATTATGGGCTGTCTATAGCTATAATTGTTTTGTGACTTTCACTTACATTAAGCCTTCATTTTCATCTTTGCAATTTCTGTCCCTTTCTCTGAGTTCTGCCCTATTCAGCCAAAGACAATAAGTCTGATTCCTCTTTCCTATTTATTCAAAGTTAGCTTTCATTTCCCATTCTTCTACTTTGAGTCTTCTCTTCTCTAGAATAAACATACTCTTGTTGCCAAGTCATGGTTGGTCACTGAATTGATCAGAATTTTTATTAAGATTATTTTTAAGATTTTCTTTTTCCTTTATGTTATTTTTGAAATTAAATAAAATGTCCATCTTGTTCTGTTGATTTACTCTTAATCTTTAAATATACTTCTTTCTAACAATCCCTAAATTTTTAATATTCACAATCTCTTATACCTCAACTCTTTCCAGTTACATTCCTATACTAAAATTTGTTCAGTTATTCCCCAATGTTTTCATATAAGTTTTTTGCTATTGCAAAAATCACTACTATAAAATCTGTGTACATTTGGGATCATGGCTTTGACTTCACTTAACAGATGGGGAAAAAAATATATCTTAATGCAGAAAAAAGTACATCTAATAAATGTTAGTGTTAGATTTTTAAAAGTTTTTTGAATTGAAGTTCCCCATCATTCCCACTATGCCAAGCATTTTGGAAGGAAAATTTATGAATTTTGTTTTGAATATATTGTGCTTGAGGTGCCAACATATATAATCCAGATAGTTCCAATGTAAGAAAAGGAGTTTAAAAAAAACTAAAGACCATTGTGATTGGATGAAGAAGGACTTGTTGAAAAGTATAAGAAGACTGAAAGGGTAGAAGAATTAAGGGCTTTGAATGTCAAATGGAGCATTTTATATTTGTTCCAGGGTCAATAGAATTAGAATTTGTTGAGGAAGTGGTGGAGGACATTTGAATGAGGAAGAGGAATGAAGGAGTTCATAGTAAATAACTTCAATTTTTCTATAAAATATGAGGCAAGATTCTCAGCTGAGAGATTAGGAGGAGTCATAGGAAGTTTGAGGATGGATGCAATATGTCTGGAAGAGAAGCTAGAAAGTAAGATAGTGAGCTGATTAAGGGAGGTTTAGTAGAAATGCCTGCTTAAGGTTATAAAACATGAATTTGTAATGAATCCAGTCAGAAGAGTTACATGATTTTCTCTACCTTCATTCAGCAGAATATATAGAGTTATCATGGTGAAATGGTGGGAGTAATCCAACACTGAGGCTTGACTGGGCATTATTGGTGATAGGATAAGGGGACTAGCTATTCAAGAGAGGAGCTCAGTGTATAACTGAATTGGTTCACCAACAAGTCAAGACAAAGGGAAAGGAAAGAGTTGTTGGTGCAGGGGAGGTGGAATGAGAGAGAACTGAGGGTCCAGGAACTGAACAAGTGGTAACAAAAAGAAAGACAGAGAAAAAAGTGAAAGGTCAGTTGATTAGAGCCAGATAATATGCAAAAAAAATTATAATTTTTTTCCCTCATTAACTATTCTAATTCTTTCAATTTCCTCATTTTATTGTTATTGCTAACATTTCTAGAACAATATTGAATGAGGTTGATGATAATGGACATCCTTAATTCACCTCTAAACTTATTGGGGAGGTTTCTAACTGATTCCCATTATGGATAATACTTGCTCTTTGTTTTATATATATTTTTTATAATTTTAAGAAAAACTTTATTTATTTTGGTGCTTTCTAGTTTTTAGTAGGCATGAGTGTTATATTTTATCAAAAGCTCCTCTCTTGAATAGCTAGCCCCCTTATCCTATGTATATGCATATGTATATGTGTGTATATAGTCATCACTATTTGAACCAATTCAAATAAAGTGAAGAAAAGAATTGTTTACCCTTCCATTTCCTTCTCTGTCATAAAAGATTTTCCTTGCTAGTCTTTTTTGTGATATAATTTTCCCCATTCTTGCTCTTCCTTTCCCCTATTCTCAATGCATTCCTCTTTCTCACATCTCCATTTTTGTAAATCAGTCCAACATATTTGACTCACTTCACAACTTCTGTTTATGTAGACTCCTTCTAAATTCTTAGGAGTTACATCTAAAAGTTCTTAGGAGTTACATCTATCATCTTCCCACATAGATATATCAACAATTTAAAAACCTTATTAAGTCCCTTATGATTTATCACTCATGTTCACCTTTTTATTTTCTTCAATCAGATTTGAATATCAGATTTTCTATTCAAAACTGATTTTTTTCATCAGGGATGTTTCCCTATTTCATTAAACTTCCACTTCTCCCCTGAAGAATTATACTCAGATTTGCTGAGTAGGTTATTCATGGTTGTAATGTTACTCATTTGCTTTCAAAAATATCACATTCCTAGCCCTCAAAGTTCTTTATACTGACAGTTGCTAAATCTTCTGTGATCCTGACTATAACTAATGTATTTGAGGTATTTATTTCTTAACTCTTTATAATATTTTCTTCTTGATCTGGGAACTCTGGAATTCAATTATAATATTTTTTTATTTTGAAATCTCTTTAAGTTAATTCTTTCAATTTCTATTTTATCCTCTGATTCTAAGATCTTGGGCAGTTTTCCTTTATAATTTCTTAAAATGTAATATTTAGGTTCTTTCTTTGATCATGGCTTTCAGATAATCCAATAATTATTCAATTATCTCTCCATCTATTTTCTCAGTAAGTTGTTTTTCATTATTTCTTTTATTTTTTCCAATTATATGCAAAAATGGTTTTCAACATATATTCTTTTGTCAGATTTTGAGCTTCATATTTTTCCACAACCCTCCCTTACCGTCCCCAGCCCTGGCAGTGACCAATCTATTTTAGGTTGTACATGTACAATTGTGTTTAATATATCTCCATGGTTAGTTGTTTCTCTGATGAGGTATTTCCTATTTTCTTCTATTTTTTTACATTCTTCTGACTTTTTAAAAATATTTCTTGATGTGTCAAAGACTAGTTTCCAATTGCCAAATTCTAATGAATAAGGAATCATTTTTTTATTAAACTATTTTGGGCTTTTTTTGGCAAGGTAATGGAGTTAAGTGACTTATCCAATGTCACAAAGCTAGGTAATTATCAAGTGCCTGAAGCCGAATTTGAACTCAGGTCTTCCTAACTCCAGGGTTGGTGCTCTATCCACTGCACTACCAAGCTGCCTCTTTATTAAGCTTTTTGACCTTTTTTTCTTTTTTAGTTAGTTCTACTATTGAAGCAGTTATTTTCATCAGTATAATTTTGCATCTCTTATCATTTCAAGAATTTTGCTTTTTAAGGCATTTAAAGCATTACTTTCTTCAGTATTTTGTCTTTTTTTTACTAATTTTCATAATTCTTTTCATAATTTTATTGCATTGCTCTTATTTCTTTTCCCAATTTTTCCTCTACCATTCCTATTGAATCTTTAAAAATCATTTTATCCCTTTCTTTAGTTTTTCTGTGCATTCTCATTGAGCTTGCTTTCAATATGCATTTTTCTTTGCGGTTTTACTTGTAACTGTTTCCCAAGTCATTGTCTTCTGTATTTGTTTTTGAATCTCTCTGTTTTCATAGTACATTTTTGTGGCCATATATTTTTGTTGCTTGCTCATTTTTTTCAGTCTGTTTCTTCACTTTATGTTCAAGATAGTTCTGCTGTCCTGTAAGGGCTAAAGAGCATTAACCAAATGGTAAAGAGGTACAAAACTTAACTGATAACTGCTTAAACAGCAGAATTGGCTAAAAAGGAGAAAATGAGGTTAGGAAACTTAATGAAGAAAATAATTCCTTAATAATTAGAATTAAGCATCCTAAACTTCAAGCTTTTCTGTTCAGATGGAATTTGTAGGTTAAGAAGAGAGATGTGGTAATTGTTCTCCTGATCTAGCTTTAACCAAAAAGGGCCCCATTCTACTGTAGCCACAAGTACCACCACCTTAGAGCTTTGACCTCAAGTGCTTCTCTCTATCTTGGAACTGCAACCTGAAACTGGGTGTTATCAATGGAGGTGCCAAATAGTACCTGGTCTTGTCCCCTCTACTAGAATAATGATTTCCTATAATCGTTTTTTGAACTACTTATACAATCCACCTAATAACTCTGGTCTTCGAGTTCCTAAATCTGCTGCTATTTCTGTCAAAGCCACATCCGAGGTTCATCATTGGTGTTTCCTCTGTCTGTACCCTGAGCCAGCCCTCATTCCAATATCAAGGACCTCTCCTTGCAATCACCCAAGTTGTATTGGGCTGGAGAAATATCTCATTCTCATCTTTTGCACTATGCTGCTCCAGAATTCTATTTGAAGCAGTATATTTCAAAGGTTTTTTTTAAGAGGAATGTTGGAGAACTTGATTATAATACTCTCTCTTCTTTTTTCCTCTTTACTCTCTCGCTATTAAGAATTGTTTCCCCTAAAATTAATCTGAATTCTAAATTATTTCAGTTTATATAATTTCACACATATCAATAGCTTCCTGCAGAAATTTTTCTATGATTCCACTAAGAATTTACTTCTTTTCTGAAGTAGAAGGAATTCACTGTCGCCTTCAGGGGATCAATTACTGAACTGGGTACTATGTTAGCCATTAGCGATACAAGTAAAAAAAAAAAGTCCCTGCTCCCAAGATGTTTATTTTTTATAGGACAAAGTAATATATATACATACATACATACATATATATATAGAGAGATATAGATATAGATATATATAGAGAGAGATAGATTAGAGATAGAGATAGAGAGAGATAGAGATGATATATATATATATATATATATATATATATATATATATATATATATATATATATATATATATATATATATATATATACTGCTCTAATAACTCAAATCTTCACCAGGTAATCAATTGGTGATTTTTTATTTAGTTTGATTTAACAGAAAAAAAGATAAAAAGTCCTCTCTTTAGAAAACTGGTAAAAAAAATATAAGTAAGCTTCACACAAAGCTGAGGAGTACACATTCAATCCTATTTCACTTTCTTCTGTACACCTTGTTCAGCTTATGTATATGTCTTTTTTTTTGTTTCCCATTCACATCAGAAAAGTATTTAATTAACAGTTTCTCATTATGTGGCAAGTGTCAAAGGAAGGGGAATATAGTGTTTTCAGCTATATGGTAGAAGAATTAGGCATATTTAGAAATGTTTGTTTGGTTGGATCCAAATGATTTAAAGGTATCATGTCAACTGGGATTTTTCTCCAGTTGATTATTCTGGGGACCAGTGTTTTGCCCTATATTTTTTACACTTTTGAATGAATAAGTCACTTAAATGAAAATGTATGTGTGATATATTTTTCAATTAATCTGTATCTTTTAAAGTAAGTTTAAGTGATATATAATCTTGACAGAAGCATTAAATCTAACTCTTTAAAGATAAAATGATATATGATTCTGGTCTCCTCAAAATTCCAGAAATATTTAAGATCTTACTTATTTCCTATAAATAAAAGACAAAAGAAAGAAAACAGTTCTTGCATTCATGGAGTTGACATTATACTGGGAGAAAACAATGTAGATAGGTAAATAAGCATGTAGTATTCCCAAATGAATTTGTGATTGTGTGATTCAAGAGTTCCTTTCAATGATAGATATCACAATTATTCCATGCCTGTCCATCTTGCAGGACACTTCATGTCCTTCCAAATATGTTTCATGATTAGCCCACCCAATATATCAGAAGATTTTGTGGCTTTCCCTCAGAATTATGAGTAAAAATAGAGCACTCAGATTACTCAACCGTTCATACCTGGGTCTTTACATATCTTTTCTTGCTATTATAAAATCTTTATTTGTTTTCCTTACTCTTATTCTTCTTTATAATTCTTCAATGTTTGTATATTGCAAAATGCTCATACCCACCATGAGTCTCTATTTCTCTCTTTATAATATTCATTTTTAGTTCTTTGGAGGCAGTGCCATCAAATATCAATACTAGCAAAATGTCAGTTTTGAAAAAAAAAAGTCATAACTTTCGTTGCAAGGATTGAAAACAATCCCACCCATTACTCTTTTTAAACTTGAGGCCCAATTGATGGCCCATATTTATGATCTGTTTCATATATATATGTATATATATACATATATACATATATAGATGTAAATGTAGATATGGATATAGATATGGATATAGAGAGATAGAGATAGAGACAGAGACAGAGATAGCGATAGATTGGATATAGAGATAGAGACAGAGATAGGGATAGAGATAGAGATAGAGATAGAGATAGATTAGAGATATAGATATAGATAGAGATAGAGATAGAGATAGAGATAGAGATAGAGATGATAGAGATAGAGAGATAGATATATAGATATATGGAATCTTTTTACATGTGTGTGTGTCTGTGAGTATGTATGGAATCTTTGTCTAACCTGGATCTCTTCTGTCACAGTGGAAAATACCTTTGAGAAAAATAAATCTCTTTGTTTTTCTGCCTCACATTACAGTTATTATTTTGAAAAGTCCTTAAAAAGTCACTTAAAGAAATCTTTCCCATCTTCCAACGACTCATGAATGATATATACAAGGGAGGCAACAAATGTAAAGGACCTGTAAGGTAAAATTCCACAGCAACATGAACTGTTTTTGATCATAAACAAACATTAAGCTGAATAGGATCTCATAAGCCCTATATCTTTCAGCTAATGGTAAAATAGTAAAGATGTGATTCATTATAGAATATCACCTACAAAAGTAGATTTATTCCTTAATATACCCTCATTAATTATGTTCTCAATTCATCTATAGAAAACTCTTTTAAAAAATTTGGAGAGAAGGAAAAGCAGATATGTAGATTACTGTTCTCTTAGTCACACTTTTTCAGTGTTAATCACATCTAAGGGTTTTTTTCACTTTTAAATTATTTTTTTCAAATAACAAGCATTTATCTTCTCTCCATCCAACTCTTCCACTCTTGGGGTGGGGGGGACAAAACCCGTCCTCTAAATAGTAAAAGGAAACAAATTCCCATGTTCCTCATATCCAGAAATATAACTCTGAATATCTAATCCATCACTTGTCTTTCAGAAAGTGGGTAGTATTCTAATATTCTTAACTATTGATCCTATGGAATCATAATTGATCATTATATTAATAAAGGCTTTTAAATCTTTCAAATTGGTTTGTTTTTGCACTGTCAGTATCATAATATAAGTTGTCCATCCAGTTCTCTTTACTCTGTATTAGTTCCAAGTGAAGTTCAAATGAAACCAACTTGACCCAGTCCTTTTTCAATTTGTATAGATTTTTTTTCTTGCCCCCCCATGAGATAAATTCCCCATATGCTTTCCTCGATTTTTTCTTCCCTAGTGAATACTCATCATTTCCTATAGCACAATATTATTCTGTCATAATCTTATATCACAGCTTGTTTAATCATTCCCCATTTTATGGACATCCCCTCAATTTCCAATTCTTTGCCAACACCAAAGGGAGCTCCTACTTTTTTTCACAAAAATCCTTTTCTTTTTCCTTTGATCTTTTTGGAACAGACCTGGTGTTAATATTGCTGGCACAAAGGCTATGCACAATGTTATGGACATTTGAGTAATGTTCCAAATTAATCTCCAGAATAATTGGACCGATTTACAACTCCACCAATTGTTAGTATATCATATTACTTTCCCTCCATCATTTGTCATTTCTGATAGTTGTGAGGTACCATCCCAAAGCTGTTTTTAATTTGCATTTCTCCAGTCAATACTTATTTAAAGCATTTTTCATAAACTATAGATAATTTTGAGTTCTTAAAACTGTCAATTCGTATCACTTGATCATTTGTCAATTGGAAAATGGCTTTTGTTTTTATAAATTTAACTCATTTCTCTGAGAAACAAAGCCTTTATCTGATGTTTGCTGTAAAAAATTTTGATAATCTTTCATTGCTATGGTTTTAGCAAGAATTAGTTTCCCTGATTATCTCATTTTATTAGATCTATTTTTGCTTTTGCTTTGTCTGAGATCATGACTGATACAGCTGCCTTTTTTGTACTTTAGCTGAAACATCACAGATTCTGCTTTTAATTCTGTTTGTGTCTCTGTTTCAAATGTGTCTCTTGTAAGCAACATACTGTTGGATTCTAGTTATAATATTTTAAACTCTTGCATCATTTCTTCTAAGAATTCTAATTGATCTTGTGGGCTAGGTGTAATTATTTGAGGTTTTGCTTGTAGTCATTTGGGAGATATTTTGACTTGGACAGCAGCATCTCAAAACTATTTTATTTTGCTTAATTATTAAGCATTTTGCTCTGAATCCTTTTTGCAAACCTAGCTAAAGGACTCTGGGAACTGAATTAGTATCCTGACTATTCTCCCCCAGGGGAACTCAGGCATCCACATTCTGCCCTATTATAAAAGACTGTTTAGGATTCTTGAAATTATTGTAATTTTGAATACTTCTGGGAAATCCTGCACTGAAGGCTCTGGGAAAAAAAAAATTATGTCTTCAGTGCTGCTATACAAAGGGCATTTTTTATATAGTTGAAATGCTGTCCTACCTCTGAGATCTTGGCCAAATCTGTAATCCTGGTTGAGCACTATTTCACATTTTCTAGTCTGGAAACATCTTTAAGGCAAACTTGTGATCTGGGCTACAAAGATAACTTACTATAACTTCCTGTTTGATTTACTTGTCAATCGTAAGTTTTTTATGCTTCTAAGATGTGTGTTGGGGATGCAGATCTTGTCCATACTACTTTCTCTTATTCTGACATGATGGTTATACTCTACCCCAAGGATTTTTCCATGTCACATCCTTCACTCTTTTATATACCTTTCATATTGGTTCTCCATGCCCATATAATTATATCACAATAATTTGTAGTATAAATCTCATCTAGACATAGTTGGTCCAATGTGATTATTATTCTCACTTTTGTTCTCATTTTTTTATTGCATTCCTTCCTTATTTATTTATTAGTATAACTATGTTGTGGCAGGTAGAATGTCAGCCCTAAAGTCAGGAAAACCTGAGTTCAAATCGGACCTCAGAAACTTACTAATTGTGTAACCTTGGACAAGTCACTTAATCTTGATTACCTCACTTCTAGAACTATTTCTATTTATCCTAAATTATATCTGGACACTAGACCCAGATGGCTCTGGAAGAGAAAGTAAAGCTAATAACACAGCACACTTTACTCAAATCTAATTCACAAGCATGTCATGGCATCAACTCCCTGATGCTACGGTTTTCTTCAAAAATGAAGGACAAATCATCATCTAAGACTATGATACTGTAACATAGTATGTTGGTCCATGACCTTTGGTGTAGAAAATTTTGTGCGAATTTTTTTCAAATTTTTTTTCCTTCTGTTTTTAGTCCTATTTATTGAATATCGTTTACATAGTTTTTCTTAGTTAAAAAATTTACAGTTTTTAAACTGCTTCATTCTCCATGCATTGCTCTGTTTCAGGAGATGTTAATGTCCATAAATATTCATCATACTTTATAAAATTTTGCAAACGAATTTATATTGATCTTCTTGTTGTGGAAGTTAATTCCATTAGTTAAACAACTGAAGGAAATTATTAAACCATGGGGACTTAATTTGTTTTCCTTTTTCCATTTAAATTTTTCAGCTTTGTTTTTAAATTATATAGGTTATACAAATAAATGTCAATGGTGAGAGAGCATAAGGGAAATTGAAGCACCAGAATAAACCTCATATAAAAGAATCAGTAAAATTTTATGCATCACCATCTAGGTTTTCTGTCTATCTTTTCTCTCTCTTTTCCTCTTGCTCTCTCACTCTTTTCTTCTCTTACTATCTCTTGCTCTCTCCCTACATTCATTCCTTCTTTTCTTCTTTCCTTCCTTTCTATTTTCATGAATCCTACTTCATGACCACATAATAATAGGCTCCTGATTTTTTTTAATAAGGAAAATCTTTTGGCACTGTTCAAATCATACTTTATAGATATATTTTAGTCTCTAACAAGTCCAGAAATAATCACTGACACTTCCAATATAAACTAACTTGTCCTAGTTTTCTCATACATTTGGGATTGAAAGAGATAGAATCAATAAATCTGTTTTGTTATTAAAATTTAACCTATTTGAATATAACCCAAATAATTCAGACATATATATTCTTTAATTCAGGGGTTATTAACCATGGTGCACCTGTTTTTAAAAAATATTTTGATAAATGTTTTTATATAATTGATTCCATTATAATTTTACATATCTATGTTTTACTCAAAATGATCCAAGAACTTCAAAATGTTGCCAAAGGGGGGTTCATCACACATACACACACACACACACACATGCACACACACATGCACACAAACATGCACATATGCACAAGTTTAAGAAACCCTGCTTTAGTTTAATATTTGGTTATTTGTTGTTACAGGAGGAATTTTAGCCCCCATTTATTTTGGAGCAGCAATAGATACATCATGCTTGAAATGGTCCATTAATACCTGTGGAGATAAAGGGGCTTGTAGAATATATGATTCCCTATCATATAGGTAAGTTGATATTAAGCGGTTCTATAAATCACTTAATTTTTTTTACCAATGACTAATTATTCCAAACAAATGAAATAAATATCCTCTCACACTGAAGGTCATGTTCAGTTTTTTCATAGTTTGCCTGAAAGAGCTGAGAAAGACCAAGTTGAGTGCAGTTTATTCCCTCTTTAGAAACCTTAGATGAAAGGGTTATTAGAGAACTGATGACAATAGAGAATTATATTCACTATATTTTCCTCAGAACTATTGATTCAAAGAAGTGATGAAGATCAATATTCTTGGGTTTTTTTCCCCACTATGTTCTATTGGAAAATCTAATTGTAATTTACATTTATCTGATACTTTATGGCAAACAAAGTACTTTCACATTAGCTTCATCATCTTACTTTAAAGATTATTAGAAAAAGGCTAGGAATTAAATATAAATATCTGAATAATAAAATGCCTGAATTTTTTTTGTTCTCCAAAAAATGTATTAATCAACCTTTCAATATCTTGGCTTCCTTGTAACTGGAAATGGAATATAGTTCTACATACCTCAGAACATTGTTAATTAACTCAATTTAATTCAATATTTGTCAAGTATTTATAAATGCAAGATATTGTACTAAGTTCTGGGGATGTAAAGATGAAAATGACAAGTTTTTGTCATATTAGTTACAGACTAGAAGAAGGATTGAGAAAACTTAACACATCAGTTTAACATAAGTAAAAAATTAATATGTTCCTAGAAGTCAGAGTGATAAGGAAGCATAGATCAATTCTAGCTGAGGGGAACAGAGTAGATGAAAATAAATATCAAGAAGGAAGTAAAACTGGAGCTAAGTTTTGGCAGAGGTGTAGGATTTTAGCTAACAAAGATGCAAGATTCAAGGTAGCTAGAAGAATAAATTAATGAATAAACAAGAATTTATTGTGTGTTTTTTTATCTGTCAAGTATTAGGATAAGTTCTGATGATACAAATAGACAAAAGTGAGATAGTGCCTCCTCTCAAGGAGCTCTGTGAGAGATAAAGAATAAAAGGGAGTGTATTTTCATGCTTTACAGACAAAGCTGGAACTTCTAAAGGTACAAGGATAAGAAGGGTAAGGCGCATAGGTACGTAGGAATTATCCACAAACCAAGTAATGGAGTGAGAGGGGAGAAATTTTAGAGATGGTTAAGGTTTGATTGGTTTTCAATCTCCCTTAGATTTGTGACTCTCATAAATTCATTGTGGCCCCAAGGATAAGAGCAGGGATAGAAGTAGGACAAGGAAGAAGGGTGCAATTTTACAGTCTTCTTGGGACTGGTGGGAAGAAGGAAGACTAAGCATGAAGAAAACAACCTCCTCCCCTTACCTTCTAGGGTAGAAAAGTGAAAAACAAACAGTCCAGTTTAAATAGAGTACACATTTGAAGGCAAAACACTTTACTTAAATGAGGTATTATCAAAAAACCCTTAATACTGAACTAATTGTGTCAAAGTTGATGTTTACCCTCAACCTACAAGCAATAGGAAATTGAGAATAGAATTCATATATCTATAATACCAAATCAAATTCCTTTTTGTGGATCAGTATAAAGGAGACTCAGTCCCTCAATTTTTTTTATTTGTTTAAGGCAATGGGGTTAAGTGACTTGCCCAAGGTCACATAGCTAGGCAATTATTAAGTGTCTGAAGTCACATTTGAATGCAGGTCCTCCTGACTCCAGGACCAGTGCTCTATCTACTGCGCCACCTAGCTGCCCCTAGTAAATGAGACTCAGTATGGTAATAATGGCAGCAAGGATTGCTTACAAGGAATATGTGTTAACCACAATTGTAAACATAAAAAGTTTGTAGCCATCTAGTTTGCAGCAAAAATTGTATTATGCATAACCTTTATTACATGATGTGATAAATGATGAATTCTCTAGAAGGCCAAGTATAATGAATGTAGTTGAAGTATCTTTTTTCCTTAAAACTAACAATACTAGCATTTCATTTATAAAGAATGACAAGTAATAGATAGATTGCTCTCTTACAGATTAGATCTCTCAAAAAACTCAGTAAGAAATTAAAATTCTGATGAGATAAACCAATATCTAGCTATTTGGCCAAAAATGAAAATACTAAATACAGGTCATTGATTCAGACTTTCAATGGATCCAGGCTCTCATTGTGATAATCCATGATAATTTGAATATATATGCATATACATTCAAACATATATAGAGAGAAATAAATATAGATATAGATATAGATATGTTTAAATCTTGCCTCTGTACCAGCTGATTCAACATGAAAAAAAATCAGGTAATCTCTCTGATTCTCTATTTTCTCATATGTAAAGTGGGGATAATTATACCACCACTAATCAAATGCCCATCACTGAAGATCAAATGAGATGTCCCAACATACTTCCTTTTTCCTGTTAGGAGCATTATCATCCTTCCAAACAGTCTAGTGCACAACCTTGTCCCTCACTTCTCCTCCTATTCAATCAATTGTTAAATATTGCATATTTTGACTTCAGAACAAATGCTTTGTGAACACTAAGGAGTTGTATAAATGGCAGTTAATTCACAATCCTTTACTTTTCTGCTTCTACTATTGTCAATCTCTTTTCTCAACCTCTTTTGCTGGATGTTTCTCTCTCTCTCTCTAGTGCCATCTCAGCATGATTATCCCTAGGTCTTTTTTTTCTGCACTCTTTCTTATTTAGAAATCTTTTCTTCTCTCAGGGATTTCAGAGTCATTTCCATACAGATAACTACCAGATCTATGTGTTCAATCCTAATCTCTCTCCCGGACTGCAGTTACACATCACCATAGTCCATAAATCATAGAATTTAGTTTGGAAAGGACCTCCATGACCATCTAGCTCAACTCAAAATCCAAAAGAAATCCTCCTATAACATATCTGACACGTGCTCATCCTAAATTCACTAGAAGGGAATTCACTGGAGGGAGTTATAACTTTACCCTTCTCTGTTCCTCAAGCACTCAATTCTCTACAGCTGAAGTTCCCAACCCAAATTAATGGACCACAAAGGGAAATGAAAAATTTGTCAAGGGAGAATGGAGAATACTTTGATATCTTTTTTTGAATTTATTTCCAATTAATAAAGTTATAATGTTTGTGCTATACCTTTGCTATACTTTTTACATACTTAGCTCTTGAATTTATTTTCCTTCTTATTGAATTGGAGTTACTAGAAGATTTACTGAACTTCAAGGGATACTAGTAGTGAAACAGTTTGGAAACCCTTGTACTACACTCAGGGATGGAGTCAATACAAACCTTTTCTCTGGATTTTCCAACAAGTATGTCCCATGTTTTATGAACTTTTATGCAAATCATACAATCTCAGTTTGAAAACTTCCAACAAGAAGAAATCTCCCTTTTACCGAAACATCCAATTTCACTTCTAAATGTTAAGAAGTTCCTCACCCCCAATATCAAACTTAATTTGCCTCTGAAATTTCCAATAATTGCCCCTGGCTCTACATTTGGAACTAGATAGGTTAAATATAAGTCTTCTAGATTACAGCCCTTTAAATACTTAATATACTTACCATGTCCTTCCTCCCTGGACCTTCTCTTCTACAAGTAAAAACATTTTTCCAATAACTGTTCATTTGATCTTCATTCTTATATCACATCTTCCTGGATGTACTATTGCTATCGCAATATTAATATATTCAAAATGTAACTCCTCTCCTTTGAACTCATACCCTGTTTCCATGTCTGTCCCAACATACTTCCCTATTCCTGGTAGAGGAACCACTATCTTTCCAATCACTCTGGTGCACAACTTTGTCCCTCCTCTCTCCTCCTAGTCAATCAATTGTTAAATATTGTGTATTCTGACTGGAATTATTTCCTTGCCTCACTCTCACTTTTCAGTCTTCACAGTCAGCTCATTTATTCCTTGACATGACCATACCCTTATTTAAGCCACCAATCATCTTTCTACCAGACTACTATAAAAACCTCATGATTGATCTGGCTTCTACCAGTCTCTCATCCTCAACAACCTCTATAATTTTCCTAACTCTAACAAAGTAAATGGCAGATTCCTCTAATATCAGTTCTTAAACTGGGGTCTATATATATTTAATATACTGATAACTGAATTTCAACACAATTTCTTTCTTCTGTAAGCTCATTTATGAATTGAAAAAAATATTCTGAGAAGAGTTTCATAGACTTGACTAAACTATTAGAGTCTATTTCACCAGTTAAATTGGTATTTCTAAAGCACAGATCTGATTATATCATTTTCTTGTTCAATAAACTCTTATGGCTCCCTATTAACCCTAAATTCAAATGTAAAATTTTCTGTTTGTTTTTTAAAACATCTCATAAACCAGTCTGCAACTACCATTTTTAGTCTCCTTACACCTTAATCTCTTACATACACTCCAATTGAGTGACATTGGACTCTGTTCCTCAAACAAGGAACTAGCATTTTGTCCCTCATCATCTCTGCCTCTTGGCTTTTTTTCAAGTCTCAGCTAATACACCACTTTCTATAAGAAGTCTTTCATGATTTCCCTTAATGCTAGGGCTTTCCCTACAATTTATAATTGATTATTAATAGAGCTTGTATATGAGCAAGTGATGTACTATTTTCTACCTCATTAGACTGTGACATCTTTGAAAGCAGAGAATGATTATTTTTTACATTTTTGTATCCCCTTACACCAACCACAGAGTTTTCTACATATAGACACAAAGTTTACTGACATCTTAAATTGATAAAAAATTTTATTCTTAAAAGTAGTCAGCTTCTTTTGAGCTGACTTTCACTGAAAGCCATCAGATTCCAGTTCTACTCCTCTTGAATCTGAATTCTATTCTGTCAAAATTTAATATGTATTACTACATTTAGTTTTGAATTTGTACTTGCTTCCTCTAAAAATTCCACTTATTTTCACTTTGGCAACTCTTCTTCTTATTGGTCAAACTCAGGTCCAGAATAGCAATTTCTCTTTCTAACTTTTTGAAGAATTTCAGATCACTAAGGCAAGTGAAAAAGTTGTATTTCCTTCATCCCCAAAAGGCACTTAGTCAAATTATAGGATGATAGATTTAAAGTAAACCATGGAGATCTTTTAGTCTAACTACAAAGAAATTAAGACCCAGGAAAAATGAATCTCAAAAGGCATATGAGTACTAAGTAGGAGAGCCAGGATTTGAACCCAAGTTCACTGACTGTAAAACCAGGACTCTTCTTCCTACATAGATTCCAAATCGTTTGAAATTCTCTGAATCCTATTGTTTCTTCTTTGGTGCCAATTTTGTGAAGTTTCCAATTCTTCCTAAATTGATTTTTAAACTATCCTTTCTATAAGCAGTTTCAATAGTGTGCCTGAGCCATTGAAAGAGAAATAAAACACAATTCTAAACTATTATCATATTTTAATTTTATTATTTGTATATTTAAAATTCATTGTAAATCCTCTTGAACAATTCTATATAGTCCACAAATTGTTCCATTTCTTTAAATTTTAAAGTTGTATTTTTTTATTTTCTTTTGCAGAAAGATCTTCTTTTCCTTGATTTTAGGATTAGGACTACCAGTGATCTTCTTATATATCATATTATTCATGATTATGAAGAAAAAATATGGTGAAAACAACACTGGATCTTCTAATAGTGGGGGCATAGATATGGGTGAATCATACATTAAAGAACCACTAAAAAGGCTCCCTGAGGACAAGGAAGCATACATTTAAAAAAAGTTGTACTGGTATTTGTTCACAACTAAGATTCCTTTGCTTTCTTCTTTAAAGAGACCCCAAAACATCCAGAACCAAAATATTAACTAGAAACAGACATTTACTTCAGTTATAATGCTCTTTTTAAGCTGAAATTGTCTGTTCCTCTTCAGTGAAAATAACTACAATTTTTTTCTTATAAAACATTAATTAGTGATATAGAAGTGATAATGACACAGAACCTAAAAGAAAAATGAAGTGGTAAAACATGTCTTACTGCTGTGTAGTTCCATGATTCGGATGAAAGTATTTTGTTCACAACCATTAAAAACCAAAATAACTTGTAATATTTAATAAATAATTGAAAGAGGAAAATTTGTTCAGTCAATTATTCATTCTTAAGAATTAGTCAAGTAGGTAGCTATTCTTTGCCCAGTTCAAAGAAAAGAAAAAGAACCCATGGTAAAAGTAAATTCCTGTTAACCAAGAAGATTCTCTTGTTTGACAAACAACTCATAAGCCAATGTAAGGAAATGCCATACACTATGAAATCATGTCTTTCATTTTCTTTGCACTGGGATAAAACCAAAACAAGACAAGAGCATTGAAAGAGATGTGATTGAAAGAATAAGCATTTTTGAATTTTTTTTATCTTCATGGTAAAATAAGGGCAGAAATGTTTGTAACTCCTTTTGATTGCTTTCCCATTCCTTGAAATCAAAAAATCCTGATCCAATATTACTCATTTCGTGGTATCCATTTACCAATATTAACTTAGTTTATTCATAGAACAACAAAAAAGATTTGCTTGCATCCATCCCATACCTCCCTCATTAATGTCTCAAATTCTACAATCAAAGTATATGGAGCCATATCTGTCAGTCACATATAAACTGAGATAAACCAATAATACAATGTAAAACATTCATGATTCAAGGATTGT
The DNA here is from genome assembly GCF_037893015.1 of Macrotis lagotis. Taxonomy (NCBI): domain Eukaryota; kingdom Metazoa; phylum Chordata; class Mammalia; order Peramelemorphia; family Peramelidae; genus Macrotis; species Macrotis lagotis. The sequence goes on along the minus strand of NC_133664.1, from coordinate 190,490,315 downwards.
TGATGATTTGTTCTACCTACATTCTAAAAGAGATGTTGTGAACTAAATATACAGAATGTGGAATTTTTTATGTAGTCAATATGAGAATTTCTTTTATTGACTATACATATTTGTTGTAAGGGTTTTGTCATTTTTTCCAAAGAGAAGGAGACACAAGGCAAACAAAATATACTCTTATTTTAAAAAAAGAAAAATTAATTTAAAAATAGAATAGCCCACCTCAATACAAAGTGTTTTCATTTCCCTGTTAAGTCTTCAAAAAGAAACTGGCTATCTACTTGTTATGGTACAGATTCCTTTTGAGTATTGGTTAGACTAAATGATTGCTGAAGTTTCTAGCTCTCAAATTCTGTGATCCATTCCTAATCAATTATCACCATAACACAGTTGTTTCTCAAAGTTGTATACAAAGTCAAAATCCATGAAATGTGAGCTATCTTTAGTAGCTCTGCTACAAAATCTTTAACCCAAAAGTTTTCCTGCACCTCAGAATATGGGTGAAGAGGCAACTCACATTTCCAACATTATAGGACCCCCAACATCTTCTGCTGGCATTATCACACTGATCACACCGAGCTTAAATCTTCTCTGTTGAATATATTGTTCTACAAATTTATTCTGGTCCTCTTACATAATTCTCCATTTGTATTTCACTTCTTTTTCTGTTCTGTTTGGCAAGTGATTTCAGCTAGGCATTGCTCCCTGCTATATCTTCTGAATTCATCTCTTTAGAGCCAAGTTAGCTAAGCTCAAGTCTTCAGTCAGAAGATCATGGGTGAAGTAGTAAGAAACATCACAAGTGTTTATGCAAGTATGTAACTACCCATGATCAGTCCCATGGGCAAGGATTGATATGATGTAGCAGGAATATGGTGGGATCAAGATGTCAGAGCTCTGGGTCTCTCCTCTATTATCATATTGTTATTACTAGGAAGATTCTCAGGGACTGAGTTGAAGAGGGATCTTGGAGCCTGTGAGTATGAATGACCTAGACTAGGAGCCCCCCCCCTCCCACTATTGATTACAAGGACATTGATAGAAAAGCTTACTAACCTTACATATTTAGATTAATGGAATTGATAAACTGATTAAATTCTATTTTTGACTAAATGAAGTCGACTAAGCAAATTATTGAGTTCTTAGAAACTTGCCCAACAGGAAGATTTTTTTTATTAACCTTTACATGAGCCTGAAATTTGGCCAATTTTCCTATATATGGTGGCTAGAAACGTACTGAGAGCTCTTTAGATATAACTATCCAAAAAAATCTAAATTAAAGTCTGAGGATATTAGATCTTTTCTTTTCTAACCTTCCAGGTCTTCTGAGGAGTGCTGAAATTAGGATTCCAATAGTCATAGAATCCCCAAGATCTTTTCTGGTTTGTTTGGTTATGAATTTGGGTCTGAATAAAAGGTAGTCTGAAATATTCTCCACTTGCCTATTCTTATCTTTGCTATTCAAATTCTAAGTGCTTTGATGCTTTGACTGCTGTGAATTACTGTTATGATTTTAATGCTTTCATAATGGGATAGTACAGCATGGTACAAGATATTCCTGTACTTCTTTCTGACTGCTTCTCATTTTTTTTTCTTTTTTGCATGCCAGTCTTTCTTAGTCACACTTTGACTTGACATTACAATCATATCCATTAAATGGAACATTGTACTGCAGACAATTCTTGCTATAAATGCCTTAGATATAATCATTCACTCATTTACCCAGGGAACAGCTATTTATGCTGAGCGAGGTAAAAGAATTCTAGGAGCTTATATTGTTCCCAGTCCTCACAATCAGAAAGGACAACCTTATTTATCAATAACAACAAATACATGCTAATAAAATACAATAATATTTGGCAAATATTTCTTATGTGCTACTGGGGAAGGGGAAGGTAAGCATTTATTACACACCTCTGCTATGTGAAAGTCACTGATGCTAAGTGTTTCATAAATATTATCTAATTTGATTCTCACAATAACCCTTGAAGGTAGGTGCCATCATTATCCCCATTTTATAGTTAAGGAAACTGAGGCAAAGATTACATGACCTGCTCAGGGTCATGTAAATACAACAACTGTGGGAAAAATATTGAAGCAACTTCTCTGGTGGCTATGATGGGGAAGGTAACTCATCCTAGAGACAGAGCCATTGGAATTTGAACACAGACAGAAGTATATTTTTTTCTTTATCTCTCCTTTTTCTTGAGGTTTCTCATGATTTTTTGTGAGGAGAGAGGATTTATGATTACTCTCACAACAAGATTATTGTAATAATATAAAATAAATAAACCATAAAAAGAAAAAGATAAAAGAAAACAGACACACAGAAAGGAAGTATCTTAGGTCAGAGTCAGAATTCATGTATTTGCAATTCCAGGTCTAGTGCTGTATCCACTGCATTACCTAACTTTCTCTATGTAGTTACCTCCTGCTTGATTTTTTAAATTAGGATTCCCAGAAATTTTGTGCAAGCAATATTAAAAGAAAACTGATTCTAGAAACAAGACAAAGTAATAGTGTTATACATTTAGAGCCTAGGTGGATAGCAGCACCCCTCATGTCCCTGGTCATGCTTCTAGCCTATCCCTCATAACCATCATCCAGGGAGAGGTAACGCTTATGAAAAGGGACCAACATGCTTATTAACTGCAACCAACTGCCCTTCACAAAATAGGCAAGCCAATCTAATAAAACAGTAGAGCAGCCTGAGGCAGAACTAGGAGGCAGGATATATCAGGTAAGTTGAACCTCCATCACCACCACCATTACCACCAAAATCACTTTGACTTACATTTCCCCTCCAATTCTGATAAAATCTAAACTGAATCCCTAAGCATTAGAAATAATAATGATTGTAGCACTAAGCTGAAAGCTACTATACTCATAATCACTAGCAATTATCACTGTAAAGACATAGTCCAACAGCTGATTTGGCAAGTGTTATAACCACATCTTCCAAAGACCCAGAAAAGAAAGTTCACTAGTCAAACTCTTTTGCACCATAGAATGGTACAACATCAGAAACTGCTATGATTTCATTAGGGTACACTGTTTGAAATGAAGTTAGAAAAAAAGGATCAAGAATAAAGGAAAAGATAATGTGGTGGCTTTAGATATATTGAGTTTGAAATAATGGTGGATAATTCCTTTAAGTAGGTGGAGAAACATGCTTGAATCTCAGGAAGAAGGTAGGATATGAGCTTCTAGGAGACCTCAACAGAGAGCAAATTATGTCAATAGGTGAAATTTTCAATGATAAAAATATAAGGAAAAAAGGATCAAAAACAATACTTTGAGGGAAACCCACCTTAAAAGGTCAAGAAAAGGAGGAGTCAGCAAACTGACATGTTCCAATGAAACATAAGACTTAGAAAGAATTTCAGACATCATTTAATCCAACCTTCTCCTTTTACAGAAAACTGAGATTCAAAAATTTTAAATTACTTCCCTCAGATTAAAAAGGAAGCTTAAGTAATAAAGCTAGAATTTCAATCCATTTATTTGGTATCTAGATCCCCCCCCCACAATATTTCCAGACTGTCTTCTTTTTTTCTTTTTCTTTTTTTGGTTTATTTATTTTATATTATTACAATAATCTTGCTTCACTTGAGTCCTATACTTGGAGATCAAACTTTCTGTTCAGCTCTGGTTGTTTCAATAGGAAAGTTTGAGAGTCCCCTGTTTGATTGAAAGTCCATCTTTTCCCCTGAAAGAGAATGTTCAGTTTTGCTGGGTACTTGATTCTCAGTTGTAAACCAAGATATTTTGCCTTACAGAATATCATATTCCAAGCCCTAAGAGCTCTTAATGTAGATGCTGCCAGATTCTGTGGAATACTGACTGTGGAGCCACTGTAATTGAATTGCCTGTTTCTGGTAGCTTTTAGTATTTTCTGTTTGATTTGGGAGTTTTGGAGTTTAGCTATAATAATCCTGAAAGTTTTTTCTTTCGGGATCTCTTTCAGGGGCTTATTGGTGAATTCCCTCAATTTCTATTTTTATCCTCTGCTTCTAGGATTTCAGGTCAATTTTGCTGTATTATTTCTTGAAAAATGAAGTCTAGGCTCTTTTCCTGGTTAGGACTTTCAGATAGCCCAAAAAATTTTAAATTATCTCTTCTGGATCTGTTTTCATCAGTTGTTTTTCCAATGAGATATTTCATGTTTTCTTCTATTTGGGGTTTTTGTTTGGTACAGTTTTATTTTCTTCCTGAGTTCTCACAAAGTCATCAGCTTTCTTTAGTTGTATTCTGCATTTGAAGGAGTTATGCTCTTCAGAGAGTTTTTCTAAATTTCCTTTTCCAGCTGACCAATTCTTCTTTTTTTAAGCCATTCTTCTAATTTGCCTTTTGTGTTACTTTTCCCATTTGGTCTAAACTGGTTTTTAATGTGTTATTTTCTTCAGTTTTTTTTGTATTTCTTTCACCAAGTTGCTGACTTGGTTTTCATGATTTATCTGCATCACTCTCATTTCTCCTCCCAATTTTTTCCTCTACTTCCCTTAATTGCTTTTCAAAGTCTTTGTTGAGCTCATCCATAGCATGAGCCCATTTTCTATTTCTCTCAGAGGTTCTGGATACAGAAGCTTTGATTTTGTCATCATCTGAATATGCATTTTGACCCTCCATGGGACCAAAGTAATTTTCTATGGTCAGATTCTTCTTTTTCTACTGTTTGCTCATTTCCTCAGCCAATAACTGACTTACTGCACTTCCAAGGCTTGGCGGGGGGGCGGTTAGGAGACAACCCACAGGGATCTTAATTCCTCCAAGGTCTTATGAGAGGCTCTGACTTCTCTCTTGTCCTGTGCTCTGGCCTTTCCCTCTGCCCTGGAGCTGTGAGGAAGGTTCCTGTTAAGCTATACTAATGTTGCAGGGCCCAGACTGCAACATAGATCTGAGTGTGTGCAAACAGCTGAGTCCTGCCCCAGGGAAGGTAGAGAGACTTCTACAGTCTCCCCTGACCCCCTTACTGTCTGTGGATTGAATGCTCCGGACCAGCTGGGTGGTTCTGCTGATTCCCACTGCACGTTCTTACTGCAAGGCTGCCCTGAGACCATATCTCCTCTCTGCACTCACTCTGGTGCAGCAGAGTTCTCTCATAACCCTTCTGACTGTCCCTGATGATCCCTGGGCCAATAGGTCTGGAAACTGCCCCCTCTGCCATGGAAACAGGTACCCAGCCTGGCTGTGCTGCACTGCAGCTTTTTCCAACCCCCCAAGTGGAACAGACCTTTCCTGTGGAACTTCTAAGTTGTCTTGGACTGGGAAATTGTATCATTCAGTCTTTCCGTGTGCTCTGCTCCTCTAAATTTTGACTAGAGTCATAATTTGACAGCTTTGAAGTTTTGGGGGAATGAGTTTCTGAGAATTCCAGCCTTCATACTACCATCTTGGCTCCACAACTCCAGACTACCTTCTTTTAAAAAAAAAAAAAGATTTAGTTTTTTTTCCTATTTTGAGTTCCAAGTTTTTTCCTCTTTCCTTTCCAATCTCTCTAGAGAAAGCCAACATTTGACACAATATATGTGTGTGAAACCATACAATAAATGCTTCCATATATCAGCTCTGTCTCCGAAGATAAACTGTCTTTCTTCATAGGTCTTTTTAAGTTGATCTGATTGTTCATAGTATGCAGGGGGTCCAGCCTCCAAGGCGTCCTTGGAACCTGACAGGAGGGATAGAGTCAGCGAAATGAGTTGAGTCAACAAGGGGGTAAAGGCAGGAGCAGGTTGACTGACTGTCAGCTGCTTAGATTTATTTTTATAGTCTCAGAATCATATCAAACAAGCAAACTAAAATCATTTCTTTGGTTACAAAAGTGTACAATTTTCATCATTAATCATATAGTTCATATAGTTACAAGTCTGATCATGTAGTGGTTATAAGTGTGATTATCAATCATGTAGTTAATTTTCTTGTCCCTGCTCAGACCATGATGACTTCCACCTGCCTGTTGCCTAGTTTGTTGCTGCATAGTAAAGTTATTAATTAAGCAGAACTTTCCTGATAATAATCTTTGATATAACTTGTTTAATGGAATGCTTTTATGTTTTTGTGCTGCATATGTAATGTTTTTTGATATGCTCCCTTGACAACATATAGTGAGGGTAGTTATGTTTGTCCACCCATCCGTTGACTCCTTCAATAACCAATTTTCCCTTCAGCCCTTGCTGGTAGATGCTACAGTTTCTATGACTTTTTATTCTTTCCCAATAAACTAAGGTTGTTAGAGTTCACATATTGGTCACCTATGCTAACTATTCTCTCACCATCTTTATCATATATTCTTGTGTATAATAAGGGGGGGCAAAAACTGTTAATTTCCCTGGAATTCTATCTGACCCATCTTGTATGTTTTCCCTGTATGTATTCTGATGTCTCCCTGGAACTCCCAGTGCCGTATTTTCCAAAGATTTCATAATGTTGAAGCCTTTTGTATGTTTCAGGGAGAAGCAGTCCTGTTAAATTTGGACAGAGTTCACAATCTGTTTTATTCAAGGAATTTCTCTGAAATCCTTCCTATATAGTCATTCCACTATTAGGATGAGTAAGTTTTGCAATCAATAATAGACCTATAAATATGGGTATACATGGAATCCCTATATATATATTGAAGAAGGAAATGTTGTTCCATCAGGCGGTGTGGCCGCCTTGAGTCTTCCTGTCATGACTATGTCAAACAGCTTAGAGACCCTGGCTCCCAACAATAGTACTTATAATTACTTAGTCATTAACAGTTTGTCTTCAAGCAATATTGTTACTCCTTTATACATTTCCTTGATTCTGCTCATTTCCCTCTCCATTAGGAAAAGTCAGTGACAAAGTAAAGAAAATCCCCTGAATTCTATCAAATTCGCATCCAAATATTTATAAAATAGCATCTCAAAATGAATTCTGAAAGGGCAGAACTAACCAACAAATGGGGCAAAACAAATTCCAGTCCAAGAAAATTTGGAAGATCTGCAAGAAATGTCTGTCTCACTTGAGTAAAAGCTAATGATGCAGCTCAGGCAGGCCATGTCCAGGGAAGACAGCAAGTCCCATCAAGCCACCAAGGGGCCCTGAGTCCCAGCACAGGTTGGTGACCAAGGTCTTGTAATTCCAGTGCAGCAAAAGATAAGCAACCGATGGAAAAGGGGGGAAAATCCCCATTGAAATACCAAATTGGAAATCCTAAAACTGAAAGGTGATTTGTTTATGGAAAAATGCCATCTACATCCAGAAATAAAAAATACTATAGATACTGAATGCACAACAAAACAAAACTATGTGCATTTTTAAAGCATTTTTTATGTATTTTCCCCTCTTTCTCATGACTTTTTTTTTCTCTTTAGTTATAATTCTCCTTTCATAGCATAACTAGGATGGAAATACGTTAAACACAATTTACATGTACAACAAAAATAAGATTTCTCTCTGCACTGGGGAGGGGTGAGGAAAAGCAGAGAGGTAGAAAAAATTTGGAACACAAGAGCCTGCAAAAAGATAAATGTTGAAAACTATCTTCACATGTAATTGAAAAAAAATTTTTTTAACTAATTTTTTTTAAAAAATGAAAGGTAGGACAAATAAAATTTAAATCAAGAAAACTATGGAGCTAATAAATAAATAGAAATTGCTTTTTTGAAAAAATGATAGATTAAACCATTGATTAATTTGATTGTTAAAAAAAAGAAGGAAGAAAACCTGGTAATTTTACCAGTATGAAAGATGAAAAGGATGAATTCACCATCAATGAAGAGGAAAGTAAAGCAATTTTAGGAAATATTTTGCTTAGTTATATGCCAACAAACTTAAAATCTAAATGATATTGATCAATATTTACAAAAATATAAATTACCCTGATTTAAAGAAATGCAAATAGAATAGTTAAATAACCTCATCTTAGAAAAAGAAATTGAACAAGCCATCAGCAAACTCCCAAGGGGAAAAAAAATCCCAGGGCTAGATGAATTCATAAGTGAATTCCATCAAACTTTTAAAGAACAATTCTGTAATTCCAATCCATATAAATTATATACTAATTTCTAATCTATATATAAATTCTACAGAAGCTATAATTTTAATCTATATAAAATATTTGCTAAAATAGGTGGATTTCTAACAAATTCCCTTTCCATCACAATTATAGTGCTGATACCTAAACCAGGAAGAGCTGAAAAAAAGAAAGACTATAGATTGATTTCCCTAATGAATATTAATGCAAAACAAATTAAATAAAATAATATCAAGAAGATTATAACAATATATCACAAAAATTATACACTATGACCATATGAAATTTATACTAGGAATGCAGAGATGGTTCAATGTCAGGAAAACTATCAGCATAATTGACCATATCAATAATAATACCAAGGGAAATTTTATAATTATCTCAATAGATGCAGAAAAAAACTTTTAACAAAATATAGCACCTATTCCTATTAATAATACCAGAAAAAGGAGAGACCTTAGGGGGAAAAGGTCACCATACTCAGAGAATAAGAGAGCATTAATGACCTTTTGCATTTTGAGTAGATTGGTAAAGTACATTGCAAGGTTTTAGAAAGAGCATGCATGGTGAGGAAAATAAGACTTTATGGGGATGCCTTTTTCAACAGTTTTAAAGTGAACAAGAGAGAAATATGAGTATAGAGGGATGTGAAGAAAAAACTGGATAAGACCTTTTTTGTTAGGATTTGGGGAGGGGGGTGAGCATTTTTGTAGGCATATAGGGAGAAGACAATGAAGATGCATGACAAATGAACATGACTTCCAGAGTAAGATGCTGAAGAAATCAGAAAGGAAAGAAATCAAGGAAGTAAGTAAACATATGTGTTTTAGTGAAGAGCAGATATAGCCCTCGCTATAATATAATCCTAAAATTTCAAAGCTTCAAAAGTACTTTAGAGGCTTCGGATCCTTTATTCCTGGGGTTCTCATCTGGGAAGTGTGTAATTTTTTTCTTTTAATTAAATTTTCTTTTTTTTTCAATAAGTAAAAACATCTCCCTCTCTCCTTCCATCACCATTATCCCACCTGTGAAAAAGAGAGAATAACAAAATCACTATGGTCAAGCAATACAAATTTCTGCATTAGTCATGTCCAAAAGAAGTCTCAGTCTGCACTCCAAATTCTTCACCAAGAAATGAATAGCTTGTTTCACTATCAATCCTTCAGAATTATAGTTGGTCATTACCTTGATCAGGGTACCTAAGTCTTTTTAAAGTTGTATTTATAATAGTATTGTCATCAATTAAGCTGTTGACCTGTTACTACTCATTTCACTCTGCATTATTCATATCAGTCTTTTCAGATTTCTCTAAAGCCATTATCTGCATCAATTCTCATTGCACTATAAAACATTGTCCAATTGTTGGCATCACATCAATTTGCAATCTTTTACTATCACAAAAATATCTATAAATACTTTTGGATATCCTTAGAGTTTATTTTGCTATTTTCTCTTTAGTTCTCCCTTCTTTTTCACCCCTATTCTCTTATTTAAAAAAAAATTTTAGGGGCAGCTAGGTGGCATAGTGGATAAAGCACCGGCCCTGGAGTCAGGAGTACCTGGGTTCAAATCTGGTCTCAGACACTTAATAATTACCTAGCTGTGTGGCCTTGGGCAAGCCACTTAACCCCGTTTGCCTTGCAAAAACCTAAAAAACAAACCCTAAAAAAAATTTTCTTTACCCAAAGTTGCATATACACATATGCAAATATACATACGTATATATTTAAATGTAAGTATGTATATGTATATGTATTATTCTCATTTAACCAGTTTATAAGAGTGATGATAAATGTCAATCATTCTTCCCACCTCTTCTATTTACTTATATAGATTTCTACTTGCTACAGCTTATTTATAGATAGATGTTTGTATATGCATCCATATATAACTATTTCAATATAAATTATATCCCACACAATCCATACTTCCTTTTTTGTAGGGTTTTTTTTTTTTGCAAGGCAAACGGGGTTAAGTGGCTTGCCCAAGGCCACACAGCTAGGTAATTATTAAGTGTCTGAGGAGGGATTTGAACCCAGGTACTCTTGACTCCAGGGCCAGTGCTTTATCCACTGTGCCACCTAGTTGCCCCACACAATCCATATTTCATAGAATGTTTTTAAATGTATCTTTAAGAATTGGAAATTAAAGGGCAGCTAGGTGGTGCAGTGGATAGAGCACTGGCCTTAGAATCAGGAGCACCTGAGTTCAAATCCGTGACTTTGGGCAAGCCACTTAACCCCACTGCCTTGGCCCCCCAAGAAGAATTGGAAATCGAGTGAATGTCTATCAATTGAGGAATGGCTAAACAAATTGTGGTACATGTATAGTATGGAAAACTATTGTTCTATTAGAAACCAAGAGGGATGCGATTTCAGAGAAGCCTAGAAAGACTTGCTTGAATTGATGCTAAGCAAGATGAGTTGGGGTGATGATCAACTTTAACAGACTTGCTCATTCCATTAGAGTATCTGCAATGGAGAATACCACCTGTATCCAGAGAAAGAACTATGGACTTCAAACAATGATCAAAGTCTATAAAAATTGTCTCCTGTACAACATAATTTCATTATCTCTAATATTTTATTTTTTCCTCAAGGATATGATTTCTCTCTCAACACATTCAATATTGATTAATGTATAGCATGGAAACAATGTAAATATTATCAGACTGCCTTCTGTGCAGGAATAGGGGCAGGGAAAGGAAGGTGGGGAAAAATTGTAAAAAATCAAAACCTTACAAAACTTATAGGTAGAAACTACTATTGAATAAAATTGGAAAACTATTAAAATATTTTAAATGCATCTTTAAGCCCCTATTTTAACAAGGGACACAAAGACTTCACTAGACTGACAAGGCATCCTTATTACAAGAAAGGTTACAACCTCTTCATTTTCCAGCTAAGAAAGAAGTTCATAGGCAATAAGTTATTTTCCCCTAACAGCTACATAAAGGTAAAACAAGAGCTAAAGAAAAGTACTTCTCCAAAAGGCATTGTTTCTGGGTGATAAATAAAAAGTTACATGTACAATTACTCCTAAAGATGTTAGCATCTCAATAAAATCTAACAACCTAGATCAGTTCTTCGCTATATAAAAAGGAACATCTTTCCAACATATAATGTGGTAATTTTATCATCAAAATAGTATAGAGAAGTCAGATAGAAGAGTAATGAAAAGCATTGGACTTTAGTCACTGTAATACATGATACTTGAGCAAAACCTCTTTGCCAAACCTATGCCAGGTTGGATGAACTAAAAGTCAGAATCAAGATAGTCAAGAGAAATATCAACAAATTTCAGATACCTTGATGGTATGTCTGATGGTAGACAGTGAAGAACTAAGAAGTTTCTTGATAAGATCGAAAGAAAAAAGTATAAAAGTTGGCTTAAAAAAACCTAAGATCTTGGCAACTGCTCCTATCACTTCCTGGCAAATGGAGAAGAAATGCAAGTAGTATCAAATTTTATATTCGTGGACTCAAATATCATTGCAAATAGCTGCTGCAGTCATGAAATTAAAAGATATTTGCTACTTGGAAGGAAAGCAATGGCAAATATGGATAGCATACTAAAAAACAGAAACATGATCTTGCCAAACAGTCCATATATCAAAACTATGTTTTCCCCCCTAATATCAATATATAGCTATGAGCGTTAGACTACATGGAAAGCTAGGCACTGGAGAACTGATATTTTCAAATTGCAGTGCTCGAGAAGACTTTTCAGACTCTGTGGGACAGAAAGGAGATAATAATTAAAGAAACTAATTCAGACTAGTCACTGGAAGGTAAAATATTGAAGGTGAAAACTAAATACTTTGACCATATAATAAGACTGGACACATTAAAAAAGACACTAATTTTGAAAAAACATTAAAAGCAAAAGGAAAGGGGGATGGCAGAGGATGAGAGGGATATGTAGTGCTATGAAAGCAATGAACATCAAATGGGATAGACTTTGAAAGATAATAGAGGATGTCAGGATCTGGGGTGCAATGGTCAATAGGGTCATGAAAAGTCATTCACAACTAAACAACTGAGCAACAACAAAAGTGTTTACAAAATTACCTATGTATGTGGCAGAAACACTAATTAAACTTTTATTTCTCAATACTATCGATGGAACTTCATTAATCAAATACATGCAAGCATTAGTTTGTGCTGTCTAATAGACTATTCAAATATTGATTCCACTAGAAACAAATCATCAATTTCTAAGACTTCACAGTAAACATGCTTCACCACTACTCATTGACAAAGTTCTGTCTCTGCCCAGGCAGAGACCATGTATTTTTTCTGAGACGGTTGCCTGATAATTTATCAATCTCAATTACTCAGTGGCATTTGAACAGCCCTGTCTTCATGTGAGTACAGAGGATAGATGTCTGTATATGCATACATATACAATTTCAGGAAATGAAAGGGAAAGCAGAGAAAAAATAAATCATTCTCAGCTGTCAAGCTAAAGAATGGGAAGTCTCTGATGGTTGTTTCAAGTTCTACCTCTGTGTATTATTCAAGTCCTATGATGAAAGGAAAACATCAATTAAAATTAATGCCATTAGCAAATGTTTTTCATCATATTTGGGGTACAAGTATCATTTGAATTAATTTAGCAAGCTTGTAGGACATAATTATTGTAGGATATCATTATTAATTGTTTACCAAATTTGGGGAATATAACATCATTACGAGACTTTACCACCCAAGCCCTTATCTTATTACAGAAAAAAATCTATTTACATAACAACTACTAATAGAAGTTTAAAATAAAATGGATTCGGTTATGCTTAGTCAACAAACTTTTTCTCACTATATTCATCAAAAAAGAAGAGATTAAAGACAACAGAGTGGTCTTCTTCTAACTAGAACAATTCAATCTTGAAACATACTTGGTAATGGTTAGCCAGTATTTCCTTGACAATTGACAATTTCTTGACAAGGCTATTCCATTAAGTGCAACTTTCATCATTAAGAAGTTTTTCCTTATATCATCTGAATTTATCTCTTGGAAAAAAAATCTTTTTTTCCATTACAAGACCTCCAAATATTTCTGCCCTAAGTATTTGCTTCATGCTAAACATCTCCATTTCCTAGAACTGTAAGACTTGGATTACATGACCTTTGTCCTGCTAACATCTGGGCACAGTCCAGCTAATAAATATAATTTTTAAAATGTGAAATCTAGAACTAAAATACAATGCTTCAGATGTAGTTTAATCAGGGGAGAACATAGAAAGAAGAACTTCTTGACAGGTGTATTTCTCTTAGTGTGGCTAAGATGGCCTTATTTGGCTTAACTATTATATTATACTATTGTCTTATATTAAACTTACAGTCTATGAAAACACTGAGCAACAAGTTAACCTCCAATCAATATAATATTGTGAAGCTGGTTGTTATATCCATGTAAGATTTCATATTTATTTTATTTTATCAGATTTGTACCTATGGTCTAGCATGTCCTTTGAATTCTAACTGCTGACACACTGAATATCACTCCCAAATTAAGCCATTTGATAATATAATTTTATACTGTCTCTGCCTTTGTCCAAATGATAAAATTTTAAACCGAATAGAATCAAGTTCAGAGAACCTTGGTACATTGCACTGGAGAGACCTTCTTTAAAGTTAACATTGAGTCAGTAAAAATTCTTTGGGTTTCATTCAACCAAATAACAAGCCTATTGCTGTTTTCCTGCTTTCCCAATATAGCTAAAAAAAAAAACAACAAAAACTTTTCTGTTATTCTTAGTTTACCTCTCAGCTAAGCTTATTTTGATCTTTTCAGTCCTTTTCACTATTCCTTCAAAAGTGTTGCATTTCAGGGCGGCTAGGTGGCGCAGTGGGGGTGGCTAGGTGGCGCAGTGGATAAAGTACTGGCCCTGGAGTCAGGAGTACCTGGGTTCAAATCCCGTCTCAAACACTTAATAATTACTTAGCCATGTGGCCTTGGGCAAGCCACTTAACCCCATTGCCTTGAAAAAACCTTAAAAAAAAGTGTTGCATTTTTACATTCCTCTCCCTTTCTCTTCCATTGTCTCCATCTTCTGACCATTTCTCCTTTTTTTTAAATCCAAAATGGTTAGAGAATTCCTGGTGCATACCTATACTAGAGTCTTTAGACATCTTCTCTTTTTCCTCTTCACTTAAATCATTTCTCTTTGGGTTGATTTCACAAGTAGAGTTTTAAAGCATGAGATCATTCTTATACTTTTTTCTGCATCCTTTGGAATCTTCTCCATCAGAATCTCAGGATTGTATGACACAGAGTATGGTTTCTAGCCAGCTCTACAGCCACCCAACTCTCTCGCCCCTCTGAAAATAAGCATTTTTTACTTCAGTGCTTCAGTAACAGTTATAAGAAAGGTAGTTAATCATTTCATTTTTAATTTTAAAAAACTCTTTCTTTTTAGAATCCATTCCTAAAGCAATTATTTGTGTAACACAAGATGTTTCTCAATGAGCAGAGCCAAAATAGTATATTAGGGGCAGTTATTCTGCTGAATTCTCCCAATATTCCCCTCAAATAAAACCTTTAAAATAATACCTCAAATCAAATTGTGGAACAGCAGAACCAATAGAAGTTCTATGTGATGGTCATGTCAGAGACTATGTCCATTCTGGGGATTTCAGACCCCCTTCTCACCATGTCAAAGCACCATGAAACAGCAAACCAAGCCAGCAGCCCATTTGAGATTGGCTGCCCACCATCCTTCTGTTCATCAGAGGCAGCCTAGAATTATGGCCCCCACCTGGGTGTTTCCTAGATCCCCAAGAGCATCAGAATGACCCTAACCCAACTCCTTCTTTTGATTATTTGTTTGTTTGTTTTAATGAGCTTTTATTTCATTATTTTTTAAAGAGGTTTTGAGTGAGACATTTTTCTGGTCTAAGAAAACCTAAGAGCTCAGTAAGAGAATTCTATGCCACCAGAGTAAAGATCTGTCTAAAGTCTATGCAGGTGGAGACAACAGTGGCAGTGGCAGAAGGAACAGATTTGGAAACTCTATGTCAACTGATTGCAAAGAGATTACAAGAGTCTCTTTGCTGGCACTGGTACAGCTGGTGCTGACTGGCAACTCTTTCACCCACATGCTATTCTGGGTCACAGTCCTAATGCAGAGAAGAATGATAGAGGTAGGTCACAAAAGAGCAGACTCTTGGTCACATTACCTAAGGAAAGAGGAAGTTCTGGCACATGTGGCTACAGGGAACTAAAAACTCTTCCTGGGTAAAGAGCAGAGCAGAGGCCAAGAGAACAGTGATTATACCTCTCCCAAGACCATGCCTCCTTAGAAAAAACAAAACTTTGCACAATCCCAGAACCATCAACAGAAAGAGCAGTACAAAAAAAAGCCTATAGCTTGGTAAAGTGTCTCCCCACTCCCAGGTAAGAAGACTCCAAATTTAACATAAATTCAAAGTCTAAAAATAAGCTGAAAGAGAGCAAACAACAACAACTTGACCATACAAAGCTGCTATGGTGACAGAGAAGACAATGAGTAAATAGCTACCCCCTAAACGCCTCAAATAAAAATGTTAATTGGATCCTATTCCAATAAGAATTCCTAGAAAAATTAAGGAAAGAGGTAAAAGTGCTAGAGGAAAAATGTAGAAAAAATAAGACTGATGCAAAAAAAAATGAAAGTTAACAGTTTGCTAAAAAGAGATTTAAAAAAAACTGAAGAAAGGGGGCAACTAGGTGGCACAGTAGATAGAACATTGGTCCTGTACTTAGGAGGACCTGAGTTTCAAATCTAGTCTCAGACACTTAATAATTACCCAGCATTAGGATTTTAGACAAAACAAACCTGTGTGACCTTGGACAAGTCACTTAACTCCATTGCCTTGCAAAAAAAAATACTGAAGAAAACAAAATGTTAAAAAAAAATTGGCCAAAGGATAAAAGAAGCACAAAAATCCATTGAAGAGAGAAAAATTCCTTAAAACTGAAATTGATCAAATGGAAAAGATGGTACAAAAGTTCACTGAAGAAAATAATTTCTTAAAAATTAGAATTGGGCACATAGAAGCTAATGTCTCCATGAGACATCAAGAAACAATGAAATAAAATAAGCAGAACTAAAAAAAGAAATATGAAATATTAAATTTGATTTGAAAAATAGGCACTAAGTGGCACAGTGGATAGAGCACCCACCCTGGAGTCAGGGGAACCAAAGTTCAAATCCACACTCAGACACTTAATAATTACTTAGCTGTATGACCTTGGTCAAGTACTTAACCTCAATGCCTTGCAAAAAAGACAAAAGAAAAAGAAACAAGAAAAAAAAAGGATTAGTGTACCACTTAAAAGCCATAATAAAAGAAAGATCTTACATATCATATTTTAAGAAATTATCAAGGAAAACTGCTCTTAGAACCAGAAGGAAAAACAGAAATTGAAAGAATCTATAGATTACTTCCTGAAAGAGATCCCAAAATAAAAATCTTTCAAGAATAGCAAAACCAAATTTTACAGCTCCCAAGAGAAGGAGAAAATATCGCAAGTAACTAGAAGGAAATAATTCAAATATCAATGTCACAAGCAGGATCACACAGTATTTAGCAGCTTCCATGTCAAAGGATCTAAGGTCTTGATATAGTATGTGCTGGAAGGCAAAAGTTCTAGGATTACAACCAAGAGTAATCTACTCCCCAAAACTGACTGTAATCTTTCAATTGCTATTGAATGAAATAGAGAAATGTCAAGCATTTCTGATCAAAAGATCAGAAATGAATAGAAATTTTGACTTTCAAAAATGAAACTCAAGAAAAACTTTAAAAAGTAAACATGAAAGAGCAATCATAAGAGATTCCATAAAGTTAAACTGTCTGCATTCTTATATGAAAAGATGATAGATATAATTCCTAAGAAATTTATCACTAAGGCAATTAAAAGGAATAAACATAGAGGGCTTGAATGTAAGTCAATTATGTTGGAATGACCTTCAAAATAAAAATGAAGGGGTGAAAAAAGAGTTGGAGAAGGGAAAAAGGAGAGGTTGAATGGGGCCAATTTTCTCACACAAAAGAGACACATAAGGAAAAGTTTTTACAAGGGGGTAAAGTACTTTGGGCAATGATTAAACCTCATTATCATTAGATTTGGTAGGGAGAGGGTAGAATATATGCATACTCAGAGGTTGAATACCTCACAATTTTATATATGACTTACCAACAGGGAAATAGAAGAAAAGAGTAGGGGGAGGGATGATAAAAAGAATTAAAAGAGTAAATGGTTAGAAACAAAATGACAGTTCAGGAAAGATAAAATAATAAGAAAGAGAGCAGAATGAACAGAAGAAAATAGGAGGGAGGGAAATAATAAAGTATTCATAACTTCATGGGTATGAGATGAACTCACCCATAAAATAGAAGTAGATAACAGAATGAAATAGAAAACAGAATCCAACAATATTTTCTTTGTAAGAGACACACTTGAAGAAGAAAAACACACATAAAATTAAAATAAATGTCAGAAGCAGGATTTAATATGTTTCACCTGAAGTCATGCAAAGATAGCAATTAGAATTTTAGAGAAAGCAAAGACAAAAATGGACCTAGATAAACAGAGAAATTATGGTATACTAAAAGGTTAGTGTAGACAAAGAAGTAATATCAAAATCTTTTACAAGTTTCTATGATAAAAGATCCTGTTTTCCTGATATATACTGAATATAGAATTGACTCAAATTTGTTAAAATAAACACCATTCCCCAATTAAAAAATGATCCATGGATATAAACAGGAAGTTTTCAGAAGAAATCGAAACTTTCTATGTTCTAACTTAGAGAAATGTAATTAAAATAACACTGAAGTTATATTTCAAACCTAGCAGAAGTTATAAATATTAGAGGCAATGAGGGCACACTCATTGGTACACTCATGAACTACTGTTGTAGTAGTGAACTAATCCAATCATTCTAGAAAAAAATTTAGAACTTATGCCCAAGGTGTTAAAAGCAGTGCATATGTTTTGACCTAACAATATCACTGTCATTTTTCAGTCATTTCAGACTTTTCATGACCCCATTTAGGGTTTTCCTGGCAAAGATACTGGAGTGTTTACCATTTCCTTCTCCATTTCATTTTAAATATGAGGAATCTGAAGCAAACAGGGTTAAGTGATTTGTCCATGGTCACAAATAAGTGAAAGACCAGATTTGAAAGTTGTCCCAGTAATGCCAGTTTACTAGGTCTGTTTCCCAAAGAGATCAAAGGAAAATGAAAAGGAGCTTATGTACAAAAATAATTGTAGTAACTCTTTTTGTGATGGTAAAGAATTGGAAATTAAAAGGGATACTCATCAATTTGGGAATAGTTGAATAAGTTATGTCATATGATTGTAGTGGAATATTATAAGAAATTATAAGGCGAGTGGTTTTAGAAAAACATGGCAAGATCCATATGAACTGATGCAAAGTAAAAAGAGAAAAACTGGGAGACCACGGTGCACAGTAAAGGAATGTTGCAATAATGATCAACTTTAAAGACTTGGCTACTCTTATCAAAACAATGAGCCAAGATAATGCCAAAGGATTCATTATGAAAAATTCCTATCTACCCCCAGGGATGAAACTGGTGAATGCAGTTCAAAATAAATTTATTTTTCTTTCTTTTTTGAAATATGGAAACATGTTTTACATGATTTCACATGTGTTATTTGTTTTATTATTTTATTGTTTACCTTCTCAGTGGGTGGAGGAAAATGTTAGAAAAATTCATAGCTCAAAATATAAAAATAAATGAATATTAATAAAATAATTAAAATGTTAAAAATCAAAATATAATATTATAATTGAAATATTGAAATATGCATTTTAAATGTCCCACACTAGACATGTCTTTAGGGTGAATTATATCCTCTTTAAGTAGAAATTTGTTTCAGTAATAGTGTTGTGTTTGGAAGGACCAGAAAATTCTTTGAATGACTCTTTCCTTGGGTTGTAAAATTTGCTGCAATACTCTTTGAGATCAAATGTATAAATTTCAGTTATAATTTGACTAATCTCTACCCCCTATCTCTTCAGCATCTATGAACTTGGACTCATTATAGAAAGGGATACTTTGGAATTAGTAGTAAGACCAATTGCTATTGCTTTAATTTAACATGTGCTACATAATTTGTTTTTTCTTATGGCCAATGCATCTTCTACTAAAATCTTTTTTTCTGATGCCTCATTCTAGCACATAGAGTAAAGATTATCATAGCAAAGCATAATCTCTGCCAGATGCAGCCACATCTCAAGGACCTGGCAACCAAGCACATGTTGATCTTGCAATAATAAACATAGTTGAAACAGAGAGACTTTTTAGATGATGATTTTTTTATTCAAAACAACAGCTATTGAGTCATGGAGAAATTGTAATCAATTGTCAAAGTGTTCAAACTGATGAAATCATGAGTCCTTGAACTATGTTCAAGCTATGTTAGGACACATTGTTCAATTCAGCAAACACTGATGTGTCTGTTAGATGCAAATCACTGACCTAATCATTGAAATAATTTTCAGACAAGGAAAGTAAAATATACATACAGAATTAAAATGCAAAATGAAATGTTATATGGATGAGGGATACAAATAAAAGATTTATGACGATACAGAAAATGGGGAGGTCTTTTCTGGTAGGGGATTATGTTCAATTTTCATAGAGAAAAAAGTACCTGATTTAGTCCTTAAAGTATGAATATGATCTTAATAAATAGAGATGTAAGAAATACATTCAAGGGAGGTGATAGACAATGTCACAGAGAATGAAACCTAAGAAAAAGCTCAAACTTTAGTGATGTTCCTATTTGTCAAAAGAATTTGGTAAGTGAACTTTCATATTTGAATAATTTTGTTTCTGAATGGGGAGGAAAAGAATATTTGCATACAAAAGAAAAAACCTGCTAAAATCCTCTTGGGAAGAAACATGCATAGTTTGTTCTGAAGACCTAATAGAAAGTTATCTCAGATAAACCTACTGAGAGGACCTGCTTGAAAGCAGAGCAATGACTACCAGTAATGATAGCTACAGCATATCATGATCCATTAATTCACTTATGTGTGACTTTTTAAGATTTTCACATTCACAACAATAATTAGAAACAAAATAACTGTTTAGGGATTATGTGGCAATCACATATGCAATGTTTAGTTCATACTTGTCATTTCTTGAATTTACTTCATAAGGTAAAGATGAATTGCTTATTGCTAGGATGCTCTGATCTGAGACATTAGAAACTTCAGAAATCAGCAGAGAAATAAGCTACAGACAGAAGAAGCAGGAGAAGAGGTGTCACATGAAGTTGGGGGGGGGGAGAACTATCAGCTGAAAAAGGTAAGTCTTCAGCTAATTTTGCTGAGAACTTGCTGATCAAAAGGCAGGCATTACTTTGTTAATGGATTTGAAGAAAAGCTGGAATACCTGCTGGAAGCTCCCTGGATGAAAGCTACATCCCGATGCTGTGTGAAAAGCTGCTGAATTTGTTGCCCTCTGGTGCCTCTAAGAGAAAGGAAAGCCTCTCAGTTGTGCCTGTGTTGTTTTCCATTGTACTCTCCAAAGTGGGCTTAGTAACATGTGGATTTTTATAGACAGAAAAATCTTAGGCTGGACAAAGCAGAATCCTTTCCTATATCTTCCTCTGAGCAGTTTGGCAGTTTAAAAATGTATAGATGTAGACTCATCATTAATTTTTCCACTTTTTTTGCATTATGAGTCATTTTAATGTTTTCAATATCATGGTGCTACATGATGCAGGCAGATAAAGTAACTGCAAAAATACTGATACTCAAATTTCATTTTGAGTCGATTGAAAATAATCGAAGCACTGAACTATTTCCCCAAAGCAATCCAGTCAATTTATTCCTATAAGAGCATAGTTCATGGTCCCTCAATAGTGCATGTCAAAATACACAAATTGATGAAATAATCCTATAGACTATCTGTTAAACTTTATGCTATAATCTGAATGATATTCACTTTTCATCTACTTTTTTTTAGTTCAATCTCCTCTAAAAGGATAGGATTAGGTACTGAACCTATAATTTCATTGGCATAGAAAACTCCCTCTATCGTTGCAGAATTTCACCTATGTAATCAGTAGTCTTAAGAGAGTTATCGAGAGTAGTAAGAGGTAAATTACTTATTCAGGATCACATGGCCCATTATTTGTCAGAAGTAATCTTTGAGCCAGCTATTGATAACAGTTCTCTATATTCAGTCAATACTATCTAACTTCTTTTATAATTCTTATATATATTTCCAATTCACTTAATCCTCTTTGCCTCAGTTCACTCAACTGTAAAATAATCTGGAGGAAGTATCTTTGCCAAGAAAACTCCTAAAGGTGTCATAAAGAATTAGACACAATGAAAAAAACTGAACAACAAAGAAGACTTTGTAGACCTTTAGAGTTCAATACAATTATGATTTTTTAAAACAAATAGGATCATCTGGAAAACCTTACCATCAATAGAAAATTTTTTTTTGTTTTGGCTATTCTTGGAGTACCTAAAAGGTCACTAAAGGTCACCTTTAGCAAACATATTTTCTTGTTTACCACTTAATTGATTTTAATACTTGGGGAATGGATCTAAAAATAATTTCAAAATTTTGTAGTGAAAAGGATCAGCATGGAAAACTCATATACACATTCTGTTAACTTTTATGTCCTTTTTTCCTTTTCCTTTTCCTTTTCCTTTTCCTTTTTCTTTTTCTTTTGCTGGGCTCCCCCTAGTGGAATCCAATTTAAATCAATCTAAGCTGTATTGATGAATCATTGTCTTAACAGAATGTCTTAGCCCTCAAATAAGTAAGGTTATGGAGATAAGTCTAATGTGAACACTTATTCTTGAAAAGGAAACCAATAACCTCTAAATCATCCACAAAGAATAGGCATTCATTTTACCATTCACTTTACCCCAAGTTTAGCAGTCTGACAAACAATCTCTAAACAATTTTACAAAGCATAGCAAATCATTTTTCCAGCCCAGGACAACTTAAAAGAGAGAGAGAAAGAAGTTTGTGGCCAAGAATACAGCAGGTAGGGAGCAGCACACAGTCTTGGAGACTGCAGCAACAATAAGAGCAGTGCTACAATGGATTGGTACCAGGAGTACCCAATCCATAGAGACAGTAAGGGGTCTGAACCCTGGTCAGAAGTAAATTCCAGAGGACACCTGTGCTTGCATTGGGCACAAGAGTGAGGACTTTTTCCCATTGCCTAATTTCAGGTCACTATTCCGGGGCAGAAAGGAGCAGCTAAGGTCACAAGGGAGCAGGACCCCTACCTTGGTAAGGATCACAGCAGAGATCAATAGGGCAAGGATCAGACCATTTCATGGACTATACTACTTTGAAATCATCAAAATATTAAAGATTCCTTCTGCTGTGAAAGCAGGACATAAAATATTGAAGTTCAGGCAAGTCACCCTCTCCCCCCAAGAGAATAGTAGTGCCAACTCTATCATAAAATTCAAAGTCGAGAAATAGGCTGAAAAATGAGCAAAGATTACTCTGATCATAAAAAACTAGTGACAGGAAAGTTCAAGATACAAACTCAAAAGATAATGACTTAAAAGCATCTACAAACAATTTCTTCAGGAAAAAAAAAACCACAGATTGAACTAAAGATCAACAAGAATTCCTAGGAGAGATAAAGAATAAGTTGGCGGGGGGGGGGGGGTTAAGCCATAAAAGATTTTAAAAATCAGCTTAAGAGCAGCAAAGTAAAAATTGGGGAAAGAAATGAAAATTATGACAATCAAATCTTGGGTCAAAAGGCACAAAATAATGAAGACAAAAACCTTAAAAAAAACAGAATTGATCAATTGATTAAAGAGGTAAAAAACTACACTGAAGAAAATAATTTTAAAAAAAATTTCTGGCAAAGTAGTGGGGTTAAGTGACTTGCCCAAGGTCATGCAAGTAGTAAGTATCAAGTGTTTGAAGTCACATTTAAACTCAGGTCTTCCTGATTCTAGAACTAGTGCTCTACCCACTGTCCAAAGATGAGAGAGGGAGGGGGAGAGAGAGAGACAGAGAGAGAGAGAGAGAGAGAGAGAGAGAGAGAGAGAGAGAGAGAGAGAGAGAGAGAGAGAATTTCTTCTAGAAGAGAATATCCAGAAGAAGAGAGGGTATCAAAAGCTTCAGAGAAGTCAAGAAGGATGAGGATTCAGAAATGAAATTAGATTTCAAATAAATGATCATTGGTAATTTTGGAGAAAACAATTTCAGTCAAATGATGAAGTTGCAAACCAGATTGCAGAGAGATAGGAAGAAAGGCACAGGAAAGGAGGTGAAGGCATAGATTGTAGCTAGCCTTCTCAATGAATTTAAGCATGAAAAGGAGTAGTATAAGTAATTCCCAATTTAAGAATTCTTTATCCACTTACCTAGCCAGCAGCAAACATTTAAACCTTTACTCTATAGCAGGTATTATGGTAAGTTCTGGGGATACAAAGAAAAGTCAAATATAGCCTCTTCACTCAAGAAGCTTGCATTCTAATAGGACAACATGTAAACAATTTCATGAACTGTAAGTCTCTAAAAAACCTTAGTATTCTCATTTGTAAAATGTGAATAATAGTAGTTGCATTGAAGACATTCTGGGAAGGATGGATATAAGGTACTATAGAAATGTGATTTATCATCATCATCATCATCATTATTACAAATCCAATAACCAAAAAGGCAACATGGAATTAAAAAAACATCAACCTAGGCTGCACTAATAATATACCCAATATGTCTATAATCAGTCAAGAAACATTTGTAAAGCAGATACTATGTATGTGATGCTTAGGTCTAGGGATATAATGAAAGGCAAAAACAGTCCCTGCTCTCTCTTTGCAATCAAATAGAGAAGACAATACTAAATAACAATGTACAAACAAGATATAAACACAATAAATTGGAAAAAATGAACAGAGGGGCAACACTAGCAATAAGGAAGATCAGGAAAGACTTCCTATAGAAGAGGTTGTTTTAGTTGGAACTAGAAAGAAACCAGGAAAGGCAAGAGGCAAAATTAGAACAGACCATTCCAGTGATGGGAAATAGTCATCAAAAATGCTCCTTAACTGGTAAATGGAAACTATTGTGCAAGGACAAGCAAGAAGGTCAATGGCATTACATCTCATCCAGGAGGTTATGTATAAGAATACTAGAGAGTAGGGGTGGGTTAGGTTAAGAAGGGGTTTGAATGTCAATCAATGAGTTTTTATATTTGATTCTGGAGGTTATAGGGAGCCTCTGGAGTTTATTGAGATGGTAGAGGAGACAGAGCTAACATAGTAGAAGGTATTATTTCCACAATATTTTGCCATGACTAGGCCACATTTGGAGCACTATGTTTACTTCTCATCACTACATTTTAGGAAATACAAGAATTATACAAAAAACAAATATAAGTTTGGAACATATGAAGAGCAATTAGGATGGTCAAAGTGTTTGTATTTGAAAACATGAAATATGAGGATAGGTGGAAGGAATTGGTGATGTTGAGCCTAGACAAGAAGTTAGTGATGACAAGAGAAGTAAAATATTTGAAAGCCTGTTATGTGAAAGAGGGATTCAGTGGACAGTATTATCAGAGAGATAGAGACAAAGCTGCCTAGAAGCCTAGAAGTTGCTTAGCTGATGAAGTGGCTAGAGGGCTGGGCTTGGAGGCAGGAAAATATGTGTTCAAATCCAACCTCAGACATGTACTACTTGCATGGCCTTGAACAAGGAATTTAACCTGTTCAAAATCACTATAAGATTCTAGAAGCACACTCAGTTTATCAGGTGCTCACATAGTGAGAAGGAGACAACTGGGAACTTAAAAAGGCTGAAATAACAGCACATTCCCATCTCTTCTTTGGTGTATTCACAATAGAACTCATGCTTCATTGAGTAGAATGAGGGAAGGGGGAATAATAATAAGCCTTTAGTTTGCTAAGATGGCACCTATTTGTATCTCCCAGAGTCCCCAGAGACTATTGAGAATATGGATATTGTGTTCAAAATGCATCCCCATCTATTCATCTAGAACAGTAAATTTTTAATCAGGGAGGAGTTAAAAAGAAGGAGGAGGAGCCTGGTAAAAATTCAAACACCATCAGTTTGCTAAGATAAAATCATCCACATGGAGACACTCTTAGAGAACTGAGAGGGATCTGCACATGTTCTGGACATCCGTTACATCAACACAATTTAAATGATTCTCTATTTTTGCCCTTTCATCCCAATTTAAGCTATAATTACTATCTGTCCTTCCAAGATTATAAACTTTGAGAAAAAACGAGCATGTCTTATTTATCCTTTTATCTCCCCTATACCCAAAACAATACCCTATAAATGTTTGTTGAACAATTGAAAAAAGAAGTAGTAAGTACTCACTAAGTATTTAGTGAATTAAATAACCTTCATTCATGTAAGAACCGGAATTGGGCAGTTATCAGATTATACTAAAGTCCTTCAGAATCACACTTTAATAGACTGCACTCAGTGCATTTGGATAAATTCAAATTGTGCTATGTTAAGTTAGTATCTTGGCTACTTTGAATGGAGCTAGTCAAAGAAATATTGTCAAAGGGAAAAACATTGGCTTTGGCCCATTCCACTGCCCTAGATTCATGGAAAAAGACTTTGAAAAGGGATCTGTTGAACTAAGCACAGCTAGGACTTTCATTGAAGTATACACATACTTACACATATTTTCATGAATTGATGTGCTCATGAAAGCTACTGTGCAGGATAAATAAATATAGATGTGGATTCAAAAGATATTTCAGAGCAAATGAGGAGAATGGCATAAGTCTTTTGAAGGTAGATTCCTTATGTTCCTTTTGGACACTTTTTCAAAACGATCAGGCTCCTTTCCCTGATCTACCACTCTCCCACATTTTTGCACCATTATTTTCCACTAATATAAATTTGACCTTCCCATAATCCCTTTCTCCTGACTTGCAATTTGAATGTTTTTTTCTTGGATCTAAGCATTGCTTTACAGTTTTCCTCAGCCTAGTCTGATTATTAGCATTCCATGTTCCATTGTTTCTTTGCATCAGAATTCATTTCCCCTCCTCAAATTCCAAAGAAGTCCTGGAACTTGAACTTGGATAGTAGCCAAATACAGATTCTTGAGGCTTACTAAGACTACTGAAGCAGCTTTCAGCAAAAACACAGTTTAATACCTTTAGTTCCTAAGAACAGGGTCTTAAGTTTTTGTTTGGTTGTTTTTTAGCTTTTTTTTCCATAAAGTTCACATTTAGTTCCATTTGTTTTAGTAGAGAATATCAAGAGCTTCCTTTAGCTACTATTTTCAAATCTTTGGATTTAGGGTTGGTTTTTATTATATTTTTTTAGAATTGGGTTCTGGGAAGTTATTCAATAGCATTAATATCATTAATAAGTAACTAATGCTGTCTTTAACTTTATCATTTTTAAGTAGAAAATTTTATATGAACAAATCTTCCCAACAGCATCATTATCTAGAATTGCCTTAAAACTACTGTAAGTATTTTTTTGCATTATATTCAAGTGATTTATCAAATGATCCAACCTCTGAGAATTCCTAGAATGAATAATGTCTTTGAATGTCTTCATAAGCTTAAATCCCTTTTTTGTTTGTTGTTATTTTAAAAAGATCAGTATTAAGAACTGTCAAGAAATAAACATTCAGGTGCACTTGGAAGAATATGAGAGAAACTGAAAAACAGATTGCAACCCACCAATTAAAGTGTATTTCCAAGCTAAAGGTATGGAATCTACTAAATGTATATCTGAACATATGTGTAGCAATTTGGACAGTACCTGTGAAATTGATTTTATTTAGTTGGTTATCTAATAGAAATTATAAATGTTATGGTCAATGGAGAATATGGTCAATAGGAAAATAGGAGAAAAGAAAAAAGATATTAATTTTGTAAATTTGGGTACCTCTATGTAGCATTTACCACAGCAAGGACTTTTGTCAAAAATAGTTGGAGTAGGCAACTATCTGAAAGATATGGGGATTTTTTTAATTTAGAAGCAAAAGAATGAATTTTGGGAAGGATCATTAGTATGTAGAAAATGTTGGATTTTTTTATCTCAGTTTTTAAGATGATGTACTGCAGACTATTAGATACATATTTTGTTCCAGTGTGGGTTTCTGGTTTGTTTCTTTGTTTATTTAGTTACTTCGTTTTAGAAGAATGACAACATGGGACAGTAGTAAATTATTACTAGGATTACAATCCTTCTCAAAAATTCAGTACAAGTGCTTTGTCCAGATCGGTCGGTAGTAATTGCTACAATCGAAATTTCTACTCTTGAATTGTTTTTGGTTCCATAGCAGCCTTCAGTATTTGACTGTGCAAACACTTTTCCTTCCATTGCTAACCAAATTTATTTTGAATTAAATTATCTTTTCCTTTTACTGACATTTTCCAGATATTTATCTGAATATTTGACAACTACTGAAGAAAAAAGATTCTGACCCTGTTATCAATGTACTCTTTCTGAAATGATTGCTTGCCATTATTCAGATGATGTAAACAATAAAGATTTAAACTTGCAAAAAGAAGTGGAGAATTGAGAAATAAGATAATTTAGGGAGGAAAATGCTTTTGACATAAATGTAAAAATAGCTATATCAAAAGTGGAATATTTTTATCACTCCATTTTGCAAGTGAAAAATTACATATCCATATATTATATGTTTATAATATATACAAAATACTTTATGAAATTTTAAAACATTTTGGCTTGTGTTTTGGTGAATATCCAGAAAAAAATCTATGTATTCCTTGAAAGTGATCATACATGCAATATTACACCATTAATTTCATACCAAAACATCTACTTTGGTCATTAACATAAATAAACATGTCTTAGTTGGAACAAAAGAGAGAATTAAATCATTATCTATTTAGAAAAATTATGTCAGATTATCGCTGCCTAGTTGACTGAGAAGATGAAGTCAAATTACTAAGGACAGCTTAAAACTTAATTAAATTTAATGAGTTTCCAGGTACTTCTCACATAAAACATGGAAACAGATATTTTTTCATAACTAATTTAATGCCATTTCAAATGAAGATGAATAATTTTGTGAGGTAGACTGTCATCATCTTCTAAAAACAAATTTATGGGAAAGTTTGTATATATTTCTCTTAGAAATAAAGTTTATATTTTATTAATATTTTTGTTTGTTTTCCAATTATATATAATCATAGTTTCTATCTATCAATTTTGTAAGGTTTAGTTTTACAATTTTTCCCCCACCTTCCCTTCCCTCTCCTCATCCCCCTACAGAAGGCAATCTGATCATCTTTACATTGTGTTCATGCTATGCATTGATAGAATTTGAATTATGTTGAGAGAGAAGTCATACACTTGAGGCAAAAATAAAATATTAGAGATAGCAAAATTATGTAATACCTAAGAAACTTTTTTAAAAAATTGGAAGTAATAGTCTGGTCTTTGTTTAAACTCCAAAGTTCCTTCTCTGGATACAGATGGTATTCTCTGTCACAGGTACTCTAAAATTGTCTCTGATGGGCAAGTCCATTAAGGTTGATCATCACCCCCATGCTGCTATTAGGGTGTACAATGTTCTTCTGGTTCTGCTCATCTTGCTCAATATCAGTTTATGCAAGTCTTTCCAGGTTTCTCTGAAATCTCATCCCTCTTGGTTTCTAATATAACAGTGGTGCTGCATAGCATACATGTACCACCATTTGTTCAGCCATTCCCCAGTTGATGGACATTCACTCAATTTCCAATTCTTTGAGTTCTATCACAAATAGGGCTACTATGAATATTTTTGTACAAGTGTTGTTTTTACCTTTTTTTTTTATTATCTCTCCAGGGTATAGACCCAGGGTGGTATTGCTGGATCAAAGGGTATGCACATTTTTATTGTCCTTTAGGCATAATTCCAGATTGCTCTTCAGAAAGGTTGGATCAGTTCACAGCTCCACCAACAATGTGTCCCAGATTTCCCACATCCCTTCCAACATTGTACATTGTCCTTTCTGGTCACATTGACCAATCTGATAGGTGTGACATGGTACCTCAGAGCTGCTTTAATTTGCATTTCTCTAATCAGTAATGATTTAGAAAAATTTTCATATAAATATGAATAGTTTTGATTTCCTCATCTGTAAATTGCCTTTGTATATCCTTTGACCATTTGTCAATTGGGAAATTTATTTTTTTTATGAATTTAACTTAGTTCTCTATAATTTTAGAAATGAGTCCTTTGCCAAAAATGTTAGTTATAAAAATTGTTTCCCAATTTACTACATTTCTTTTGATCTTGGTTATAGTAGTTTTGTTTGTGCAAAATCTTTGATAATTCTAATTTGTTTTTAATGATGGGTAATGAGTACTTTGAAAAAATATAGATTATCTCTCAGATATATTTCAATAACATTATTTTAGAAAATATGAATACTCTTAGTACCATGCAACCATATTATTCAACCATATCATCTTCTTAGGCAAAGAAGATATTTGATACATAAACAAGAGCTATAAGACTTGAATGGATTGGAGTTTGAGTCACTGGAGAGAGTACCCCCATCCCTGTTTAACAGATTTCCTGAAATGTAAATATAAATTCTGTATCAGTTTGCTTGTTTACATGACCCAAACTTCAAATAAGTTCAAAAATCATTTAATTTCTATTGATGAATTTGCATTTAAAAAAAATTGAATTATGAACCCATTTAATTTATCTATGCTCTTAAAAATGCTACACAGAAACAGAGAGATCAAAATGCTTCCAGAAGTGGTTATTAAAAATGAGATAGAATGAAATTATTATTTATTAAATATGAGTTGTCTATTATGGCAGCTATGAAACCATAGGCTTTCTCCTCCTTAAGCAGTGATTGTTAGAAGGAAAGAAAAATATATTAACTAGATAGTGAGATTATGCAGTGGCTAATAGTACCTGAAGTAAGAAAAAACCTAAGAACAAATTCCTTATCATATAGTTGACCCTGAACAAGTCACTCGACTTCTATTGGCTTCAGTTTACTCAGCTGCAAAATAGAGAGAATAACAATATCTACCTCATAGGGTTATTTGGTGAGGATTATATGAAATAATATTTGTGAAGCACTTAGAAT
Organism: Macrotis lagotis; assembly: GCF_037893015.1. Lineage (NCBI taxonomy): Eukaryota > Metazoa > Chordata > Mammalia > Peramelemorphia > Peramelidae > Macrotis > Macrotis lagotis. The sequence goes on along the minus strand of NC_133664.1, from coordinate 190,460,223 downwards.
AGTGGCACATATCAACTGCTATGCAAATACTAGTTATTATCAATAATATTATTTTGTGTCATTATTATTATTATTACAGGCAAGCAGTTAGGTCGCACAGTGAACAGAGTACTAGGCCTGAAGTCAGGAAAACTCATCTTCCTGAGTTCAAATATGGCTTCAAATACTTGTTAGTTGTATGATACTGGGCAAGTCACTTTACCCTATGTGTCCCAGTTTCTCTTCTACAAAATGAGTTGGAGAAGGAAATGGCAAACCATTTCAGTATCATTGTCAAGAAAACTCCAGATGGGATCAAAAAGAGTCACACATTACTGAAGTGATTGAACAACAACATTATTATGATTACTACTATTTTAACATTGGAGAACTAATAGTTTATTATTGTTGTTGCTAGAGGTTCTGAGAACTGTTCCTCCTACCTCATACTGCCATCAGCTGGTAAAGAGAAGAGCAAGACAGAATTACAGAGCATTTGACCAAGAGGCTCTGATTCTGCAAACTCTACCATTTCAATGCTCAGTGTCTATATTTTATTTCTCTAGGACTTTTTTCAGTGTTTAATGTTTCTGTGCTGCTTCATGTTCTATCTCCCTTTTCCCTCCATACTTTATGCTTCTATTTTGGGGAGAAATCAATTAAATAACAGGTATTTATTTAGTCAAGATACAAATAAAATGAATGGAGAATCTTTATTCAGAAGTTTATATTCTAATGGAGAAAGCACTTGCTTTCTCTAATTTTTATTTTAAAGTGCCAAGTACAAAGAATGGAAATTACTACTTTGAGAGGCTTAATGATGGCTTAAATGATAACTGAAGAGAGATCTCTATGTGAAAAGTAGCTTAGTTTTTTTCAATAAAGCATGGATATTGAAAGAAAGCAAAGCACATCCTGAAATTGTAATATCAGTTGATGGGGAAATAGGATTAATTCATTACAAAGAAATCAACTTCATTTATACTTAAACTATAAAATCTATTACATTAAAAAATAATTTTGTTACTATTTATATTGAAAATAATATTTATTTTTCCCTTATTGTTTTCCCTCAGATGTTTCTGCTGGCATTGATGTGTGCATATTTCTCCAAAACATTGTCAGGATCTTTCCTAAATTCCATCCTTACACAGCTAGAGAGACAATTTAATCTCTCAACAACTCTAGTTGGACTTATTAATGGAAGTTTTGAAATTGGTAATTTTTGTGTTTATGGTGTTAATTATTGTTTATTTAGAGTGCACCTAAGTATCTTTAGTTCTCTGTCATATGCCTGTCTGCTTGGGGAGGTAAGTTTAAGGAAAATGTTCTCTCTAACTATATCAAAGATTTGTTTCAAAACAATGTATTACTTAAAAGTACTGAGTATACTAGTTGATCTTTGGGTTCAAATCCTGTCTCTAATAATGATACCAAAATTTGCAAAGAACGGGTTAATCTCTAATTTCTGTATTAATTTGAGTATTTTTTATTTTGAAACACATTTATCCATTTTCTTTAAATATCCAGTTTTGCTGGCAAATAATTAAGTGTGAAAGGTAGCCTTGGCAAAGTGGCTAGAGAGTTGAAAAATGAGTCAAGAAGATGTTCATACAAATCTGGTATTCAGTACTTATGAACTACTAGGTCATCCTAGGTGAATCACACTCACTCAGTACCCAGGTAACTCTCTGAGACTGTAAATTGAAATGCAGGTGCAGATAGAAGAAATGTTCTCACTGAAGATTCCCTATCTTAGTGAAATTATAAGTTTAGATTTCCTCCCCCACAACGTATCAACTTTCTAGGATGAATAATGGATTATATTTAAAGTAAAACAATTTATTTTTTTTAGGGGAAAAGGACATTCAGATCTATGATTTCTTTGGAGTAGAGTTAATACAGAAAGGTAACCAATAATTCAATAATGTTAAAAGCTACAGAGAAGTTAAAAAATAGTAAAAAAGATTGGTCTTATATTATTCATTAGGAGAAATCTATGAACTCAGAATAGATCAATTTCAATAGAATGTTGTAGACAGAAGTCATATTGGGGGAATTGAGGAGACACAGGATAGGGAAATGAGCATAGACAACTTTTTTGAGAAGTTTAGCAGTGATGAGGAGACAAATGGGATAGTAGTTTTGAGGAATTCAGGAAACTTGAATGACTTAAATATAGATGAGAAAGACATAGTTATAAATAGTGAATTAAAGAAAATGGAAGAATGACATGATTGACCAGGAGTTACTTTGGGTACTCTGATTTAAGTGAATCGCCCAGGGTTCTTACAACTAAATATATTAGAGAAAGGATGTGAACCCAAATCTTACTGGCACTTTAAACTGGTCCTCTAATTATCATATCATGAATATACTACTTCTCATCATCTGATATAGATGTTTTTCATAATCTGATTAGATTATAACTTAAAAACTATTTTGAAAAACTGACTCCGATTTCAGTTCCCTCTCTAGTATGCCATTCTATCTGTCTCCCTTTCAATCTTCATGTCATAACCAGTAGTAATAAGTGGAAAGAATTAGTTTTAGACTTTAATATAAGAGAAAAATGCTAACAATTTGAGATATGCAAAAGTAGAATAGACTGTTTCAGGACTTCTTCCTCATGTGTGTGGGGGGGATCATCATGCAGAGATTCAATAATCAATGTTGGATTATTTTCATGATGATTTATTCAAGTATAGATGGAACTTGGACTTGAATTTCAAAAGCCCATTATCGCTGAGAGATTTTCTGGTTCTAGATTCTTAACATGTCCTAAGTTTACCTCCATTAACTATCTCCACTAATGGAGAATTCATTATTTTTTGAAGCAGTCCCATTCCACTTTGGATACCTTTAATTGTTCATTCATGTCTTTGTTCATTTATTCAATAAATATGAATTAATGTGATGATGATGTGGAGGAGACAAACATGGAAAAGGTATAGTTCTTGCTCTCAATAAGCTTATACCTAAGTGCTCATCATCATATCTGTTTTTTAATTCCTTTTACAAATTTGACTATTTCTAAGGTTGCTCTGATACCTTTAGAAGCAAGCAAGGTTGGCCTGCCATTACTTAAGGAGGGAAGTGGAGGAGAGAGTAAGCTTTTATTAAGTGCCCACTGTGTACTAGGCACCATGATAAGTGTTTTACAAATATTGTCTCATTTGCTCCTCATAACAAATCTGGGAGGTAGGTGCTATTATTATGCCCATTTTACATTTGATGAAACTGGGGCAGACAGAGGTTAAGTGATTTGCCCAAGATCACACAGCTAGTAAGTATCTGAAATCATATTTGAATTCAGGTCTTTCTGACTCCAGGCTCAACACACAATTCACTGTGTTACTCAGCTGCCTCTAATGATGAATACTATAGATATATTATTTGAAGAAAAAAGAATAGTTGGTAAACAATTACTATAATCTATAGACCCATAATAAGATGATTGATAATCTGAGGGTTGCATTGACAGAGGACCTCTCATTAAAGCTTGGTCTAAAAAAATCTTTGGAAAAAATTCTACAAAGTATTTAGAAATCAAAACATATTTAGATATCAAAATTACAACAACACAATGAAGTAGTTAGAAAGTATTTTTTTAACCTTCATAACATACAATAGAAAGATATTTGCTTGAAATTAAACTATTTGCCTGTAGTCATTCATGTAGAGGCTATCACATGTCACCCTTGGCTTATTTCAAGTGTCCACGCAATTTCAAGTGTCCACCCAAATCTCATCTTCTGCAGGATAACTTTTTCAGTTTCCCTAGATACTAACCCTTCCTTTCAGCTTGCTTTCCATCTTCCATGAGCAAATATATTTATATCAATCAATAAATAAACATAATCATAAGCAAATCAATCAATATACACATTATGTGCCAGGCATTGTTCTGTATCATCTCCCTAATTCAAATGCAAGATGTTGAGAGCAGGGTTGTTTTTGCCTTTCATTCCCTAACCTTCCATACAGTGCATAGCATATAGTAATAACTTAAACAATTCTTGTTTCTTGATTATTCTCCATTATTCCAAAGGTATCATTTTGTTTAATATTCCTACATTTGCAGAAAGTTTTTTTCTAAACTGAGTCTCTAATTTTAAACTGCACTCTATCTTTAGAAATGGAAACAAATGTTCTCTTTCCTAGGAAATCTTTTGCTGATGGTATTTGTGAGTTACTTTGGAACAAAAATGCACAGACCTATGTTGATTGCTATGGGGTGCATGACTATGGGCATCGGATGCTTTTTGCAGTCATTACCTCATTTCTTAATGGATCCGTAAGTATTTCAATGCCTGATGACAATATATTTTATATCTGCAAGAAATGAAGTTATGGGGGTAGCTAGGGGGTGCAGTGGATAAAGCACCAGCCTTAGAGTCAGGAGTACCTGGGTTCAAATCCGGTCTCAGACACTTAATAATTACCTAGCTGTGTGGCCTTGGGCAAGCCACTTAATCCCGTTTGCCTTGCAAAAACCTAAAAAAGAAAAGAAATGAAGTTATGATTTCTTTTTGAAAAAGCAGTGCTTTAAAGGAAAAGGAGAACTAAAATGAAACTCAGAAAAAAATGACTTCTCTTTCACCATCTTGCAATATGGCCTTGGTCCTATCACTTCTGCTTTTTTTTTTTAGGTTTTTGCAAGGCAAACAGGGTTAAGTGGCTTGCCCAAGGCCACACAGCTAGGTAATTATTAAGTGTCTGAGACCGGATTTGAACCCAGGTACGCCTGACTCCAGGGACAGTGCTTTATCTACTACACCACCTAGCCACCTAGACACCCCCTCACTTCTGCTTTTATGGTCACCCAATTTCCTCATTTGTAGAACTTCCATTTAGGGATTAAAGGTTTTTTTGGTTATCTAGTACATAAATTATTTTGCTTTTCCATATTTAAGTGAACCCATGTAGTTTCCAGGAACCTTAGATTACGAAGTTATGTTGCCTCCAGAGATTCATTTTTTCTTCTTCCTGGATTTAACTTCTTAGTTAACTCTGCTTAAGCCATTTTATATTCATCTATTAAATGAAAAAGCATAAGATAATAATAGGTAAAGTGATCCAGAAGCACTGTGGATGATGTTACAAAGTAAGAAAGACATTAAAAATGTGCTATGATAATATACAAAGTAAATAATCCAGAAGCATGTAAAGTGAGTTAAAACTTGAAAGGATAAATGTAAATTTACTTTAAGGAGATCTTTACCAAGTATAATTTGTTATCACGATGATGAGCAATGTGGAAATCTTTACTTTCTGTACCTTACTGGATTTGGGTAAGATTTGCCCTCTGTATCTAATAATAATAAAATTAGTTATCTGGTCAGTGTTCCTACTGCCCTTACCAGTTTCTTAAGATTTTTTTTTGTTTTCAAATAGATATGAATATGAGACAACAGTTTCAAAGACATCTAACTCTTCTTCAAATGGTTTTCTGTGCATGAGAAAGGAATCTCAGATTTTCACACCAACAGAAGATCCATCAGGTGGTCTATTTTCCTTGTGCCCCATTTTCTTGGATGATTCTTGGATGTTTGCCTTTGTAATTTACTGGTACTTTGAGTCCTTTAATGAGATAATATTTCTTTAATTAAGATGTATTATTTGGTGAGTGTGTAGAATCGACCCCAATGTAGAGAGCAGAGAGACAGACCTAGCATCAGAAAGATTTGGTAATGGCTTTGTGATTCTGGAAAAGTCACTTACAGGGTGGTTAAGTGGTACAATGGATAGAGCACTGGCCCTAGAGTCAGGAGTACCTGAGTTCAAATCTAGCCTCAGACAAATCCAGCCTAGCTGTGTGACGTTGGGCAAACACTTAACCCCATTGCTCTGTCCCACCCCCCAAAATTTTTTTAAGTCACTTGCCTTCTCAATGTCATCAGATAATAATCTAGAATTATAAAAATTGCTGATCTGCATTGGTAGAGATAGTTTCTTCCCAGAGAATTGTCTACACCAATGAAATTATAGATTTTCTTCTTTGACAAATAAAGAAAAGATACTCTCTCTTCTTGGAAAAAGAGAGAAACAATTATTGAAGATATCTTAACTATTAATATCTTAATTTTGAATGAACAAAGAAAAGCATCTCTATCTACTTCCTATACTTGTTCTGAATATGGTCATGAAGACCAAGGTATAGTTAAGATAAGGAGTAAAAAAACTTTAGAAATTTGGACAAATATTCATAACTACTGCTGACTCAATTCATTTTGTAATAAAAATAGATGAGCTAGTATTGTTGAAGAGAGAAGTATTCAAAGATTCAAAAGATTTGAGTTATATTCCAGATCTGCTATAACATGGAAAAATCAAGGAGGTACAGAATAGTTCCATTTCACTTCATGAACTTTCTCCTTTTTCTGTTCCTCTATTGCTTCTCTTGAGAATCATTGGTAAATCCAGTCAGTAGCCCTACTTCCTCCAATGCACTACCATCTCCAGCTATCATTGAATACTATTCTTGATCCTCTGAGGTCTGTGTTGTAATGGAAAAATTTTCAAAGTTGGATTAACTGATGCCATCATAATCCTCACTTCCATAGTATGGAGGCAAGAACTTATAACCAAGGACTTGCAAATCTCTTGTTCACCAATGGTAGATAATAAGATAATATCATATCATACATATATATATATATATATATATATATATATATATATATATTTATCAGTTCACCCTAATATAACTAAAAAAAAGATCAATGGCAGCCCCAAGTTCTGCCTTGAGATGATTTCTGGTTTGGTTTTAGAAGTACAAGTCTGAATTTAAAAGATTAACAATATTTTCTTCATTTTAGTAGTTTTTCATGAAATGTACTTCTTTGGAAACTCCTCAATTTTACGCTTATTTTAAAGTGAAAGGTTTACCTGTGTTCTGAACCAGATATCATTATATACACCTTAGAGTACATCTGAATTCTCATAACAATTCTGAAACTGCTTTCATTCTATCTAGATGGGACCTAGACATTAGGATGAGGTAGACATCTTTTTTTTTTAGGATTTTTTTGCAAGGCAGTGGTGTTAAGTGGCTTGCCCAAGGCCACACAGCTAGGTAATTATTAAGTGTCTGAGACCAAATTTGAACCCAGGTACTCCTGACTTCAGGGCTGGTGCTTTATCCACTGTGCCACCTAGCCGCCGCCCCCCCCCCCCCAGTAGACATCTAAAGGATACCTTGAGCTAGTTGTACTCTGGAATTATATACCTTAGGAGATCCCAAATCAAAAAGGCTTCTGAGCATGAGAGAATGAGATGCCATTCATCCTATTGCTTTCCCTTTAACATTCAGTTCAATATCACTTCCTTCACTATCTTTGACTGGTATCATTGAGAGAAGTGGCACAAATTATTAGGGAAGGTTCTATGTATCTACTATTATTTACCAAGAATCAGTAAACACTGAAAGCAAACTTTAATTTCAGTTTAGGTATGTAAGGTAAACAGAGAGAACAGTGAATGGAGTTATGATTCAATTAACACATTTTCAACTTATACAAAATTGTGGTCTTCGTAGAAAGACAAAATTACAATAATAATGACTGTATTTAAATTCCTTTTAAAATCAAAACTACACTGATCATTTTTTAAATTATTTTCAGTATGGGAAATTCCCAGTGAAGAATTTTCTCTGCCAATGAATATTATTAACTTCTCTGTAAACTATTATTTTAGAGAGTTGTCTGGAATACAGCAATTTGGCCGCTTCACAGAGACACAGTATATGTGACTGTTTGTGTGTGTGTGTGTGTGTGTGTGTATATAACTGAGGAGGGCAGGAAAAGATAAGAAAATTTAGCTCACCTCCATACCAACATTTTTTTTCCAATGGATCATTCAGCCTCTCATTTTAATTGTTACAAATGCATAACTAGTATCATAGAAGGAGATTCCCTACACTAACTACTGCCTCACACAAACACATTGTTTCCTAGAGGTATTGAACCACTCAAGAGTATAGGCTGGGCCTTCTTTCTGAGGTATTTTTAAGCAAATATGTCAGTTATGACAAGGGCTCTAGGGCTTAAAACTCAATTATTTTATTTACATATGTTTAGATACATATGTATATAGTGCATGCATCATCATATATAAATGAAATTTATTTATCTATCATCCATCTACCTATATCAATCTATATCCATTTATCCATCTGGGTCTAGATATAGACATAGATATAGACAAACAATGCTTGTCCTTCATTTTCAAAGAAGACCATGACATTAGGGAGCTGATGCCATGACAAACACATGAATTGAATTTGAATGAGGAGATGCTCTTTAAGTCACCAGCCTCACCTACTCCTCCAAAATCATCTGGATCCAGTGACCAGATATGAATCAGTATGACCGGAGATGGCCTTGGATGTGAGGCAATCAGGGTTCAGTAATTACAAGGTCACACAGCTAGTTAGAGTCAAGTGTCTGAGGCTAGATTTGAACTCCCATCCTTCTGATTCCCAGGTCAGTGCTCTATCCACTGTACCAACTAGCTGCCCTTACACATAGTTTTAGACATAATCTAGAAATAGACAGACATAGACAGATATAAATACAGACAGGCTACATAGCCAAAGTCATAGAGATGAAGAGATGGAGATAGAGATGAGCTCTCTTTTCTCAATTGTAAAATTATCTGATTGGATTAAATGGTCTCTAAGGTCCCTGCCAGTTATAAATATGATGTTTGTCCTTTGTTTTTCAAAGAAGGCCATGACATTGGGGAAATGATGCCATGAAAAATCACATGAATTGAATTTGTGCTAAGTCACCAGACTCATTTTTTCCTCCTGAGTCATCTGGATGTAATGACCAGATATAGATCAGGATGACTGGATATGAGACAATCAGGGTTAAGCTGACTTGCCCAAGGTCACATAGCTAGTAAGTATCAAGTGTTTGAGGCATGTTTCGAACTTCCATCCTCCTGTGTCCAAGGTCTGTGCTCTATCCACTGTTATTTAGCCACTCTACAAAGATATAATCTTATGGTAAATTGATTTATATGGATTTTTCAAGTTCTGGATCCTGTGACCTAATGACCCAAGTCTTTCATTAGGTCATTAGTATTAGCAGTTGTGTGGTCACATAGAATGAATCTTTAAAGTTTTTACTTAGAAATTTTAGACTTTAGCAGTATCATAGTCACTTTTAAAATCTTAATGTCAAAGATTCTAACATAGGTTCTTCTTTTGCCTTTTGATTTGCAGAATGCACAAATGAAGTCAAATCATCAATGTGGTTATTTGTACTAGTAGGAAATATAATACGTGGAATTGGTGAAACTCCCATCAAACCACTGGGTATTTCCTATATAGAAGACTTTGCCAAAACTGAAAATTCTCCTTTATATATTGGTAAGCTTTCAAAATTAATTGCATGTTGTTTCACTGAATTAAAAAAAAACTTCCAATCCCATTCCTTGTTTTGGAAACATTTTACTATTTATAATTTAGGGTATGCTCTTTCCCTCCAAGTCTGCCTAAACCTAAGATTTTCCAGCTTAGAAATAGAGGACTAATCAAACTGACAAAGTCCCCTCTTGCCCTCAGATATTCTCCAAACAAGTCATTTTGATATCCCAATTTCATGTCAGTCGAAATTAAAATTCCAGAGTTTTGAGAGCAATTCAACTAACAATTTGCTTCATCAAATTGAATAGTCACAACTTTCAGTATACCTCTAGAGAACCAGTTTCTTAAAACCATTCACTACTTCTTTGACTGATCCCTTTAAAAGCACTCCTTTGTAGCTGGTTAAAGGTGAACTCAAGAAATATTTCCATTTACTAAAGTAATCAAAGATCATTATCCTAATCTGGGGAAGGAAGATCACTCAAGAATTCTTTGTTCCACCAACTTAATTATCACAGGGAGAAGTTCCTTCTAGATTAATCTAGAAAGAGGGTCTCCCCCTCTTTTAGACTTGATATCTTAAAACTTATAAGTTTCCCTTTGAGATAGTCTAAAGACTTTAGGATAATTTTAAACATGTATTCTTAATATTTCTAAGAGGGAGAATATGAAGGCAATCTGCCTCCACACAGATGACTCCTAAATCCGTATTTTCTGTTGTCTCAGTGTGTCTATAGTTGCTTACAGAACATTCATACTTCTAATGCCAATTAGTAACAAACCAAGTTCAAAACAATTCCTTCCTATCTTTTTCATTAATGTCAAAGATAGCCACCATCTGGTCAGTTCATAACTATCAATCTAGTCAAGAGATTCTTGAAGTTACTTCCTACTTCAGCCTTTTTTTCATTGCCCCATAACAGTCAATAGTTATATCTGCCAGTTCTACAGTGTCCTTCTATACCATATTGACTGCCACAAAACCTACACAGTCAACTCCTTTCTGGATTTCCATTACTGACTATTCAATGAATTATCTGTAGTTCATACTTGCTAGAATATTTTTCAAATACCTCTTTATCACTATCACTCCACAAAAAGTCATATGCCAATGACTCAATGTGGTTGTAGAGTGACTTTAAGTTTTCTATTGCTATACCTGTAGAATGGAACAATAAGCAGCTTGTTACACAAATCCAGAGAAGAGATGACTGAAGGTTTAAGGAACTGAAAGAGAAATAACAAAGTAAAATGTCTAAGAGTAGATGAAAAACTTCTAAATTAAAAGAATTACACAATAAGACTGCAGTAACATTAGAAGTCATCTAGTCTATGGGCAGCTAGGTGGTGTAGTGGATAAAGCACTGGCCTTGGAGTCAGGAGTACCTGGGTTCAAATGCAGTCTCAGACAGTTAATAATTACCTAGCTGTGTGGCCTTGGGCAAGCTACTTAATCCCATTTGCCTTGAAAAAAAAAAAAAACCTAAAAAAAGTCATCTAGTCCAATCTTTGTTCCAGATTTTAGAAAAATGAATTAAGAGTTAAGAAAGATACTCCATTTTGTGTTAAAAATGAAGAATACATAGAGCTTTAATAAATTTTATTGATACACACAAGGACAGTCTTGGCATGTGGATTCCATGCCTACAATGGGTAGACAGCACAGAGTGGATAGGAAGGAATGGATATCAGTGTTGCAGGGATGGCGAATGTCTGCTGCAGGCCCCAGAAACCACAGGTGGAACTTGAAATTCAGTAAATTTAGGAGTGTTTTAGGAATGAATTAATTATATGTTTAACCAAATATAGCAGGCTAATTTTTAAGCTGATAATATAAATATGACTTGTGAATGATGTTTTCAATATCCAAATAGTCCTTGGCAGAAAAAGGCTCCTCACCCCTGGCCTAGAATCTCTCATTTCTGAAATGTATATATTCTTTGAGACAATAAGCTGTTATGATATCAACAAGAGTCTGCACTTTTACCTCTAGGATCAGTGAAGTGAGGGAATTTTCTAAATTTCCTAATAAGATGACGAAAAATAGGAATAAGGAGCATGGAATTGGGGAGTTTTTCTGTAAATGTACCAATAAAAGACTGAAAAGGATTAATGCCCAGTTTCTGAATATAATTAGCCTTAGCATGTTTATATCTTGGGAAGCTAGGACTGTAGCAGTCAAATTGGTTTTCATCAAATAAAAACCATTAAAAACAGCTTTACTTATATACAGTTAATATAAACAGTTAAATCCTGAAATTGGGAAATGGACAAAAGATATTGACTTCTTAGGGAAGTTATATTTGTGTAACACTAGTCCCAAAGCCTAATTTTAAGTATTGGTGGAGTTGAATGCCCTGCCTTTTGTGAGGAGTGAAGTTGGAGAGAGCAAAAGAGAACTTCAATTTCTTTAGCTTTCTTTTGAGTTCTCTTCAATGAAATGGGGTCCTATAGTCACTTCATGCACTTCTGACTTTTAGCTTAAAGAGGGAAGAACAGAATTAATACATCTTCTGAGACCCCAGAATGCTCTTGTATGGATGCTATAAAAAGGCTCAAAAGGCAACATTTTGTTCTACCAAACTAATTACTGATTTGATTTAGAAATGGGGAAAAATTAGTTTGCTTTCAAGAAATTGCAAAACATATCCCAAGCTTCTCATGAAAGCAATCATATACAATCTTTTCAATAACAACTTTTTACTGATGTTATTGTCTCCCCCAAAAAAGGCATTTTAAAAGGACCAACAAGAAAATAATTATAGTTCATGCATTAACAATATCTATTTCAAAAATTCTAGGAAAACCCTCCAAATTAAACTAACATATATTTCAATATTAAATGACTTTGGTACAAAATTTGGCATAGGAATGTAAAAAAGTAATGGAAAATATGGTTTTAATAAAGAAGCAAAATAATACAAAGATTTATTTACTACATAGATGTTAAGAACATATATCATGACTTTTTTTCCAAGAAGAGAGTTGGGAGGGGCAGCTAGGTGGTATAGTGGCTAGACTACCAACTCTGGAGTCAGTAGGACCTGAGTCAAATCTAGCTTAGTTGTGCCTTTAGACAAGTCACTTAACCCATTGCCTTGTAAAAAAAAAAGGAGAGTTGGGAGGTGTTGGACCTAGCAGGTATCAAAAAATATTCTCCATAATTTAAAAGAAAGAACAGAACTATTTAGCAATATTTATGAATTAACTATTACTAGAATTCATTGGAGCAAAGGGGAAAAAATCACCATCAAATGAAAGGCCTCATAAATAATATCCACAATTCTTCAAAAGCAATTAGCTTAGCCACCCACAGAGGGAAAGTTAGTTGAATAGGAAACCTGCAAAATTAGCCATTAAAACAAATTAAAAGATAGGTTCCACAGAATGGCAGTAAACTTCACCAAGAATTTAAATGAGAAGTTATTTATCTGTCTTATTTGGATAATTATCTATCACTTTCAATTACTCCAAGCTACTCCATGCTATTATTGAAAAAGCCTACCTTTTTAACATCAGTATTTTTCCAATGATGATTGATATATATATATATATATATATATATATATATAGCTTCAAATCTATTCACATGCAATAATGAAAGCTAACAAGTTAGGTTAGAAAATAGCCTTTACCCACCTCCCTCCAAGAAAATATAGAAATACACCGTCCCTGGAGTCAGGAGGAATTGAGTTCAAATTTAGTCCCAGACATTTGACAGTTTCTAGTTATGTGACCCTAGGCAAGTCACTTTACCCCTGTTACCTCACCAAAAAAAATGTAAAAGGTACAAAGAACATACAGAAATTGAAACATATATTGAAAATAAATAAAGTGACACTGCCAATACAGTGATATAAACCCTCATCACCATTGTTGATGCAGTAATTTCAGTCATATCTGACTCTTTGTGATAACATTTGGGATTTTCTCAACAAAGCTTTTGGAGTGGCTTGCCATTTCTTTCTCCAACTCATTTTTCAGATGAGGAAACTCAGACAAACAGAGTTAAGTGATTTTCCTGGGGTCTCACCAAGTGTCTGAGACCAGATTTGAACTCAGGAAGATGAGTCTTCCTTACTGCATATCTGGTATGCTATCCATCCCTATATCCAGCTGCCCTTCCTCCTCATCATACCTCAACTTCGAAATAACTTTCTGGTTGATCTCCCTTTTAGACCCTACTCTATCCTCTATTCAGCTATCAAAGTGATCTTCTTAAAGCTCACATCTGACCATGTTATCTTACCTATTCAACTTCATTCCTTATTCAAACTCCATTGGCTCCTTATCACCTCTAGGATCAAATATAAAATCTTCATTTTGACTTTTAAGTTTTCCATAAGCCTTAAGTCTGCTTATACCTTTCTTCCTTCCAAGGAGCCTTCAATTTGGGGACATCAGAGTTCTTGCTGTTCCTTGCACAAAACACTCCCAACTCTTCACTCTGCTTTTTGTCAGACTTGAATACTCTCACTCCTCATCTTCACCTCCTGGCTTCCCTAGCTTTTTTCACTTCTCAGCTAAAATACCACTTTCTGCAGGTAATCTTTCCCAATCTTCCAACATCTTAATGGCCTTCCTTCTAGAACCACCCCTAATTTATACTGAATATATCTTACTTGAAACTAGTTGTTTACATGCTAACTCTTCCATTGACTGTAAGCTCCTTGAGAGAAGGGACTGTATATTTTGTTTCTTTGTAACCCCAGGGCTTAGTATACCTTAGAGTAGGTATTTAATAAATAGATGGAAAATCAGACAAGAAATACACAGTCTAAGAAAACTTAGCATTCAATTGTTTTCTTCTATTTCTTTGCATTGCTCTACCCGTATCTTCAGATACTTATATACAGATCTAAAATCCTTTAAATCTATTTATCACATCTTTCACTTTGATAAGAGATGCTGCTTAGGTCATATCTATATCATTTGATGGTTTTCCCTACTTTCTTTAATTTAAGTCTGCCTTTGGAAATAAGAAGCTCATGATCCAAGCTACAACCAATTCCAGGTTTTATTTTAACTGACTGTGTAGAGTATCACCACCTTTGGCAAAGTATATCATTAACCTGATTTATTGATCATATGATATTGTCCCTAAAAGGGTCATCTTTGGAGCTGCTGAAAAAGAGTTTTTGCTATGACCAATAATTTATCTCAACAAAACTCTATTAGTCTCTGCAATGATTCATTTTGTGGTCCAAGACCAAACTTGCCTATTATTCCAATTATCTTTTGATTTCCTTTAGTATTCTAATTCCCTCTGATAAATATATCATCTTTTTCTTTTCTTGGCCTTATTCCTAGAAGATATAAGTTTTTTATAGAACTGATCAACTTTAGCATCAAAGGTTGTATTATTAATTGAACCATTTTCTTATAGTCAAACAGATATCATTCTGTCATTTTTTAGATAATACCTAAGTGCTGCTTTTCTCACATTTTTACTAACTATGAAGGTTCTTCTATGAAATTCTTGCCCACAATACCACAAATAGTGATTACCTGAATTAAATTCATCCATTCCCACTCATTTAAATTCTCTGACAGCCAATATGTCATCTCCTATTTGACCATATCCAATTCACCCTGGTTCTCAGATCTTACATTCCAAATTCCTATACAATATTGATCTTTAAAACATTGGACTTTTATTTCATCACCAGATATATCCACAGCTGAACTTCCTTTCAGTTTTAGTCCAATCACTTCATTAGTACTGGAGCTACTTGTAGTTGTTCTCTGCTCTTCCCCAATAGTATATTGGACACCTTCAAAACTGAGGGAGTCATCTCTTTTATCATTTTAGTCCACGGGGTTTCTTGGCAGAGATACTTGAATGGTTTGTCATCTCTTTCTCCAGATGATCATCTTTTGTCAGAACCCTCTACCATTTCCTCCTTAGTAGATAATATAGCTGAAGAAACAGAAAACTAGGGTTTAATGACTTGTTCAGGGTCATATAGCTGGTAAGTACTTTTGTAAATTTATATATAATCTCTTTAAAAAATGGAATAGTTAATTGAAGATGGGGAAAATGCCATGAATCTTTGCAATTTATTCTTCCATTTTCATTTCATGTAAATAAGTAAATCAAGATAAATATCTTTTGTTTTTAAGCTATTTTGTTTAATGTTGTTTTGATACTTCATCATACTAATTTTTCTGTACCCCATTAATATTGGTCCTGCCTACTTCCCTTTTCTCTTTCTCATTTCAAATCCTTTCATATAATATCGTTAAAAGAATGTTTAGTGGAAATAGATCTATATTTCGTTGTACTTTTCAAGGAATTTAATATTCTATGGAACTGGGCAGTATCTCTAGCATTTAGCACAGTCTGGTACATGAATAAATATAATTAATTCACTGACTTATGAATCCAATTAAAAGTGGTTGGTTGCATAAAGTATTAGAAAGACCATTATATCAATGACTCATTCATAACTTGCTTCCACAAACAAGCAAAACTCTCTTTATTACTAAGTTTCAGTGTACGAAGTGTACAAAGATCATGAGATTGGTTTTTGTGAGATTATAGAAGAAAAATCTCCTTATTTTATAAGCATATATTATAGAAATAAATTTCCTAACTAAATAAAAATCAAATTTTAAAACTAAAATTAAGTTTTAAAACACTGATTTCTGTACCAGGAAATGGTGAAAGTAGACAAAAAAAATTTCTAACCTCATGGACATTACCATTTAATAGTAGGACATGTCACACACAAAGATAATACAAATTATCACTTCCAAAGAAAAGGGAAAGAAACATGGAAGATATTTAGTCCTTTTAAATTTTTGGAATATGGACTAAATTTATTATGTTAGCTATATTTGCATGTGTTTAAATCTAAAAAAAGCTCATATTTTCCTTTTGCTTTTAGGGTGTTTAGAAACAGGATCTATCATTGGTCCTTTGATTGGTTTTCTGTTAGCATCATTCTGTGTGAAAATATATGTAGACTTTGGATCTGTAAATACAGGTAAGAGTGTGTGTGTGTGTGTGTGTGTGTGTGTATGTGTGCCCCAAAAGTCAATGTTAATTCTTATTTCCCCTTACTCCTGTTATCATGGCCTTTACTCCTACAATCATGACCCTGAACAGCTTAGATACTTTGTGATTTAAACATCTGACCTGTCTGACTCACTTGAGGGAAAGGATCAGCACGCCCACCGCAACTCAAAACAACCTTTTAATTGCTAACAAAGCCCATATATTACTAAATGTCTCCCATAATACTTTTCATTCCCTATCTTTCTCTCTCTCTCTCTCTCTCTCTCTCTCTCTCTCTCTCTCTCTCTCTCTCTCTCTCTCTCTCTCTCTCTCTCTCTCTTTCTCTCTTCCTCCACCCCCCCCCCCCCAGCAAGAAGCATTTTCCTTGGTTCTTGGTGTCAATTTTCACTGACGAAACTCAGCATATTGGTCAGAGTATAATGCTTCACTACAATATATTTTAGCATTCTGAGTTTCTTCAGAAAATGCCTCCAGTTAACAGTGAAAACTATACCTCAGCATATGCTATTAATTTATTATCTTTGTTTATTGCTTCTTGTTTAAAAATTCTTAGGCCTTCATTCTATACCAGGATGTTTTCTTATGGCCACAGTAGATATCTTAGGAGGATAATTGTCAATAATATATATAAAATCAAGGACATGCCTATGAGATGTTCTGAGTATACCCAGGTGTGTCTTATTTGTTTTTTTGGGAAAAAAAGGGGGGTAGCTTGCAATTGAATTTAATCGCAGTACATTTTTAGTTTTAAAGTATAGATTGTTGTAGTATATAAATGCTGAAATAAGTGTAATATAGATGTTGAAGAAGTCTATGCATAGCTTACCCTTGACTATAGCTCCTAGGAGATTTACTTGAACCAATAGATAGGCTATTACCCAAAATTCCAAGTGCTACCTCTGCCTCTGTCATTGGGGTTTTGGGGGCTTATGGAGAGGGTAGAAATAAGAAACTATCAGAAGTAAGAAAACATGAAAGAGGAGACATTTGGGGTGACTGCTGAGAGGAATCAAAAAAACTGTGAGAGAAACAATGAGAATATTCTCAAGTTAGGAGTGATAGGATAATTGGATCATATAAATGAAAACTATCTGCACACTCATGCATGAGTGAGGAAGAGATAGTGAATGTGTTATGAGTTCTCTATTAACTTTAACACCATTTGTCTCTGGGATAGGCTCAGGAAATTTTTGTTATTATTCTGAATGATCACTTTTACTTCTAAATTATTATATGTGATAAAACTGTAGGTCAACAAAAACTCAACTGCCTGTCCTATTTGAGTTATTTTTTAAATGTATACATAAAGTGAGAAAAGAGTTCCTTTTTACCAAAATTGAAGATTTTTTAATGCTGAAGCTGAATCTAGGAATCAGAGCTAAATGAAGGGAAACTGTGAGACTTTAATAAAAGTCCAGCTAATGTAAGATTTTTTCTTTGTTTTGTTTGATGAAAGAAATTGTCTTTTTTGATTGAATACTTAATACATATTGTTCTTTTAAAAATAAATGAAATTCTCTGAGTGCTACTTACTTAAAATGTGTTTAGGTCCATTCTCTTTATGTTTAGAAGCATTTGGTGCTAATGAAACAGGTTTTTTATATACCAATTAAACTAACAGTTATTCAGAAATAAATGCTTTAAAATTCTCAAATATTCAAATGGCTCTCTGCGACTATTCATTCCAATGATAATAGAGCTCAAATTCTCCATGGTTAGTCATCCTATGCACTTCATATCTATTCCAAATTCTGAAGTGTCTTTAAATATAGCAATTTATTTGAGGTGGGATATAAAGAAATTAGCTTGGTGCTAAATTTTATTGCATAAGTATAAGGCTAAAAATAACAAGGTAAAACTAACTTTCTTGAGTATTTTCTAAATTATCCTTTTTGTACTTAATTGGAACTCAAGCTCTGTCAAATAATATAAACTATAGAATTCAGAGTAAATTTAAACTTTACTTATTGATTTCCAGATGATCTGATCATAACTCCTACTGATACACGATGGGTTGGTGCATGGTGGCTCGGTTTATTGATATGTGCAGGAGCAAATGTGCTTTCTGGACTTCCATTTCTCTTCTTGCCCAAATCTCTTCCAAAGGTAGGATTAGAAACTAATATAAATATCATAGAAGAAGATGAGAGAAATGAAACAAAAGGAGAAAGGAGAGACATCAAAGGAGAAAGGAGAGACATCACTATAGGCAAGTAAACAAAAAAAAATTTAGACATTCATTTATGTATATACTTTACACCTAATACTAACTTAAACCTAATATGTTATCTCTCAATACTGTTTTGAGATGACTAATTAACAATCATTTTGATTATTCAATTAATAATTATTTTAGTGAATAAACTTTTTTGAAAGGATCCTTGTTTTTAATGATAGTCAAAGGTCCAGATGATAAAACTTATTTTGCCAATGTAGATCAGCACATACACTCTCCAGAGACTTCAATTTACAGTATTGCCTAGAGCACTGAGGCATTAAGTGACTTTCCTAAGGTGACAGTCAATATATGTAGGAAGTAAGATGTGAACCTCAGTATTCCAAACTTCAAGGTGACTATAATATACTGCTTCTTGTAAAACCTACTAAAATAAAGTAAATTAGACTCTTTTAGGAGTTTCAAGATTTGAATTTATTAGTATATCATTCCTCTTTTGGCTAATTATCATGAATAAAAAATGGAGTGTTCATTTTGAAGAAATATACTAGCTAATATCCTATACACAACCAATTTTCAAGGAATTATATTTCTGTTCATTATTTGATCTTTATTTGGTGCCACAGGAGCAAATCAGATTCTTACAATGTCTCAGTTCTTCACTTTGCTTTATATCCACTGATATATTGAATAATAGAGATTCACAGATCATAGACTATTGAGTTTTCATTTTTTTAATCCAGACATGATTTCTTTTTTTTTTAGGTTTGGTTTTGTTTTTTGTTTGTTTGGGTTTTTTTTTTTGCGAGGTAATGGGGTTAAGTGGCTTGCCCAAGGCCACACAGCTAAGGTAATTATTAAGTGTCTGAGGCTGGATTTGAACTCAGGTACTCCTTACTCCAGAGCCAGTGCTCTATCCACTGTGCCACTTAGCTGCCCCCATGATTTCTTTTTTAAGAGTTATTTTATTATTTTATTTTTTGTTGGTTTTTTTTGCAAGGCAGAGAGATTAAGTGACTTGCTCAAGGTCACACAGTAAACATCAAGTCTCTGATGTTGGATTTGAACTCAGTTCCTACTGACTCAAGGGTTAGTGCTCTATCAACTGCACCATCTAGCTGCCCCCCAGATATGATTTCAACAATGCAAGAAACTATTGGTATGGAAAAATTTCACCTCAGAAGAAGATGCCTAAAATTTAATTTATAACATTAACAGAGTTATCACAGAGTCATTCTGATATCATATATATTAGATGCAAGATTTGAATATGGGTTTTCTTAACTTCCAAACTGGCCTTTATTCACCTTAACATGTTGCCTTTCAGACTTGTTTAAAATTAGTAAATTATACTTAATAATACACCAGAGCATTAAGGGTTATGCTTATGACTAGAAACAGTCATTCAGTTTCTAAGGAAGTCAATTCACTCATGGAGGACCTCAAAAATACTATTCTGTGCAAGTATGAGCAACAAAGACCTTCCCCCACAATACATAACAAAGTTTTTGGCAAGTAGTAGATGTACATTAAGTACTTAAGGACTTGACTAAAAAAATCTGACACTCATCTCAATTAACATTAACCTTGCTGAAGATGCATTTTAACAGCAAACAAGGATAAAGTTCTAGAGGAAGAATATCAGGAATCCAAGAGAATTAAGAGAAAAGGGAGAAGGAGAGAAAGGAAGAGATGCAACAGGGTATGATAGTTTCCTTGCTTTTTCCATTTTTACTGTGTAGTGCCATTCAGTCAATAAAAAAGTTTTGAAAATAAGTCTATTAAGCACATGCTAGTGAATGGTTAGTACTACAGCACATACACTCTATGGAGACTTCAGGCTTGCCCCTCCTTGAGCATCTTTGAAGGTAAAAATATCCTCCCTTTAAGGAAGAACATTGGCAAACTATCCAAGGTACAGAGCAGGGTGGGGTTAAGGAGTTGCTGACTTGTGTTATAAGGAGAAAACTGAAGATGTTTAGTCTGAAGAAAAGAAGACTGTAGATATGAGTTCACATCATAGTTGACTGTCTTCAAGTATTTGAGGAACTTTCATATGGAAGAGGGATCATACTTTTTTTTGGTCAGCCCCAAAAAATAGAGTTAGGAGCACTTGATAGATACTGTAGAATTGTATATTGTCTTAGTAAAATAAAAATTCCATATCAATTAAGAAGAATAAGGTGCTCATTATTCATTCCCCTATAAGCAAAAGTTTTGTGATCATAAATTAGTGAAAGATAAGATGATTTCTACTCAGTTCTGTACTAGATTGGACTAAGAAATTCCAACCAGTTCTGATATTCTATTGACATCAAGGCTGGTTTTCTGTGTGTCTGTGTGTGTGTGTGTGTGTGTGTGTGTGTGTGTGTGTGAGAGAGAGAGAGAGAGAGAGAGAGAGAGAGAGAGAGGAGAGGGGGAGGGAGGGAGGAGGAGAGGGAGAGAGAGAGAGAGACCCAGGCAAATTATTTAAACTTTGCCTCAGTTTCCTCATCTGCAAACATGTGAATAAAAATATACTTGCTTTCATAGGATTAACGAGAGGATCAAATGAAATAATATATGGTATAGTTATAGTATGGTACACAATAGATAATAAATGCTTTACTTTTCCTTTTTTCCAAATTTTATCTCCAAATATCTTATAATTCTGCTTGTTTGCCCTATGTTAGTTGTAAATTTAGGCAACTAAACTAGTATTATTCATTGCCCTTTGATCTATGATAAGTCATTGACCTGCAAGAGTCCTGTATATGTATATAGGCATGTGATAAGCCCATATCTCAAAAATGTTACCCTGAATTCACAGTATATAGAACTAGAAGGGGCTTCTAACCATCATTTAGCCCAACTCATCTTATAAGTGAAGAAATGGAGACATAAGGGGTAAAGTGGCATGACCATGCTCATATAACTATTTATTTTACAAATGACAAAACTGGGATCCAGAAAGGTTCAGTGATTTGTATAAGATTACACAATTAGTAGGAAGTTGAGACTACACATGGTACTCAATGCTCTTCTGTTCTACTCTATCCTTACAAAAATTATAGCATTAATATATGACCAAAGTCACAAACATCCTGTGAAGTCCTTTACCAAATACATTGTAATGCTGTTAAGTATTACACCAGACTCATAATAATGCTGCAAACTCCTACATCAAACTTGCTATAATGTTGTGAAGTTATTTTAACTAATTGATCAAATATAAGTTAACTGTACCGGAACAAATTTGTTGGTCCCAAAATTTTATATAAAACATTGCTCTCCTTGACTCCCTTGATCCCAGAAGGGAAAGAGAGCTAATGATTACTGATTATCTAGAACAATCAACAGAGTCTGTTAGAAGAATTCTTGGGGGGGGCAGTGCAGAGGGAGGAAAAGCATGATTTAAGTCACCTTCTAAAAGGAAAAATAGTCTTTGCTTGAGTAACAAAACTCAAAGAACATAGAAAGCCCATCTTAAAGTCAGGAAAACTTAGGTTCAAATTCTTCCTCTGACATATAACAGCTATGTGACCCTTGGTCAGTCCCTTAGCTACCTCAATATGCTCACATAACTATCATATACATACATACATATATATATATATACATATGTATGTATATATATATATAACTATCTTATAGAATTATAGTTACATTTTAGAATGGATGCCAATCTTCATTGGTAAATGATAAAGAATCATTATGTCACGCACACACACACACACACACACACACACACACACACACACACACACTCAAAATCCAGCAGGTAGAGGAATGTAGAAAATGGAATTCACAGCAGTAGAAAAGTCAACCTGGAGTGTGTCAATGTAAAAGTAATTTTCAAGGGAGTGATAAACAGTGCCAAGATGGTGGTGTGTTCTCAATCAGTTGCCCTTTCCCAGATAGAGGACTTTTATACTTTTGTGATGCAGGTATATTAGTCATGCTTCAGTTACTCTGAAAACTTAGAATTTCCATGAGACTGAATATTATCCCTTAATTCTGGGGCATGTGCATTCCATATGTCTCTCATGTCCTCTCTTCAAGTCCATTAGACCAACTGGTTCATCTGATCATACCAGAGAAAAACAGAATTATCTCTTCCCTAATCCTGGATGCCATGCTTCAAAAAAAATTCAGGTTAAGATATTAATAGTCCTTTTGACTGACATAGGATACAGAACTTGAATCTGTCTCCTTACAATTTTTACCTATTGATTTCCCTAGGGCCAAGAAGAACTAGAGTTTAATTCCTTTCCCATGCAATAGTCCTTCAAATAGAAAGGAGGCCTTTCCAGGATAAACATCCCCAGTTCCTTCAATCATGTCCTCATACAGCATAATGCCTCACAAGGAGGAGAGTATGCTGTAATGGAAAGAATATTGGCTACTCATTATCTCTGTGACCTGGGGCAAAAGATTTCATCTCTCTAGACCTCAGTTCTCCAAACTATAAAATGGGACAGTAGAGGGAGGGTTTACCTTCAGAGGTCCCTTCCATCTCTCAAACTATGACCCTCATTTCAAAATCTATCATTATCCAGGGTGTTTTTATCTGGGCATTCTCTAGCTTTTCAACATCCTTCCTTAAATGGGGGTTGTTTCTGAAAGAGGTCATGAGGAAAGAATATTAGTGAAAAGAGTATACAGAAAGTGACATTTTAATATAAAAAGCCAGAATCTGGACTGAATTAAACCAAAAATTCACTAGCATGTCAAAATTCAACAGACAGCATGGGAAGAGGGAGTTCAAGTTTGCAATAGTGGCTCTAAAATAGTAGTAAGTGCAACAGGATGAAAGCAATATATAGAGAAGTGGCAGATATCTCTAAAATATTTCCCTTTCATGAAGCCTTTCTGCCCAAGGCAATATTTCTTTTACTCATACTGATCACACTTCTTCCTTCTTTGGGAGGGCTCAGCATTGACAGTGGAACAAACTATAACATAAAAATATAACTGATCTTTGTAATGTTGTTTTACCTAACTCTGTGTTAAGAGCAAATTAATAGCCTTAAAAGGTATGCCCAAATATCAGCATTAGTATTTTATCCTTCTTGAATTTCTATGAGAATTTGGCTTAAACAGCAATAAAACTGTAATATGTCTAAAGCACAGAAAGGGTTTTAATAATGCTATCATTTGAAAACAGTTTTATCTTTTTACTACTACCTGACAAAATACCTAATCTATAAGTGATAGGTTTTAAGAGAGGAAGAGAGAATGAATAATCAGAAAGAATGTGAATTCACACAAACACACACATACACAGACACAGACACACACACACACACACACACCAAAAATGTCATATTTAAATGTCCTGCTCTTATATTTATTAATTAATCATTCCATGAAGGAAACAGATAGTCCATAAGTTGTTATGATTTTTTTTTATTTCAGATTTCTTACCGTTAATGAAAGGCCTTTTTTGCAATCGAATTTATGTATTATTCTTGGTCACAAGTATATTGCAGTTCAATGCCTTTGTCATTATGTTCTCTTTCCTGCCTAAATATATGGAACAGCAATATGGCATATCTGCCTCAGAGGCAATCTTCCTAATGGGTATGTCAACTTCTATCTGCAAAATAAGCTGGTTTTTACTGTTTTTAGTATTATGTAAGGTAATAAAATGGACCCAGGAAAACCCCCAGATAGAAGAGTCATGGGCTATTTTCACCTCTGGTACACCACATTTCACCTCTACCAGGTAAGTGAATGGGAAATTGAGAGGCAGCAAGTTCTCCCCAAGTCAGATCCTAGGAAACATGGTCTTTCTACTTCATCTCTCCTATAGGTTTCTTCTTAATAACAGTTGATCAATGAAATATGAAATGAGTCAATCTGTTGGACTGAAAATATATTTTATTCCAACCTTTGTAACCTAATTTATTTTTCTGGAAATGAATGAGGTGGTTGTAGAAATGAATATAGTGAAAGGCAGTAAGGAGTGGTGATAAAAACATTGAATTTGAGTCATAGGAACTGGATTGGAATCCTAACTCTGTTACTCACTATACTACTTTTATGACCATGAACACCTTAACTCTCCAAAGGCTTCATATTCCTAGGTAAGGGGTTGTAACTGAATCATTACTAAGGTTCCTTCTAATACTGTGATCCCTATGACATCCTACCCATTCTTGAAGATCCTGATAAAAATAACATCTTCTCCAGGAAGAGCCCTGATACACTTGATTAAAACTGAGTTTAACACTGGCATACTATTTTTTTTTACTACACATTACTCTTTTTTATCTTGTTCATATTTATATCTCCCACTTTACTTATCACAGTGCTTTGCACCTATCAGATATCCAATAAATGTGAGATGACCCAAAAGTCTTAATGTGGTTTTAAACTTTGAATCAAAGGAAAAACCCAGAAATGAGGCTCACTGGCTTTAGTTGAAGTCCACACATAAGACTTTTTGGGACACTTGTACTTGTGTAATTCCTTCCTCCTCCATTTCATCCTTTATACCATTGCCTGACTGGTTTCATAAAACTACAAATTTTAAAGTATAAAAGAACCTTAGGTTCATTTAACACATTCCTTTCATTTTACAGTTGCAGAGGACAAAACTCAAAGAGTTTAATTTACTTGCTCAAATAAAACTAGTTAAGTCTCTGAGCAGAAATTTCTCCAGGCTATCTTTACACTATCCCAAAGCATGTCAGCAAACTTCTGGCAAACCACCCCTTTGTTTAAACTAAATAGACATGAGTTACTTATAAATGTTCATTCCCTGATACAGAGAGTCAAACCTTTAAACCTATTCTTCAAATTGCACAATCATTCCTTGATGGTTTGCAGGTTCACTATTTGTTTCTAGTTTGTAATCTTTTTGACTGAAACCACAAAAAACTCACCTGATTTTAATTAGCACCTTTTTACCTCATTTCTCTCTTACTGGCTCATGCTCTTTACTTGTTTGTTCATAAAAAAATTAATAAAATTTTAAGTGTCACCACATACAGAGAGCACTTGGCTATGTGGTAATAGAGTTACAAAGCATAGACAAGACTTGATCCTTACCTTCATTAAGTTTATTTACCCTCTAAAAGTAGGATAAATCAAAAACCTAGATAGCCAAGGAAGATAAGAAAATCTAACAATAGGGAGATTATCAATCATCAAATGAGCTAAAAAGGATGAGGATGGAAAGAGCATCACTGGATTAGAAGCTTGGAAGATCATTGGTGACCTTTGAAAAAATTTTCAGTAGCATAGAAAGAGTAGAAACCAGACTTCCAGGAAAGAGAGAATAGAAAAGGAATGGAGACATTGGATTTAGACAACATTTGTGGGGTTTAGCAGTGAAATAAAGGAGAAAACATGGTAGATGGGTCAAGGGATGATTTTTAACAATTAAGGGAGCTAGATAAGCTTCTAAAAATGATATGGAACAGGTGGAGACAGAAAATTTGAAGATATGAAAAACTGGCATGGTTGCTAAAGCAAGGATCTAGAATAAGCAGAAGAAAATAGAATCCAGAGCACAAAAGATGTTAGCCCTATTTAAGAGTAGATAAAACATGCTTTTTCCCTGAGAGGAGGAAGAAGAGAATAAGTGATGGTGCTGAGATATTTTGAAGAATGTAGAAGGAAAACTGAAAGACCTCATGTCAGATAGTTTCAATCTTTAGTATGAAATAAGTTATCTGTTCAAAGCTTTAGGAAGGGAAATATAGAATGGGGAAGAATAGAAGAGAAAATCTGAAATAGATATTCTGGAGAATAAGACCGAGAGTCAATAGAGATCATGTTTAAAAACTGTCAAGTAGTTGAAGATCTAGCTGAGCTTACTTAAGTATTTAATAAGTGATATGAGGTCACTTTAATTATCTTCTCTTACAATGCTCAGTAGCACTGAAACAAGGCCAAAGAAATCAGATGATGGAAGTCAACTAGGGCTAAAAATCTATTGGAATAGTTGAGGTTCAGGGAAATAAGGAGGTCTAAGAAAGAACATGGTGAAATAAGTAGACAATGATGGGATTGAGGCTCAACTTGGGAACAAGTGAATCCAGAGCAGAAAAGAGAGACTGAGAAAACAGAATTGCATCAAGGCATTAAAGACAAAAGTAAACAACGTAAATGATAGGGGGCAGGATAGGCAGTTACTATGGAAAAGTAGAATTTTGAAGTTCCTTATTATAGATATCGTACAAATTCAAGACAAAGTAAGATGCAACAATGCCAGTATGTGACTGATGAGAATTGGTGAAGGAGGACATTAGACTTGGGAGAGATTGATAAATTTTGCTTTTTGTTTGAGGTATGTTCAACAATAACATTGAACTTCTTTAATTAAAGTGTGAGGGTGAAGCAAAAGGAAGACTGGGAACCAAATATTAAAATAAGGTAGAAGAGTAAATCAAAGGTCCTTATGCTATGCTATTAACAGTAGACACTGGCAAAGGGTAATGTGAATAGTTGTTCTCAATAATAGCTGCTTCCTGGACCATTCCTATTTCATGTTCTCACATATAATCCAGTGTTCTCTAAAAACAAGTCTTAAATATCCATTTTTTGATAACCTCATATAAGTTCCTAAATATACTTTCTTCCTTAATTTACATCCCTCCCTTGATACACATATACACATGCCACAGATAGTGTGTATGCACACTAACATATGCATACACAAACAAAGTCACATATAACCACTTTCCAGGATCACACAGGGATCTATAATCCCTAGTCTTAATTGGCACTGCACAGTCAACTAGTTCACTAGAATTATATGAATGCCCATTTATGACCATTTCTTTATATTTGTCTTTCTTTTTCCACAAAATCATGCTAGCTGAGATTAAAAGGAATATGCTTCTAACTTTTTGTTCCCAAAGGCAGACTTTAATGTAATTAGTATCAGTTATTTAACTCTAAAAATCATATCCAAATCTGTTTCAAATCCAAAATCATTTAAGTAAGTAAAAATATGATATATAAAACAGTCAATAATGTTAGTCTAATTCCAGTGTTTCATCTTCTATTTTCCACATTGGAACTACTTTAAATTAATGTCTATATTTTGGAATTTTGAATTACTTTGAGAAAATCAATCAGCAAATATCTATTAGACACCTACTCCATTCAATATTTTGTTAGAAGCTATCAGGGATAGGAATAGAGATACAAAAGTAGTTTAAGAAGGATTCCTGCTTCACAAGAGGCTTACAACCTAATTATTACATAATTCTCCCAAATTTGCAAAAGATTTCTTTAAAAATCATTTTAACTATAATATTTTCAAGCCATACCTCTCTAGAGTAAGTATATAGGTGGTGAAACAAATGAGATCAACTATCCCTCACTTTTGCTAAACCTATAATGTCAATTACCTAGGCCAAACACAACAGCAATGAGTTCTAAAGATCAGTACTTACAAGATTATAAATATACTCCTTTTCTGTGATATTGTTTGTAAATTTAAATTTTGCTTTTTATTAATAGGTATTTATAACTTGCCTCCAATATGCTTTGGATATTTAGCTGGTGGTTTCATTATGAAGAAGTTCAAGATAAATATGAAACAAGCTGCTTATATAGCATTTTGCATATCTTTATTCGACTATTTTTTGAACATGTTATGTTTTTTAACAATATGTGACAATTCTCCAGTTGCTGGTCTATCTGTCTCTTATGAAGGGTATGTTCACTTCAATTTGACATATTCTCTCTAAAAATACCAATTCAGTTTAGGGTATAACCTAAATTGAATAATTCTTTTGTACTCATGAAAAGATTATTTCCTTTTTGGATTACTTACTTTTGCCCCAGGTCTTTTTTGACATCATTCTCAATCCATCTATTCACCACTACCATGGTTTGGCTAGATCAATCTAAGTGACCAGCAATAATGAAGTAGGAGAGAGGTAAGGATCTAAGACAAAGAAAAAAAAAGTATTTGTTCCTCTGTGTGTATCTGATTAGCCCAAAATCTAGAGCATTGAAGCATGAGTCAGAATATATGGATTCTAAGTAATAAATCCACAGTTTACTAGTGGTATGATCTGAAACATAACACTATCTATTATCTGTTATCTATTAAATGATATCAATAATTTTACAATTCCATAATTCTATGATTTCAGAATAATTTTTAATAAGCTAGTCTTTGATACCTTCTATTAGAACTGGTAATTTAATGTTTACAAGCCAAACTATTAAGCACACATATATGCACACATAAATATTCAAGCAGAATCCAAGACCAATCTCCCTCCATATGTACACAATATGAAATATTACAGGGCAGTCCTTCATTAAACTACTTTATCTGTTAGGAACATATAATCACATCTATAAAGTCTTTAATATGTTTAATACTAAGTGTTCAGAATTCTTTGGGGCATGGTTCGGTCATTCATACTTGACATATCTCCCATTATTTTATTATTTCTTTAAATTAAATGTAATTATATCTATACTAGTATTTATGTACCTTGATAAAATGACTACTGGATATTTTGTACATGTTGTAGATATTTTAAGGGAAAAGGAAAGGGAAAGGAAAACTGTAGAAAGACATCAAAGGAACATATGATCATAGAAAATAGAAGACAGATTAACAACATGGTTAGATCTTGTGATAACTGAGGGACAGGGGCAGCTAGGTGGTGCAGTGGATAGAGCACTGGCCTTGGAGTCAGGAGTTCAAATCCGCCCTCATAATAATCGAAAGAAAATTATTTTATAAATTATTAAGTTATAATTGTAATCAAGTTTTCAAAGCTCATTTATATGACTCTCTTCATTAGTGGAGATTAAATTACTTAAACTATGCTTTCATGACTTTGGAGTAGAGAAATTCTAAGTCTTCTGTTCTCTAACTTTAAGACCAAAGGTATGCTGTTCCACATTTTCTTCAAGGAGAAGTCTCCAACAGGACAGAAAGATTCTGGGAAGAAGTTGACATGTAGAGGAGCCAGTACTTCCAATAGATCCTTATAATCAACTTGCCACAATAGATATTATGGAGAATTTTCCTCTAGAACTGAGTCTATCTTCCAAGCCCTCACCAACTCACCAACTCATGCACAGGGCATGCAGTAATATATTGTAGGAGATGCTATTATCATTGGTGCTAAATGTTCTAACATAAAAACTTTCTCAAAGCATTTTAAAGGGAAAAAGATAAAAGTGTGACCTTGAATAATATTTTTGTATCATTTTTAAATCACTTACAGAACACAGAATGTGTATATGGAAAAAAATGTATTAACTGACTGCAACATTGACTGCAATTGCCAAGATAAAATATGGGACCCTGTGTGTGGAGATAATAATTTGTCTTATATGTCTGCTTGTCTTGCTGGCTGTGAGGCATATTTTGGAACAGGCGTGAATATGGTAACATACAGAAATTTTTTATGGAAGTTGTGAACTTGATTTCATCTTTACAACTGAAAATTTAGCCTAGATATCAATTTGGTATCATGAAATACAACTGCCATAAATGTTCCTTTAAATTTAAATTAACACTATATATAATTTCAGAGAGAAATATCAGCTTCTAAAGTGTGATTTGCTTTTCTGCTTCCTAGACTTTACTGGATCAAAACAGTAGAAAAACATTAATTCTACAGCATCCAAAATCAAACATGTCCTAGAAAAATGAATTGAAGCACTTAAATAATTATCACTCTTCCCCCCCCAAAAAACCCCTAAATATTGAATCCTAAAATATTTAAATATAGAAATGTAATTACATGGATAAATTGTTTTTATTTATTCTCCTTCTGACCATTCAGACTCATTGTGAAGGGAATAATATTGCCTTTGTTTTTTTTTTACAATCCAAGTTGTGATTATATCAGCAATATTAAATGTAGGATCTGAATCTATGTTCAGAGAAAAATTTTCAATCTATACTAGCATAAGTGGTAATCATGTTGGGAAACATTCTTTAAAAATAATTATACTTTCAAAATGTAGGTATATTGTGTGTGGTAAGAATATGATTATTTTGAGGAAAGATTTCACAAATACTATATATGTGAATATGTTTGAACTTACATATAAATTACATCATACATAGGTATGAACTTACATATAAGTTCAGGATCATATTCTGTTGTAGTCATATAGCTATATTGAAATATATACACATATATACATATATATACATTGCATATGTATATGCATATATCTAAAATTTGATTTTAAAATAGTTGACAGGACACATATATTTTGAACACATCCATAGATGTCCTACAGATATAATAATTAGTTTTCCTTTATGCCTAAAGCCTGAGGCATTCCTAAAGCCAGGCATTAGGAAAATGATAACATAGTTTATGAGAATTAGTAGCCTTCAATTTGATCTAATTGGTTTAGTGAAAAATCTTTGATTTTCAGTTCAAAACTTTACATGGTATTTTTTTCCTTGCAATGGGCTAATGAAGCTTTTTCTTATCTAATAAAGTGTAAATAAACCATTTTTGTTAAATTATTTCCTTTATCTTTTGATAGGGCTTCCAAAACTGCAGTTGCATCAGATCTTCAAGAAATGCTTCAGCCTTTCTTGGACTATGTGGTAGTAGACCAGCCTGCTCTCTGATGCTTCAGTACTTTCTGATATTGTCAGCACTCAGTAGTTTCATTTATTCTTTAGCTGCAATACCTGGCTACATGGTCTTTTTAAGGTATGAAAATTCTCCTATTTTAATAGTGAAGATCATCACTTTCAGACTGCTCCATTCTTTTGTGTAACTATATAGTGATCTTTGAGAGTAAGATATCTTCTGTAGATGATTAAGATTATATAATCTTAATATAGCCATGTTCTGAGTGCTGTTAAGTGACGTTTTTGACCACTATGGTGAAGAAAAATATTTATGTGTTATTCAGTCTTAGAAATAATTTTTAGAGCTAATTACTGATTTTCTTTGGCCCACATGTTTAGCAGTCATTTCCCCTAACTCTTTTTTTGTTTTTGGTTTTTTGCAAGGCAATGGGGTAAAATGGCTTGCCCAAGGTCACACAGCTAGTAATTATTAAATGTCTGAGGTCAGATTTGAACTCAGGTACTCCTGACTCCAGGGCTGGTGCTCTATCCACTGCACCACCTAGCTGCCCCCTTTCCCTAACTCTCAAGAACAAATAAAGTATACCTTTTTTTCAATTAAATATGAGCAGAGCAAGATGCTTAGACTATTTTTATAGATGTCTTGCCAAATATTGGAAAAGGGACAAAAATTCACAGCATAAGCAAAACATAAAAATGAATCATTACCACTGTTTAAACAAATCTAATCATATTTGCAATGTAAAAAGTATATCTTGCTATCATCTTTGTAGCTTACCTAGGCTTAAGTCTTAAACAATCACTGGCTCTCCAAGGTCCCCCAGTATCCATTTCCTCTGGAGTTTACCCACAAATAGCTACTTGTTTAATCAAAAATATGAACTCATGGGGTATAATCAATTACCTGGAGAGTGTAAAGGCCTTAGGTGAAGTAGTTCATCAGTAAGGCATAGAGACAATTCATGTGGAGTAGAGGTTCTTCAGTCACTAGTATATATCAATATACTTACTGACTGAGGTCTCTGATTGAACCTGGTATTAATAAGCACAGAGAGATAAAGCAGATATATCACCATCAAATGCAAATATAACTATTCATAGTAATAATTTTCTTGATTTTTACGCTCAGAGCAGAGTTTTGCCCCAGATAAAATTGGAATGTAGTCAATTAATGCCACTGGACTCTCCTTTTCTCTTCCTATGTTGACTATTCCCATTCAGTATTTACCTAAGGTTCCCATTTATCTCTGCTTTTTAGCCCTTATCATAAACTGAATCATCTATCTGACTAAAGTATAAGCTCCTTGAGTATAGAAGCTATGTAGGTTTCACAAAACTTAGAGGTGAAAGGGCCATCTTTGAGTTCTCCAAGGTGTATCTCATCATGATATTTTGTTATAGCAGGTATTCAATTAATATGTAATGAATCCAGCTTGCAACAAATGAATTCAACATCAAATATTGTAACAGTAATACTTTAGTGTGGGTTTCAGTCCATGTGTTACTTCCCCTAGGGATATTTCCATTTTATGTTATTATTAATTGTGAAATGAAACATTATTTCCTGTCACAAGAATTAAGGCAACAGAACCTTAACTATTGGAGGGGAGGGGAAAAATAGAGATGTCGTAAGAAAGAGCATTAGGCTCAGAGTTTTTGTTGTCCTGATTCCCTTTCATTCTAGTTGTATGACCATGAATAAGTTATTTAATTTCCTCAAACCTTTGTTTCTTCATCTGTAACAGATTCTGAGTCCTTTTCAAATGTAATCTCGAAAGTTTCTGCTGAGCTCAGATCATACTTTAGGTCAGCATCTATGCAACCACATCTGATCCTTCTTTTTGAAAGATCATCTGAGAACACATTAACTCAAAGCAAAGGCACTTAAATAAATAAATAGAATAGCAAGGAAAATAACTAAGAGGAAAATCCTTTATCTTCCTGTTTTTATTTTTAAAAGTCTTGGTGTTACAAGGCATGGCTCTTGAGGAGAATGGGATGAAGAGAGGAGGATATTTGTCAGTGCACAAACAAAAGATATAAATAAAAAAAAATTTAAAAGAAAAGAATTGTATAGGTAAAAATGGGGGAGGGGGGACAATTATCCCAGACAAAGTTTGAAGAAATACAAAGTGAAGGAAGGGCAGGACAATCTCCCACCTCTCATTAGGGGTTGTCAGTTGGTTCTGTTAGACTCTTTCTCTTTGATACAGGGGAGATTTTAAGTGGTTGTGTGCCTGGAAACAGCTGTAATATTGAATGGAGATATTAGGGGAAGATAACAACAGAACTACATGAAAGAAATTTTAAAAAATAGTATAGAAAAGTGAAGAGTTTTGTTTGGGGGCAGCTAGGTAGCACAGCAGAAAGTGCATGGGCCCTGGAGGCAGGAGGGCCTGAGTTCAAATACTACCTCAGACAGTAATTACCTAGCTGTGTGACCTCGGGCAAGTCACTTAACGCCATTGCCTTGCAAAAAAAGAAGAAAAAGGAAAAAGAGAGTCTTGTTTGGTGGATCGAAAAAAAAAAAATTTTTCCCTTGCAGGAGCATATGTAGAAAGAGACGTCATTTAAGAGGATGTTGGAAAAGTAAGGAACCGTAAATGACAAAGGAATTTTAACTTTACTTGGGGGATAATAGAGAACTAAAAATGTTTGACCAGAGGGGTTATATGACCACATCTGTACAGAAGAAAGATTATTATGAGGATGGTAAGAATAAAAGATGTGGATTAGAGGAAGGAGTCAATTAGATAAAAGAAAACATGTTTAAAGATCATGGATATAGGAAACCATACAGCAGAGTGAATAAAGAAATGGGGACAGATGAAAGAAATGTTGTGATAATAAACTGATAATGAAAAAAGGAGGAAATATGAGGGTGAAAGTAATAAAAATGGCAATCAAATCACAAACAGTATAACCACTCCCTGAATAAACAAAAGATGGTTGATACAAATCATCCTTGCAAGTTTCTCAAGTGGGTACAGTTCTCAGTACAAAGATGAATTATTTGAAGGAAGTCTTTTCTAATCCTTTTTCTACTGTCAGTATGACTTTCTTTCTTTCTTTTTCCTCCCCAGGAGCATCAAGCCCAAAGAGAAAGCTCTTGGTGTGGGCCTTCACATGTTAATCACAAGGATACTTGGTAAAATGAGTTATTTGTTCTCTTTCCAATATAAAATAAATACAAATGAAACAAAAACTACATAAATAATGTAGTTTGTCAGAGTAAAATTCTAGTAAATACTTACTTCCCTTCTGTATGTTGATGATACTTTAATTGACAATTTCATTTTAGCTCCCATCAATATATATGTGTGTGTATATATATATATATATATATATATATATATATATATATTCAAATTTACATATACAAAGACAAAAAGGGGAAAATAATAAGGGAAAATAAAAAACAAAAAAAACAATTAAAAACTCATAGTATAAGCAAAACAAAATTCCTATCAACTTAAACAATTCATTTATACAATATAAAAAGTAGTTTCATTTGATTATACATGCAAAGATTACATTATCTTAATTTTGATAATGAGAATTGTGTGCATTAACTTTAACAAGGTAACATCAACATTGTTGCTAGATATCACTCTTTACATAGCATTCTTTTGTTCCCCCTTTCACTTCATATTTTATTACTCTGTATTCATCATTTCCCAAGAATTACACTCATATTGAACATTTTATTTAGTCAATCCTCAGTTGCTGGTCATATAATTTATTTCCAGCTTTTTGCTATAACAAATATCTCTATGATTTACTTCTTCATTTTACCTCAGCCATACAAAGACAGTCACACTTTCAAATTCCACTTCTGTGATGAAGAATTCTGAAATCCCTTTATGCAACTATAGCTTTCTACTTTTCTATCTCTCCTTACAATATTCTCCCCAAAACTATTTATTATTACTTTTTCTGTCTCAGAATTGCTTTAATTTACATTCCTTTACTCTTTTTTCCTCACAGCTATTAACTTCTTTGATTTCTTCTTATGGAAACTGCCTCTTAATATCTTTTGATAATTTATATAATATTGAATGGTTTTTCTTCTTTTAAATTTGAATCAATTCTTTATCTTGGAAATATGCTGCAGTGATATATTTCCTAGTTATCTGTCTCCCTTTTAATTTTAACTTCATTGGTTTTATTTGTGCAAATTTTTATAATTTTTGAAATATCAAAATTGTCTACTTTAATTTCTGCAATAATCTCTAGCATGTATTTTGTCCCTTATCCATAAATAAGAAAGATATTTTCTTCCTTGACCTTAACAATTTCTTTATCACACCATCTTTTATGTCTAAGTCATATACTCATTTGAAACTTACTGAGTTATATGGTGTAATGTATTAGTACCTAATTTATTACAAACTTCTCTCCATTTTTTCTAGTGGTTTTTTGCTAAGTAGTGAGTCCTTATTCTAGTAGTTAGAACTTCGAGTTTAATGAACACTATGTACTGTGTTCATTTACTTCTACGTCATGTAATCCCTTTTTTTCTCTTACAGAAAATATTACCCTCTCTATTCCATACCCATCTCTGAAAAGAGCAGCAAAAGAGAATATTCTATAAAATATTTATAAAATTTGCCAAACACATCATAGAAAAGTAAAAAGGGAGAAGGGAAACATTATATTATCTACTGTATGTCAGACATGTTAATGCTTTACAAATATTATCTCATTTGATCCTTACAACAATGCTATGAGGTAGGAGGTATTATTATTATCTCTATTTTAAAGTTAGGAAACTAAAACAGACAGAGAAAATAAGTAACTTGCCCAGACAACTAGCACTTCTCTGAGGATGGATTTGAATTTAGGTATTCCTGATTCCTGTTCCAGTGCTCTATACACTATACCACTTAGCTGCCAAAGGAGCTTAATGTAGTATTTATATGTGGATCACCCATCATCTCTGCATTAAGTTTTTCTTTTTCCAAAAGAACTGTCTAGTAGGTTTAGTAAGTTAAACCCCCAAAGCAATGTGATTTTTCCTAATTCTCTAGTGAAGTAAATTTCTTTTGACACAATACTAACTTTTTACAAGATAGGGGGTAAGACGTAAACTTGCAATTTCACTGGTTTAGGGAATTCTCTATGAAGCAGCTAGGTATCTCATTGTATAGAACCTGGGCCTAGAACCAGGAAGATCTCAGTTCATATGTGATCTCAGACATTTTTTAGTTTTGTAACCCTAGGCAAGTCACTTTACCTCTATTTGCCTTAATCCACTGGAGATAAAAAAATGTCAAACTACTCTAGCATTTTTACTGAGAAATTTCCATTTAAGGTCACAGAGTCAGACATTACCAAACAACAAAAGAGGGAACTCCCAGTGAGGAAACTCTCTCTACCAGCTCATATTGGCATTATGTTTGAGTTTCACCGAGAGAATAAAATTATAGTTTAATTTGCCCAGGGTCATATAATCACTATGTCTCAGAGGAAGAGCTTGAACCTAGGTCTTCCTGACTCCAAGACTGACTTTCTAACCACTTACAACAATGATGTTAAACTCAAATAGAAAGGGGAGCCATGAAAAGACCTAAAGATATTCAATGTGAACTGCATATTGACTTAGAAAGCTTTAAATTAATATTATCAACATTTTATTGTATTTTTATTTAATTTTCTTAAATATTTTATGATTGCATTTTAATCCGGTTCTGCACAGTCAGGAGTATTGTGAACCACATTGAGACTGACTCAGATCGAGAAACTAATTTATAAGGGAGAAAAAAAAAAGAAAAAATATGGAAACAAAATTACATGACAGCACTTGATCTTATCAACCAATTTTTTGTATCTTAGCTGGAATTCCAGCTCCCATTTACTTTGGAGTTTTAATAGATTACACATGCTTGCACTGGGGAACTTTGCGGTGTGGGAAGTCAGGAGCCTGCCGAATATATGATTCCATCAGCTTCAGGTAATAATTACTGTTACTTACTGGATCACTAAGTAAAAAAGACCCTCTACTATGGTACACTTTCAGTAAAGTCTTACACTAATGCTTCATTAGATCTGTGGTCCTGTGTGATCTAGAAATTCTTCCAGGGGAACATAAACTGTAATAGGCCTTCCCAGATGGAAAGATTTCAGATATTTGTCAAGTAATAGACTGTATCTGAAGACCTTCACAGAGGTTCCACAAAATTTCAGATAGGTCATCAGCTAATGAATTATTCTGATGACAGCTCAAGAAGACTATTGACTAAGAGAACACAAGAATATAGATTTGGTGCTAGAAAGATCTTCAGAGGGCATCTAGTCCAACTTCCTCTTTTTAATAGATAAGGAAACTAAAACCCACAGGGGTGAAATTACTTATCAAAGTCAATCAGGTAGGTACTAGGTTTAAGCTCCTAATCAAGTATTCATTCTACTACACAATGCTGATGTGATCTGTATTGATGAAGCAAGTACCTACAGTAATAAAAGTGTGCATTCTTGAACCATTTAAGTAAAGATTTAATAGTACTAGTCTTTTCTAGTTTTTTCTTTAAGTGACAGTGATTTTTCCATGGCATTATTTTTCAATCCTTTAAATGAAGTATTTCCCATAGGTATTTACATAGTGTCATTTTCTTTCTTTGTTTTCAAAATAATAATAACAGCTGGCATTTACATAATTCTTCAAGGTTTGAAAAGAAGTTTACTTATATTATATAAAGCATATAAATTCAGATCACAAATCAAGACCAATGAAGTAAAATACCATCTAAAGATTGTGTAAATGTATAAAACATTAATAGATTCATACAACTGGGGTTTAAGAAATAGCTTGCATTTATATTTCACTTTAAGCTCTCCAAAGATAGATAGATATGGATATGGATATAGATATAGATTTGTCATTCGTCTGTCATACAAAAAACATTCACTAAGGGTCTATTACATGTTAAGTACTGGGGATACAAATATAAAAAGAGAAAGACAATTCCTGCCATCAAAGACCTTACAGTCTAATGGGGCAAGATAATGCAAAAAGGGAAGCTATAAAGGGTCCAGGGAAGGAGGGTCAGGGGATTTGGGGGATAGAGGGAAAGTAACTGATGCCTAGGTAGGATGGAGAAATTAGAGAAGTCCCAGAGTAGTGCAGTCAGGTGAGAAATAAAATTAGATCCGTGCATCATTCAAGGAAAGTCAGTGCTATCATTATTCTCATTTTATAAATGAATAAACTGAGGTTGAGAAAGGTCAGATTACTTGCCCAGTGACACATAGCTATTAAGTGCCAAGGTTAGATTTGAACTCAGGTCTTACTGACTCCAGCTGTAGTACTCTATTCACTGTGCCACCTAGCTGCCTCTTGACCTGAAGAAGTCATTGTATGCAACTATTAGATTATAATTTCCTATAGGCCAGTGATCATGTCTTACTTCTTACAGAAGCATTGTAATATTGTGAAGAAAGTACAGAATGAAGAATCAGATGACCTGGGTAAAAATATTGATTCTACCATTTACTAATAATGTGACTTTGGTCAGGTCATTCCACTTATCTGGGTCTCAATTTCTTCATTTGAAAAATGAGAGTATTGGATGAGTTGATCTCTAGGATTCCTCTCAGATCTAACTACCAAGAAACAGTGAGACATCAGAAAAATTATAACAGGACTATCCAGTGCTCTGCAAAGGCAATTTGGTGTCTGAGAATGGGTGGGTGCTCTGTATATTGTATGACTGCATAAGATTTTGGGGGTTTACATTTCTTCACAGAACAATATACCTTGGATTGTCAACCATCTTAAGAGGAATGAGCTATGTCCCAGCCTCATTCATTGTATTAATTTTGAGGAAGCAGTTTCAGTCGGCTGAAAGCAATACCACAGTGATCGAGGTGGTCATTAAAAGGAAGGAAAATGAAGACAAGGAAATAAACAAACAATCTGTATATTTGAAAGAT
Source organism: Macrotis lagotis (assembly GCF_037893015.1). Classification (NCBI taxonomy): domain Eukaryota; kingdom Metazoa; phylum Chordata; class Mammalia; order Peramelemorphia; family Peramelidae; genus Macrotis; species Macrotis lagotis. The sequence goes on along the minus strand of NC_133664.1, from coordinate 190,421,204 downwards.
GATGAAACACAAACAAAATTGTGATATTTATCTGGATACTATTTCTCAGAGTGGGAGACTACATTGAACAATGTATTTACTATCAAAATCAAACATAATTTTGTTCTCATTTAGTGATAATACATAGTGATGTCTTTCTTTTCAATATCTTTTGTTGATACTTTCGATTTTTAATCACAGTCCTTTGTGGAAATATGCCCTTCTGCCCAGTTAGAAATGGAAATCTCTTTTGTATTAACAAAACCACTCAAAAAAAATTAAGTGAGGATCAAATCTGACAACTATGTACAACATTTTATCTCTCTCTGTTAAGAAGAGGATAAGTTTCACTATCTGTTCTTCAGGATTATTAATGATGTTTCTATTATCAAAGTTCATCTTCCTTTTAATGATTTTTTCATTTACATTATGATAGCCAATGTGGGTATTGTTCTTTTACTTTCACTTATTTCATTACTTTATTCAAATCTCATGTTTCTCTGAATTTCTCAATTCTAATTAGATAATAATGTTTAATTACATTCAAATTAAGCAGTTCTTTCAACCATTTCCAATTGTCATATACTTTGTTCCTGTTCTTTGCTACCACAAAAGTCCTGCCATGGATATTTTTTTCTATCTGACAGAAGTAAAAATAAGGAATAGTCCTTGATATTTTTCTTCTCCAAGTTAAAAAAAAAGTATGGTTAATTCCAATTTTACCTGAAACATAGGTAATGTTCACATATGTAAACCCAAGTCCATTTCACTTTCTATTATATGGCATGGATGGCCTGTCTTTTCTATCTTCAAGGTTAGCACCTACTGAGACCTCATCCATCGCCACCAAGGATCCAGGTATTCAGGGATGCAACCAATAAAGAGAATGGAAGTGCTATTGATGGTGATATCACTGACACTGCCCTGAAAACTACTTTTCCCTCTTTGATCACATAGTTCAGAAAGTCCTAAGAGCCTAAATTCTAGCTCTTTCAAGGATTGACATCTCATAAGGATTATTATCTCCTCAATATATGCACTATTTGACCTTTGCCTTCCACAGAGGATGCACACTTTCCTCTGTCACATACTGTCATACACACACAGACACACACACACACACACACACACACACACACACACACACACACACACAAAATTTGTCATCTTTGAAAACAGCATGTAATGAAGACCCTATCACTTCCAAGCGTTTAGGCTTATAGACTAAGCCCTCTTTGCTAAGGAAAGAATATCTTCCTATTACCACCATGACACCACTAGCTATAGCATTGGTCTCTCAATGGAATAACAGCTGAGATTCAATGCAATGATTGAATTGATTCAGTGACTATGTAAAGTCATTATACTAGGGGAGAGAGATCCAAAATCAAAAAAGAAATAATCCCTGCCCTCAAGGAACTTACCTTCTAATGGGTTTATGCAACATGTACAAAAGTTAATGAATATAATATAGCATATGTACAGATAATACAAATAATTTCAAGAGGGAGAAAGTACTAATAACTGGGCAAAGGATGATAAGATTATTTTGGAAGTGTTTTTTTTTAATCTAGGAATTCTATCAGGCAGAGACAATAAAAGCATAGCTTCTTGACATGAAATTACTTTCATAAACACACAGAAATAGGAGAAACATTATGTGTAGGAAACAGTGAGGCTAACAGTTCAACTAGAATATAGCATACCTAAAGGATATAAATATAAAATAGGAATAGAAAGTGAATAGGAGTCAGATTATGGAATATTTTCAATTTTACATTGAAATATTTGTCACTTGCATAGAAAGAGAAATGTGGACCAGTGCTACAGAGTAAATGATTATAGCAACCAGCTGTCTGACAAATGTAAAGATTTAAACTTTTCAGATTAAACTTTTGGGATAAGAATACTCTATTTGGGAGGGCTTCCAGCCAAGATGACAAAGAGAAGACAGGCACTGGGCTAAGGTCTCCTGATCTTCCCTCATATATAATATGAAACAAACCTCTTAACAGACATTCAATCTACAAAACTCAGAAAAAAGAAGCTAAGAGAACATCTACTTCAAGGTTTGTTTTCAGGGATCATGGGTGAGCCAAGGGCAGAGAGAAGAGAGCCTGCCAGGATGGGGTGAGAGCCGAGATAACCTAGGATCAACCACAGAAGCCTTTACTGTGGGAGCCATGGTCCAAGAGTCAACCAGGGTTGGAGGCTTTGGCTGCAGGAATGACAGTATAGGGTCCTCTGGCAGGGCTGGAGGTCAAGTTCCAACAAAGAGTTGCAGACATCAATCTGATGGGCTCCTCTGGTTTGGAGAATACATTCATTTCTGCTGAACCCTCATCCCAGAACAAACACAGTAACAGCACCACCCACCCACCCTCAGGCTCAGGCTTGGGCAGCAGAACTCCCTCAGCTGAATAGGCAGAGTAATTACCTTGCTCCAGGGCATAGCTCATACTGTTTAGGGATAAAAGTATCCAGCAGTCCACCCACCCCCTCCAGGACAAGGGAAAGGGTCTCAAATCAAGGTCACAGACACACCAGAGAAAGCAATTAGCACCCCCTACTGGCTGACCCACTTAGAGCTACTAAACCAAGTGAGCAAAGCCTCTAGGGATCCCAACACCAAACCTCTGTGAACCAGCCCCTCCCTCAATACAAGATTTTAGGGAACTGAAGAAAGGCCAGTGGAAGGGGGGTCCATACATAGAAAGCAAAGATCCCAATTCAGAGAGATCTAGAACCTCTGAAGAGAATATGATTTGGTCTCCAGCCCAGAAAGACTTCCTTTAAGAAATGAGGAAGGAGTTTAAAAATCAATTAGAAAATCTGGGAGAGAAAATTAACACCTTGCAACAAGAAAACAAATCCTTGGAAAATACAATTGGACAAATACAAAAAGAAAATAATTCTCTCAAAACCTCAATTTATCAAATGGAAAACTCTTTCAAAAACAGAATTGACCAACTGGAAAAGGAGTTGCAAAAGATAAATGAAAAAAATTCTTCTCACAATAAAAAAGAATTGAGCCTGTGGAAACTAATGACTTCATGAGACAAAAGGAATCTCTTAAACAAAACCAAAATAATTGAAAAAATAGAAGAAAATATAAAATACCTCACTGGCAAAACCACTGGCCTAGAGAATAGAACTAAGAGAGACAACTTAAGAATCATTGATCTCCCAGAACTTATTGAAGAGAAAAAATCCCAGACTTAATATTACAGGATTTAGTGATGGAGAATTGCCCTGACATCAAGGAGCCAGAGGGCAAAATAGTTATTGAAAGAATACATTGATCCCCTCCAGAAAGGGATCCCAAAATGAAAACACCAAATTCCAGAGCTATCAGATAAAAAAAAGAAAAACCTGCAAGCAACCAGAAAGAACTATTTAGATACCAAAGAGCCACAGTAAGGATTACACAGGACCTGGCTGCATCAACATTAAGGGATCAAAGGGCATGGAATGTGATATTCTGAAAAGCAAGAGAGTTTGGAATGCAGCCAAGCATTCACTATACAGGAAAACTGAGCCTTCTCTTCCAGGGGAAAAGATGCACATTTAATTAAATAGGAGACTTCCAACTTTACCTGATGAAAAGACTAGTCCTTAATGGAAAATGTGGACGGCAAACAGGAGACTCAAGAGGGACATAAAAAAGGTTTAAAAAAAGGGTAAAGAAAAAAGACTGCTATCCAATGAGATGGTTCTATCCCTACCTAGGAGAAAGACTCTAATAGCTCTCAAAAACTGTAACTCTATTAGAGAGAATATACTTAGCCAGAAGTGATAGACATGAATTATCTGTGAATCTGACTGAATGGTTTAAAAACAATACCTCATTAAAAAGGGGGATAGTAAAGAGACAGGAGGATGGAGGAGACTGAATGGGGTAAATCTCATTACATTAAGAGTTACAAAGGACCTGTTGCAATATAGGGGAAGAAGGGAGGAGGTGAGAACTACCTGAATCTTACTCTCATCAGATTTGGCTTAAAGTTGACATACATATTTCCGTGGGGGGGTGGGGGGACGGAGGTAAGATTGGGGGGAAAATTGTAAAACTCAAATAATATCTTTAATAAAAATAAATTTTAAAAAAGTTGACATACATTCACTCAGTTAAGTTAAGAAACTTATCTTACCTTCTAAGAAATAAAAGGGGGAAAGGGAAGGAGGGAGAAAAGGGGGAAGTAATAGAAGAAAGGGAAAGAAGAAGGGGCAAAGGGAAAGGGGAAAGAAAGGGGAGGGGATTGGATATAGGGAGCAAACACACTGAAGATGGTGGTATTCAGAAACAAAATACTAGGGAATATGGATAAAGGGGAAAAAGGGGGAATTACAAAATGAGGGAAAATAGCATGGAGGTCAATAAAAAGTTAGTAATTATAATTTTGAATGTGAATGGAATGAACTCTCCCTTCAAACATAAGTGAATAGCAGAGTGGATTAAAAACCAGAATCCTACAATATGCTGCTTTCAAAAAATTCATCTGAAGCAGATATATATATACATATATATGGAGTAAAGGTAAAAGTTTGAATTAAAATATATTTTGCTTCAACTGAAGTGAAAAAAGCAGGGATAGCAATCCTTATCTCAGTCAAAGCAGTTGCAAGAATAGATGTCATTAAAAGAGCTAAGGAAGGGAACTATATCCTTCTAAAAGCTACCATAGTCAATAAAGTAATTTCAATACTAAATATGTATGTATCAAATGGTATAGCATCCAAATTCTTAGAGGAGAATTTGAAGGAGTTACAGGAAGACATAGATAGCAAAACTCTACTAGTGGGAGACCTCAATCTCACACTCTCAGATTTAGACAAATCTAACCATAAAATAAACAAGAAGGAAGGTAAGGAGGTAAATAGATTGTTAAAAAAAAATCTAGATATGATAAACTTATGGAGGAAATTGAATGGGGATAGAAAGGAATATACTTTTTTTCGGCAGTACATGGCACTTACACAAAAATTGAGCATTTACTAGAGCATAAAACCCTAATAATCAAATTCAGAAAGGCAGAAATAGTGGATACATCTTTCACAAATCACAATGCAATAAAAATCACATGCAATATTGAGCCAGGGAGATATAGACCCAAAACTAATTGGAAACTAAATAACCTCATTTTAAAGAATGAGTGGATTAAACATCAAATTATAGAAAGAATTAATGATTTCATCCTAGATAGTGACAATAATGAAACAACATACCAAGACTTATGGGTTACAGCCAAGGCAGCTGTCAGAGGATATATTATATCTTTAAATGCTTACATGAATAAATTAGAGAAAGAGGAAATCAATGAATGAAATATGCAACTAAAAAATTAGAGAAAAAGAACAAACTAAAACCCCAATTAAATATCAAATTAGAAATTCTAAAATTTAAAGGAGAAATTAATAAAATTGAAAGCAAGAAAACTATTGACCTAATAAATAAAGCCAACAGTTGCCTTTATGAAAAAACCAATAACACTGATAGACCTCTGGTTAATTTGATTTAAAAAAAAGAAAGAAGAAAACCAAATTACTAGTATCATAAATGAAAAAGGTGAACTCACCACCAATGAAGAGGAAATTAAAGTAAAGATTCAGAATTATTTTGCTCAACTTTATGCCCACAAATTTGATAATCTAAGTGGAATGGATGAATATTTACAAAAATATAAATTGCCCAGATTAAATGAAGACGAAATTAAATACTTAAATAGCCCTATCTCAGAAAAAAGAAATTCAACAAGCCATTATTGAACTCCCTAAGAAAAATTCTCCAGGGCCAGATGGATTCATAAGTGAATTCTATCAAACATTTAAGGAACAATTAGTCCCATTTCTATATAAACTCTGGAAAAACAGATGAAGACAGAACTCTGCCTAACTCTTTCTATGACACCAATATGGTGCTGATACCTAAACCAGGAAGAGTTAAAACAGAAAGAAAATTATAGACCTATCTCCCTGCTGAATATAGATGCAAAAATCTTAAATAAAATCTTAGCAAAACAATTGCAACAAGTTATCACTAGGATAATACATTATGATCAAGTAGGATTTATCCCAGAAAGCAGGGTTGATTCAATATTAGGAAAACAGTTAGTATAATTAATTATATCAATAACAAACCCATCAGAAATCATATGATTATATTAATAGATGCTAAAAAAGCTTTTGACAAAATATAGCACCCATTCCTGCTAAAAACATTAGAGAATGTAGGACTAAATGGATTGTTCCTTAGACTGATAAGCAGTATTTAGTTGAAACCATCAACAAGCATTATATGCAAAGGGGATAGGCTAGAGGCATTTCCAATAAGATCAGGGGTGAAACAAGGATACCCATTATCACCACTACTATTCAATATTGCATTAGAAATATTAGTTTTAGCAGTAAGAGAAGAAAAAGAAATTGAAGGAATTAGAATTGGGAAGGAAGAGACAAAACTCCCACTCTTTGCAGATGACATGATGGTATACTTAGAGAATCCCCAAAAAAATCATCTAAAAAACTACTAGAAATAATTAGCAACTTTAGCAAAGCTGCAGGATATAAAATAAATCTGTGTAAATCTTCCACATTTCTATATATGACTAGCAAAATACAGCAGGAAGAGCTAGAAAGAGAAACTTCATTCAAAGTAACTTCAGGGGTGGCTAGGTGGCGCAGTGGATAGAGCACCAGCACTGGAGTCAGGACTACCTGAGTTCAAATCTGGCCTCAGACACTTAATAATTACCAAGCTGTGTGGCCTTCAGCAAGCCACTTAATCCCCATTTGCATTGTAAAAACCTAAATAATAAATAAATAATAAACATAGTAACTTCAGACAATATAAAATACCTAGGAGTCTACCTGCCAAGGGAAACTCAGAAACTTTTTGGAAACAATTACAAAACACTTCTCATACAAATAAAATCAGATTTAAATGACTGGGCAAATATTAACTGCTCATGGATAGATCAAGATGATATAATAAGACTGACAATTCTACTTAAATTAAACTACTTATTTAGTGCCTACCAAAATTCTAAAAACTTATTTTAATGAGTTAGAAAAAAAATTAAGTAAATTCATATGGAGAAATAAAAAGTTGAGGAATTCCAGAGATTTAATGAAAAAAAGTGCAAAAGAAGATGGCCTAACCATACCAGATCTAAAATTATATTATAAAGCATCAGTCAAAAAACTATTTGGTATTGGTTAAGAAATAGTGGTGGATCAGTGGAATAGACTAAGTACAATAGCAGGAAATTATTATAGTAATCTGCTGTTTGATAAACCCAAAGAGTCTATCTTTTGGGACAAAAACTCTCTTTTCTATAAAAACTGTTGGGAAAATTGGAAGTTAGTATGGTAGAAACTTGGATTAGACCAACACCTAACACCCTATACCAGGATAAGATGAAAATGGATACCAGATGTAGACATAAAAAACAATATTATAAGCAAACTAGAACAAGAAATCATTTACCTGTCAGATCTATGGAAAGGGAAGCAGTTTATGACCAAGGAAGTGATGAAGAACATCATTAAAAACAAACTAGATAGGGGCAGCTGGATGCACCATGGATAGAGCACTGGCCCTGGAGTCAGTAGTTCCTGAGTTCAAATTTGACCTCAGACACAATAATTACCTAGCTGTGTAGCCTTGGGCAAGCCACTTAAACCCATTGCCTTGCAAAAAAAAAAACTAAAAAAAAGCCTAAATAATTTTGATTACATTAAATTACATTACATTAAAAAAGCTTTTGCACAGACAAAACCACTGTAACCAAGATCAAAAGAAGTGTAAATTAGGAAACAATTTACAACTAGTATTTCTGACAAAGGACTCATTTCTAAAATATACAGGGAACTGAGACAAATTTTAAAAAACACAAGCCATTCCCCAATTGACAATGATCAAAGGATATGCAAAGGCAATTTACAGATGAGGAAATCAAAGATCTATAGTCATATGAAAAATTGCTCTAAATCACTACTTATTAGAGAAATGTACAAATTAAAGCATCTCTGAGGTACCACTTCACACCTCTCAGACCAGCCAGTGATCAATGTTGGAAGGAATGTGGGAAATTTGGAAAACTAAGACATTATTGGTGGAACTGTGAACTCATCCAACCTTTCTGGAGAGCAATTTGGAATTACACCCAAAGGGCAATAAAAATGTGCATGCCCTTTCATGTAGCAATACCACAACTGGGTCCTTGAGGGTATCCTCAAGAGATCATGAAAAGGGGTAAAAACATCACTTGTACAAAAGTATTCATAGCAGCCCTGTTTGGGGTGGCCAAGAATTGGAAATGTCCATCTACTGGAGAATGACTGAACAAATTATGGTATATGTATGTTATGGAACACATATTGTTCTATTAGAAACAAGGAAGGATGGAAATTTAGGGAAGCCTGGAAGGATTTGCATGAACTGATGCTGAGCAAGATGAGCAGAACCAGAAGAACATTGTACACCCTAACAGCAGCATGGGAGTATTGATCAACCTTAATGGACTTGTTCATTCTGTCAGTACAACAATCAGGCACAATTTTGGGGTATCTGCAATGGAGAATATCTGTATCTAGAGAAAGAATTGTGGAATTTAAACAAAGACCAAAGACTATTACCTTTAATTTAAAAAAAAAACCATTATCTTATTATGTAATTTTGCTATCACTTATACTTTTTCCCCCTTAAGGATATGATTTCTCTCTCTCATCACATTCAATTTAGATCAATACCAATGTAAAGACTAACAGACTGCCTTCTGTGAGGGATGAGAGAGGGAAGCAAGATTAAGAGGGAAACTGCAAAATTCAAAATTAATTAATTAAACAAACAAACAAATAAATAAATAAATAGAAAAAAGAAAACTCCAAATGGAGTCACCAAGAGTCAGAAATGACCGATAAACAATTGAACATCAAGTACTCAATAAAATACATTAGAATGTAAGCTTCTTGGGGAAAAAAGAACACACTGGTTAAAAAACAAATGTTAAGAAGACTGGAAACCAATCTGGCAGAAATTGGGTATAGATCAATATCTTACACCACTTACCAAGATAAGGTCAAAATGGATTCATGACTTAGATACAAAGGGAAATATAATAAGAAACCTTGAAGAACACGGAACACATTAACTATCATACTTATGAAGAGGAGAAAATGTATGGCTAAACAAGAGACAGAAAGCATTGAGAGATGTAAAAATGTACAATCTTGACTACCTTGTTTTGTACAAATAAAAATCAATGTATCCAAGATTAAAAGGAAAAAAGAAAACTGGAAGAAAAAGTTTATAGACAGTTTCTCAGATAAAGGTCTCATATCTCAAGTACTTGAAGCACTTTATCAAATTGATTGAAATATGAATCGTTCTACAACTGATAAATGGTCAAAGAATATACATAGGAAGTTTTTCAGTGAAGAAATCAAAACTATTTATAGTCAAATAAAATGTTCTAAATCATTACTGATTAAATAAATGCAAATTAGAACAATTTTTATATTTTATACCTATCATACTGACTAAAATATTAGAAGGGAAAGGAATAAATGTTGGAGAAGATGGTAAATAATTGGGACACTCTAATCATTGTTGATAGAACTATGAACTTATTTATTTTGTTTCTTTGGAAGGCAATGTGACTTGCTAAGGTCACACAGCTAGGGGCCAGATTTGATCTTAGGTCCTCTTGACACCAGAGCTGGTACTCTATCCACTGTGCCACCTAACTGTCCCTAATCCAATGATTTTGAAGAGCAATCTGGAATTATGCTCAAAATATTACTAAAATGTCTATATACTTCGATCTAGCAACACCACTATTAAGTTTGTTTCCCAAGATGATTAGGAGAAATGGAAATGAACTTACATATATTATGAAATATTTATAGCAGCTTTCTTGTGGTGGCAAAGAACTAGAAATTGAAGGAATGTTCATCATTTGGAGAATTGCTAAACAAGTTGTGGTATATGATTGTGATGGAATACCACTGTGCACTAAGAAATGATAAGCTGGATAATTTTAGAAAACTATAGAAAGACTAAGATGAAATAATGAAAATTAAAGTGAACAGAACTAATAGCAATATATGCATTAACAACGTTATTCGAAGAAAATTATGAACAACCAAGTTATTCTGAGTACTAAATATTCAAGTAAATTCTAAAGGACCTATTAAGAAAGATGCTATCCACCTCCAGAGAAAGAATTGATTAATATGAGTATGTATAATATAAATATATGTATATATAGTAAATATGCATATATGCATATATGCAGTAGAAGTACATATATTAGTTTTACATATATTTATAAATCTGCATCAAAAATGACCTTCTCTAGGAAATGATTATAGTAATCTGCTCTTTGATAAACCCAAAGGGTCCAGCTATTGGGATCAAAACTCTCTCTGGGAAAATTGGAAGTTAGTATGAAAGAAACTTAGATTAGACCAACACCTCACACCATTTACCAAGTTAAGATCCAAATGGCTACAGGACTTAGACATAAAAAACAATACTATAAGCAAATTAGAAGATCAAGGACTAGTTTACCTGTCAGATCTATGGAAAGTAGAGCAGTTTATGACTAAGGAAGAGATGGAGAACATCACCAAAAACAAACTAGATGATTTCGATTACATTAAATTAAAAAGCTTTTGCACAGATAAAACCACTGTAACCAAGATCAAAAGAAATGTAGTAAATTTGGAAACAATCTTTACAATTAATGATTCTGACAAAGGACTCATTTCTAAAATATATAGAGAACTGAGTCATATTTTTTAAAAAGAAAGCCATTCCCCAATTGACAAATGGGCAAAAGATATGCAAAGGCAATTAACAGATGAGGAGATCAAAGTAATCCATAGCCATATGAAAAATTGCTCTAAATCATTAATTATTAGAGAAATGCAAATTAAAACTTCTCTGAGGCACCAACTCACACCTCTCAGACTGGCCAATATGACCAGAAAGGATAATGATCATTGTTGGAAGGGTTGTGGGAAATCTGGGACACTATTTCACTGTTGGTGGAGCTGTGAATCATCCAAACTTTCTGGAGAGAAATTTGGAACTACGCCCAAAGGGCAACAAAAATGAGCATACCATTTGATCCAGCATTACCACTACTGGGTCTATACCCTGAAGAGATGATGAAAAGGGGTAAAAACATTACTTGTACAGAAATATTCATAACAGCCCTGTTTGTGGTAGCAAAGAATTGGAAATCAAGTAAATGTCCTTCAATTGGGGAATGGCTTAACAAACTGTGGTATATGTATGTCATGGAACATTATTGTTCTATTAGAGACCAGGAGGGACAGGAATTCAGGGAAGCCTGGAGGGATTTGCATGAACTGATGTTGAGTGAGATGAGCAGAACCAGAAAAACACTGTACACCCTAACAGCAACATGGGGGTGATGATCAACCTTGATGGACTTGCTTGTTCCGTCAGTGCAACAATCAGGGACAATTTTGGGCTGTCTGCGATGGAGAATACCATGTGTCCAGATAAAGGGTCGTGGAGTTTGAACAAAGTTTAAGGACTATTCCCTTTAATTTAGGTAAAAATACCAGATATCTTATTGTCTGATCTTGTTATCTCTTATACTTTTTGTTTCTTCCTTAAGGATGCAATTTCTCTCTCATCACACTCAATTTGGATCAATGTACAGCATGGAAACAAAGTAAAGACTGACAGATTGCTTTCTATGGGGGGGGGAAGTAAGATTGGAGGAAAAATTGTAAAACTCAAATAAAATCTTTAATAAAACAAAAAATAAAGGAATGAATAAATAAATAAATGAAAAGTATTTCAACCTCCCCCCCCCAAAAAAATGATGCCCTCAAGAGTAATGTACAGAATGAAGGAAGGAGACTGTTCAGAATTTAAAATATAAGCAAAATTTGATTAAATTAATTGGATTTAAAAAAATAGTTTATTCACATACAAGGAAAAGACAATTCAATTATGTGACAGAATTTAATGATAAATCAATGAGATTCCTTTCTCTTTTGTTCTAGGGAAAGGGATAATGGCGTAAAAAAAAATTCATTATTTTCTTTTTTTCTTCAGACTTGTATATTTAATTGAGCCAGTCTTTTTAAAAAATTTAAACCATCTCTTTTCATTAATTATTTCATATATAGATTTCCTTGTTCAATTGAGAAAAATAAATAATATAATAATATAATATAAGAATCTATGAGTTTCATTGCCATGAATTAATGGGAATATGGATAGAAAGCAAAGAGCAACTCAGAATTAGAGGCCCATTTCACTAAATGACCAGAATTAGAGGCCCATTACTGATCCCTTCTCACTAAGAAATCCAAACATCTTATCAAGGTTCATGGTAGAGAGACAAAAGAATGAAATGTCTACCATAACTCCCTGTTGCCTAGAATTACCAAATGGTAATCTCACCTGCCATTTTCATTAGCCTATTCTAATCAAATTGTACTTGATGTTTTTACTTTTTTTTAATTCTCAGCACTTAGTATATTGCCTTGCACATAAGAACATCCTTTGTCTAGGATATTCTCATCTTCTACTACTCTAATCCCTATGACTCAGAGTTGCAGGTTACTGGCATAAAAATGCTTTCTCCTGTCATTTTTATTGGATTCTTATCATTTTCCAGATTAGTGTGAAAGTCTTCCCCCCTTTGATTGTCATTTGCATTTGAATTTATTATGTCCTTGGAACTTTACAACAGGATCAAACCAAGATGATTACATTCATTTTACAGTTGAAAAACCTGAAGCCCCCAAATCTCAAATTACTCATCCAAGGTTACAAAGACAGCAGGTAATAATAGAAATCAGGTTTTCTGACTCTTAGCTCACAACACTGACTCTCTATAATAACAAATTTCTTAAATATGAACATGATTTCAAAGGGTTCTAAATTATTTTCCTAGAATGTACAAATTTAACAAGATTATAGCTTAAAGCTTTTAGGTCAATTCCAATTTCTGGGCTCCATGTTTTAAATTATCTAGTGTTAGGTGGATGGTAAGGTCACCTTACCCTCATAAGAAATTTTATCATTTCAAAATCACCTCTAACAAGGCAAGGAAACTGAACCAGCAAGTTTTCTAATAATTTCTAAATGAATAGTAGCTTCTCTTGAGAATTCAGTGTACAGGACAAAAATCATAACTCTCTCAGATATTAGTAGTTTCTCATAAGCTACATGTAATATTTTATGAAGATGAAATAAAATAGACAGACACACATTCATGTCACATACATGTGATACTATTTTGGGATGTGTGTCTGTCACACATTTCAGGTTATTTGGCATATATTTATGTATTACATATAATATCATATTATTATATTACATATGAAAAAATATGACAGTGGATAGAGAGTTGACCTTAGAATTAGGAAGACTTAGGTTCATTTCCTGAAACATAAAAATAGTGACTGGGACCCTAGGTAACTCAATTAACTTCTTAATGTCTTAGACAATTATCTAACATTCTACTTCACAGAAAAAAACTCTTGTATGCATTGATAATAGAAACTTCCTCATTTGGAAGTTTGCTATGTAAGTGAAATCAGAAGGACCAAATATCTGTGGGGGGGGGAGCAACTTTGGTTAACTTATGTAGAAGCCAACATTAGGGAGATACTTTTTTTTATCATTAAAACTATGAATAAGTGCTGGTGCATGCTAGCAATATGAAAAATCATATAGCATTAAAGTCAGGTGTGGCTCAGAGCAACCATCTAGTGAATCTCTTCAGATCAGGAAAATAATACTCCCTTTGGCTGATAAAAACATGCCAAGTGGAGTAATAAATGAAGGACACAAATAATTTCTGGAGGTTTATATTATCAAAAGAGGCAGCTAGGTGGTTAAGTGGATAGAGTGATAGATTTGAAGTCAGGAAGACCTGAGTTCAAATGTGACTTCAGATATTTATTGCTGTTTGATCATGGGTAAGTAACTTAACTTCTGTTTTCCTTAATCCACAAGAGAAGGAAATGGCAAACCACACCAGTATCCTTGTGAGGAAAACTCCATAGACAGTATTGTCCATAGAATCATGAAGAGTCAAACATAAATGAAGACTCAACAACAACAAAAATTTGTTGTGTTTTTTTCACATCTAAGTCTTAGACCATCTTCTTCATACACAACAAGAATTCAAATAACATATTTCTATAATTTGTAGAGTGATTTCCTCAAAGGTCATATCAATGAAGAAGACATTCTGTAATAGGACAACTTGCTTGGAAAAAGTTCAACAATAGACTGTGTGTCTAGACTTCAAGGACCAATCTAGTAGGCATTGTTGTAATAGGCTTCAGTGAAGACAATACCCACATTAACCAAATCAAACATGGACCTTGAAGAATTAAAGGGGTGAAACATGAAACCTATCTCCTGCCTTATATAATGGGATCAGTATATGCACAAAAGTCTATCAACTGAGAGCATATTTCTGACAAAACTGGCTTCTGCTTGTGATAACCAACTGGAAACTGGAAATGGAGAGACATGCACTGACATTTTGTAACTGGGTGCAACCTGCTAACCACATAGGAGGAGCCCTTTGTTTGACTACACAACTAAAATGTAAAGTATATTCAAAGAGTTCCAAGTCAACTTTGGTCAGAAAAGGAAAAGTTTCTTCCCAATGTATTTGGCAAACACTTATATTTTTGTTATTACTGTATCTTCACCGAGAATAGCTAACTGATAACTAGTCATTACATGGACTAGGAGTACTTACTACTTATTAGCATTTACCAGTAGAGAGCACACAACCAATGAGGAAATAAATAAAATAAAGAGAGGCTTCTCAATCCCTCAGAGACCTTAAAAACAAGAAAGAGGTGTAACCTGTTTGACTCTGGGAAAATGAATGAGAGGGTACTCACCACACTTTTACATGGATCCGTAAGCAGGTGCTTCCTGTCTCCATCATTCCAGATCATTGTCCTATTGCTGCTCTCCAGTGTCCCAAAGGTCATCATTTAATACATTGACCCCCAAAATAATACCTCATTTATGGCAGTTCTTTTTTCTAGACATTATTGAAAAAAATATTAGTTTAAAAAAGTTTCAGGGGGCGGCTAGGTGGCGTAGTGGATAAAGCACCAGCCTTGTAGTCAGGAGTACCTGGGTTCAAATCCGGTCTCAGACACTTAATAATTTCCTAGCTGTGTGGCCTTGGGCAAGCCACTTAACCCCATTTGCCTTGAAAAAAATCCTAAAAAAAACAAACAAACAAAAAAGTTTCATAGAAGGTCCTCTTGTGACTACTTTAATTAACTATATAGTGCAAAATACAATAAAAATTATACCCCCCAAAATGAAGGCATCTAAGTGGTTCGGTGAATTAAATCAGAGATTAAGTGATTTATCCAGTATCACACAACTAGTGTGTGACCAGGTCATTTTACAGATAAGGAAACTAAAGTAAATGGGATTAAATGATTTGTCCCAGGTCACATAGCTAATCAGTATCTGAGGCCACATTTGAACTCAGATCTTCCTGACTTCTGACCCAGAACTCCATCTACTGACCTAATCTGGTCTCAGGCACTTATTAGTTGTGTGAACTGGAACAAATCACTTAACTCCATATTTTTGTTGTACTGGGAACTATATAGAGAATTAAAGCTTTTACAAGAGAACTATATATGAAACTTTTTTAACTAAGAGTTGTAAAATCTGTAAAATTAGCTGGAGAAAGAGATGGCAAACCACTCCAGTATCTTTGCCAAGAAAACTCCAAATGGGATCATGAAGAGTTGAACACAACTGAAATGATAGAACAGCAACTTTTCTAAAGCTGGTAATCATCTCATTTAGGTTTTATTTAGCTGTGGTTTTCTTAGATACCATTCCTTCTGCAAATAGGAATAATTTTCTTTCTCTTTTCCTAGTGTTTATACCTTTAATTTTTTCATATTATTGCTATACTTAGCATTTCTAGAAGTATGACAAAAATAGTAAGGAGTAGTAGAATCCTTGCTTTACCCTGTGTATGTTCTGGGAAATTTTCTAGTATTTCATAATAATGTTCCAAAGGTACATTATTTTCCTTTTATATATTTTGCATGTCATGGTGGATAAGATGAGCAAAAGCAAGGAAAGGAAAGTAAGAGAAAAGTCCTTGCCCTGTCTCTTCACTGGTTAGCAATCACCAATTTCCCATTTGTGGAATATGTATTATCTGGCCTTTGTTCAGAATCATGGGTCTTCCATATTGGTCTAGATACTTCACTAAAGAACACCCTAATAAGTCCATTTTTATTCCTATCACCCTGAGTATAAAATCTAGAAAGTCATTGTGTTAAAGTTATATCTTATTGTTTTGATTAATCTGTAGACATGGTAGGATATAATAATGGTCAGGGTCTAGAGGGTGGATTGTCTCAATTCTCCCTGATTTCCTCCACTCCAACTCTGTCATTTTAGTTATGTATATAAGTAGCCAGTATAAAGGGGGAAATAGTAGGAAATAAGATTGCAAAAGGGAATGTAGAGGCCATTTACAAATGTTCCCAAAGATCAAAGGAGCATCACTCACAAATTATATATCAAAAATCATACCCAAGTAATATATGCTGAATCAGCAAAAGACATTGTTGCAGCTTGCTTCAACTTGGGGCCCACAGTGATGACCTCCCTCCCAGAGGGGAGCTAAGAATAAGGAGTCAAGTCACCACTGCCTTATGCAACCAGCTCAAATTTATTACTACTTAGCTTCTACATATATACTGTTAGGTCTCCCGTAGTAGAACAAAGAAAATGAGGCAATGGGGGTGTACAAGCGGTGTAAGTGCAGCGTCTTGCATTACAAGATAAGGGGGTACATTAGGGGGGAAGTGGTAAAACACAGATGTGTCCTGTGCCCTTGGACTGTGGGGTGGAATGACCAGCTCCCAAGGACTCCGCAGTACCTTATCTCTCAGGGCGGCAAGCCAGCTCCTGAGACTGTCCAGGTGGCAGTTTACTTGGAAATGATTTGTGTCATGGCCATTAGAATAGCCTGTGTTCCCACAAGTCATCAAGCTCTGCTGTAAAGATTTTAGGTCCTATGATATATAAAGCCTAGACAAATTTCATAGTTGTACAATTCTAGACTCAATGAACCTCAAAAGCTGCTTATAACTGAAAGTTTTTCTGATAACTATGAGATGATTTGAATTTGTTACTGAACTAACCCCAAGGTGGCAGAAATAAGTTTCCCAAAAAATCCCTATTAAAAAGATTTCCAATACATGCCCTCCAGAATTCTTCCATATCTTTTGTGTCTATGATGTTGTTTTCAGTCTTTTTCAGTCCTGTCCTACTCTTCATGACCCTCCCCTCAAATTTGGAATTTTCTTAGCAAAGATACTAAAATGGTTGCTATCTCTTTCTCCAACTCATTTTATAGATGAAGGACTGAGGTCAACAGTTAAATGAGTTGTCCAAGGTCATATAGTTAGTAAGTATCTGTGGCCAGATTTGAACTCAGGAAGATGAGTCTTCCTGAATGCCATTATCTACAGAATTATCACCCTGGTTTGCTCTGACACCCATCTAGGGCCACTATCAAAACTGCTGCAAGAGATTTTTATTTCATTTGGAAATACGCAAAATATAACTATTTTTGGCACACTATCAACTCTGCTACCAAATTGCTCCTACAGTAAAGTAGCAGGATACAAAAAAAATTTAAATTCATTTGGTCAGTTAAAAAAATAAGGAAGAAGTTATGAGAAATTCTATGCAAAATAACCATGAAATTCATAAAAATATGGAAATTAACCTTCCAGGTCACATAAATATTTATACAACTAAAAACATTTTTAAAAGATAAAAATTGGAGAAAGATTCAGTACTCATGTTTTGAGCAAATCAATATAATAAGAAAGATGATATTATGTAAATGTCTAGATTTAGTACCATGCTACAAAATGAGATCTTTTTAGAACTAAACAAAACAATAATAAAATTCATTTGGAGGAACAAAAGATCTAAAATCACAATATATCATCCTAACAAACATGACAGAAAAGCATGTAATATGAAAGCATGTCCAAACTGGAGTATACTACCTTAGCAAATAGCACACTGAAGAGTGAAACATATCTTTTAATATCACCCTTGTATTACCTTTGGAAAGTCACAACTTCTCCAGTTCTCCATTTTCTTGTATTTTAAATGAGAGGATTGGACTAGATGATCTAAATTCCCTTCAAGATCTAAATAAACATATGATACTAAGAATAATCCCAAAATTAGAACCCATTATCTATAAAAATTATCATCCTGATTTACTCTGATATCTATACAGGGCCATTGTCAAAACTGCTGCAAGAGATTTTTACTTCACTTGGAAATATTCATAGTATAATGTAGAAAAAGACTATTTTAAAAATATTGCTTAGATACTATTTGAATATTACTGAATGTGCCCATAAAAAGTACTTTACAAACATCTCAGTTCATTATTCCTATTTCTTATGTCCTTTTAGGCATTAGGATTCAAAGACTCTCAATGCTACTAGCTGTGGATTCATCATCTTCAGGGAGGTTTTAAAGGGCAAGAAATAGTACTGAATCAAACTATTAGCTAGTCTTTTTAAGTATGTTATGACCTATGTTAATTTCTTGAAGTTTATTTTTTATTTGGAAATATACACATAGAAAGGTTGGAAAGAAACAAGCATTTATTAAATCCATACCATGTGCCATCCTATGTGATTTACAAACATTATAATCTCTTTTATACCCTTTCAACATCCCTGGGAGGTAAGAGCTTTTATTACTTCATATTGATAGATGAGGAAATGGAGGCAAATAGAATTTAAGTGATTCATCCAAGGTCACACAGATAATGAGTATCTGAAATTTGATTTACACTCATATCTTCCTGACTCCAGGTACTACATCACCTTGTTACATAAATTATAGAAATATAATTTTAAATATTTTTCAGAAAGCCAATTAGTAACCAATTATTAACCTAGCACTAGTGGTAACTCATTGAATGTGAACAAACCAACCAATAACACCTGCTCTGTTTCCTCTGATAAAAATACTTTCATGTGACTATCAAGATAGAGTCAAGTCTTCTCCACCCTTCTCTCTGACAAATACTCTCATGCACAAACACACACACACCCACACACACAGACTCACACAAACACACACACATATACACATTGTCTTTGACTATTGAAATATATGCTTCTTGAGAGCAAGAACTAACTTTGCTTTTATATTTGTATCCTTGGTGGTTACCATGATGTCTTAAACATAGTAAGTAATGAATATCTTTTCACTTATTCATTTGATAAAACATATTGAGTCTACATACAAAACACAAGTTACATGAAATAAGATTTGGCTAAATGTGTGGTCACTTCTTTTTTCCTTGAAGACTCATATTCAAGCTATAACTCTGGTTGAAAAGGTCTGGCACTTCTGAATTTATGAACAACTTGAGCTAATCCTCAGTACCCAGAGCTCTTCCAAGTCTAAAATCCAAATTCTAAACTTGTAAAAGATCAGAAGGCCTATCACAGTCTCTAGTATCTACAGAAGCCTGTTTTTCTTAAAGAAGTTTCCAAAATTGAATTTAAGCGGGAAGGGAACTCTATCTAACTTTAGTCTTTTCCCTTTCTTTGAAAACAGGTTGATTTCGACAATTTATTAGGTGAGTCCTACAGCTTTCTTGTGGTTGTCAACTCTCAATTTCTCCTCATAGGACTACATCATCTTCTGAACTAATATCTAGGTCTCTGTTCAATTAGTGATCAGACATATCTTTCCGCATAATGACTTGAGAATCCAACTAAAGGCAATAGATATGTTTTCTTTGTAGGGTCCTCTACCACTCTCTGAGATTAGATATATTTCCCAATTGTTAGTATGTAGTGACTTTGCAATAATCTAATTGTCTGTGAGCTCCCTATACTTGAAGATATATTCTTTCACTTTATTGAAGATCATGACAATGAATCATTGGTTTCCATAAAAACTTTTCTGAAATAAGGTCATAGTTAACTAGTAGCTCTCTTTAATCTAAATAACATGTTTGTTGAAAAAAATTGAATTGGATTGATGTTGTCTGACCAAGTATAGCAGAACTAGTTCAGAAAACAATGACTGTTTTAAAGTCTAAAATTGTATTAGACTCCTTGGCTATCATGTCACACCCCTGACTCATATTAAACTTGAAAATATAATTCACATTTATATTGTACTTTAAAGTTTATAAGTACAATATGCTTTGCAAACAAGATTATCCTCAAAGCATTTTTTTGTGGTGGACAGCATTAGTGTTTTTATCTTCATTTTATAGAAGAGAAAATTGAAACTTAAACAGACCAAGTGATTTGTCTAAGATTAAACAGCTAATAAAAGGTATTGCTGAGAATTTAGATGCAGGCCTCTTACTCCAAATCTTGGTTCATATTAAGGAGAAAGGAATTCAAGAAAATAATTCCAGGTTATTTGAGAATAAGAACTATTCTATGGTTGAGGTATTCAATAACAATAAAAATTGTAGTAATAATAATGATTATAGATGGCATTCAAAAACACTTTAATGTTTGCTTTTACAAATATTTGATTTTTCATATTCCCAATTGTGAGAAGTAGTTGCTATTATTATCTCCATTTTACAGATGAGGAAACTGAGATAGATGTCAATTGTCTTGCCCAGAGTCACATAGCTAGTCAGAGATAAGATTTGAACTCAGATCTTCCTAACTCTAAACTCAGTACCCCTTTCATTTTTTCAATTAACCCCAAATACTATATATATACCCTTATAGCTTACTGAGTTCTACTCATGGAAATAGAGTTTAAATTGGAGATCTGAACATGGAGTCAAAAGACCCAATTTCAAATATTCAACTCTACTATCTACCATCTATGTGACCTTATACAAGTCACTTAGCTTCTTTAATTCTCAGTTTCATAACTTGTAAAAATGAGGTGATTGAACAAAATTACCTTTAAGGTCACTTTTAGCTCCTGATTTTGCTCTTCTCAGTAAATAACTCTTGATTAAATAACATATTGTAAAGCAACCCATTAAGTACTGGGTTAGTTGTTTCATTTTCAATAATTTTCTTTCAAGTTACCAAAAGAATGACAATTTTGCTGTTTCTTAAAACTTTTATCTTACAGAATTGCCATCTTGACAGATATTCCTTTAAAAGTAGCATTTTTCTGTACTTCGAAGAAAAAATTGAACTTTCAATCAGTCATATTCCTAATAGTTTTCCACAAGAAACAAATGAAGGGAAAATGACCTGTCATATGAAATTAGGTAGAAAATTATCATAAACTGGAAACAATCCCATTTATGGCAGACTGGCACAGGAATTGTATGTTCTATCATCAAGTTTCAGTGAAATTCTCAAGAAATGTGGGTGTTTTCTTGCAAAGCAAAGCAGACAGGAGTCAGAGTAACAGAAGTAAAGCATTTGTTGGTAAGGTTCTCAGGGCTGTGAGTGGACAAATTGTGATGACAGGGCTGCGAAGTATTCAGGGGTAGTGCACAGGACATAGTAGAGCTTGTCAACAATAGGTTGAAGAAAGAGAAAGTAGAAAATTCAGGCCATAATTGGGGTGATGAACTGGGAAAGGAGAGCAGGTTGAAGGACTAAAAACCAAGGCAGATGATTAGATTTAGAAGATTATAAGTGAGGTTGAGGAAATAATAGAAGGTTAAGACATTATTACTAGATAAGATATTTCCAGAGTTCAGAGACAAAATAAATAGTACCATTAAGGGTTCTTATGAGATCTAAGTTATGACTGTGGGTGAGTGATAGGGAACTGAAACTATAGATCATAGAGTTGAAGCACATTGACATCAATTTTGAAGTCCTCAATTATAAAGACAGGTGTTGAGGTAGAAAAAATATGAGTGAGACACTATACTCCATTAGAAAGACAGGAAAATGGTTTGACTGGTAGATAAATAAGACAAAATTTCTGGATTTTTTTTTCTCTGAACTGCACAGAGTCATATAGAATCTCAAATAAGGAGAGAACTCAGTAATGGTGGCAAAGGTAAAGAGTGAAAAGAGGGTTCTTGGGAGCAAGGATTATGCCAACTCTTGTACCTAGTCCAATGTGAAGGAAAGGAGAGGAAGAATACAGAGCTGGAAATGGTAGCCAGGTTGACCTCTTTTGTTGTTTTCTAGAAGAAACTGAACTTCTGAGACTATGAAAGTATAGAAAGAGTATAAGAGGAAGTGATCTAGAAGAGAAGCTTATAAATGATGGAATAGGGATTCTTGAAGGTGTAACAGGAGGGTATGGCAAAAAAAGAATCGGGGAAGGATAAAGGTTTAGTAGGATGGAAATAATAATAGCTAACATTTAGAACTTCTAAAGAAAGCTATGAAAATAAATAATGATGATGATAAATTAGCATAGGGTCTACCAGTGCCAGTCCTTATGTTAAGCATTTTACAATTATTATCTCATTGAATTCTTACAAAAACTCTTAGAAGTTATCACTGTCCCCTTTACAGATGAGGGAACTGAGGCAAACAGAGATTAAAGTAACTTGCTCAGAATAACACAACTAGCAATTGTCTGGGGCTGGATATAAACTCTGGTCTTCTTAATGCTAAGCCCAATATTTCACCCTACCTGACAATAAGAAAGAGGGTTGTGGTTTTACCTCTTCTGAGATCTAGAAAGACCTCTGGAAGACATAAATCAATGTCAACCATTATAATGCAAGAAATCCAAGAGAACAATATTTATATCAGCAAATTGGAAAGAGAAGGGTAAGCAATAAGGATTAATTTAGTCATCTGTATCACAATACAATCATGCTGGCTTCTTCCATTACAAAGTTTAATCTAATCTCAACTAGAAAAGCAGTATAACACAGTGGATAAGAAGTCATTCTCTAGCATATATTGTCTTAATGACCCTGGACATGTAGCAACCTTTCAATAATTCCAGGGAACACTCAAATGATGAATGACTGAATAGTAATTTATTCAGTGCTTTCTATGTGCAAGTATTTGATAAATACTGGAGACAAAATAGAAAAGTGAGACAGATCCTAATTCCAAGGAACTTACCTCTAATTGGGGGAGATAACAAAAAAGAACTGGAGGATATGTAAAAAGGCCCAAGGGTCTTGAGGGTACTGTTAATAAGATGAATGGCAAAGTCTATGGGTTTTTAGGATATATGACTATAATAACAATAACAATAATTATTACTAGTGGTACTATTAATAGCTATTAACACATTGCATTTTAAAGTTTGAAAAATACTTTATAAATATCATCTCCATTGATTCTCACAACTGTTATAAGAACTATTATTATTTTTCTCATTTTTATAGATGAGGAAACTGAGACAAACAGAAATTAAGTATCTTTCCTAAAGTTATACAGTTAGTATCTGAAGCATGATTTTTCAACTCAAATATTCTTGATATCAAGGCTAACATTCTATTCACTTAGGAGCTAATTGACATTGGAATTGGGAATTTCTGCACAGTAAATTTCTTACACTGATGAAATCACAGATCCATTAAAAACCAATTAAAAACTCAACTGAACTCAATCCTGCATATCAGTTCTTTTACCCTACTATGATTAATTCTATAAAACTTCCATATATGACTATTTTAAACTTTTTCCCTCTAAAATCCTAAATTCTAATCATTCCCTTTCCTGCTCAACAGAAGCTATCACTCACTACTTTACTAAGAAAATATATACAATTCACCAAAATTTTCTACTTTTCTCCAATTCCATACCTCAAAAGCCTTTAATAATGCCTTCCTTTCTTTTTTCCTTTTCTCTAGAAAGTTTCTGAGAAAGTGGTGACCCTTCTCTCCTCCAGACCACTATCATATCATCACTTCCCCTCTTTTTAAGAGCTTGATTCTTTGATCATTCTCTCCTCTCCCATCTTCACTCTCTCCTTTTCTGCTGGCTTCTCTCTGCTTCCTATAAAACATGTCCAGGCCTTTTTCAGCCTCAGTTGTTTTTTTTAATTATTTTAGCTGACACCTTCTTAAGCTATTCCTTGACCCTTTCATGTTAAGACTTCTAAAAAATGTTTTCTATATTCATTGCTTCCACTTTATCACCTCCCTCCCAACTTCTCAATCCCTTAAATATAGCTGTCAATCTCAACTTCTTACTGAAACTGCTCTACAGTTGCAATCTCTGATGATCTTTTCCAGTCTTCATCATTCATGAGTTCTCTACAACTTTTGATACTTGCACTCTACCTAGATGAGGGTTATTGTGAGGACCAAATGAGAGTAGGATGTATATATTTGCTGTTATTATATTCTCTCTTCCCTTGACTTCCATGAAACTATCATCAAAATGATTAACTTGTTGAAATTTATACATACAACATGCAACAAGTGCTTTTAACTACTTTGAACCTTCTAAAAAGTAATATCCATATAACCTTAAGCATTTAATTTATGTGCAAATAAGCATGATTAAATGCTTTTGAAAATGATTGTCTATGGGGTGGCTAGGTGGCACAGTGGATAAAGCACCGGCTCTGGAGTCAGGAGTACCTGGGTTTAAATCTGGTCTCATACACTTAATAATTACCTAGCTGTGTGGTCTTACGCAAGCCACTTAACCCCATTTCCTTGTAAAAAAAAAAACCCTAAAAAAAATGATAGTCTAATGGGTGACCAAAAAGACATTGTTGTTTTTATATGCATTAACTCAAACTCAAAAATCTTTAGTTGCCCCATCCTTTATTGACTTAGCCTATAGAATATCAACTCATTCAATGGATTTCAGATCTCACCAGTGTAGATTAGTATTACATCTACCCTGAAAAAGCATTTAACCAAGGCCACACAGGGAGTAAGCAGAAAAACCAGGGATTCAAAACCAAGTCTTCTCACTCCAGTTCTAGCATTCTCTCCACTAGCAGCCCATGTCATAATTGCTCACAGACATCTAATTCTGAATTACTCCCCCATAGATAAGCAGTCATTTCCTGTCTATTAGGATGTAGTCGATTTTATTTTTATGAATGTGATATTCTGTGACTATCAGTCATATCCAACATCTCCTGACTCTATTCTTGAAAACAGAATTCATGATAAACAGGAATAAGTTTTATGAGTAATTTACAAGATTTTGACTTCTTTTTATTTTTTGACTCTGAATCATACTTTCCTATTAGAAAATAGTCTTCCCAGCTCACCCTCAGGATTACCTTTGTATTGAAGGAGAGTTTTAGTTAGGGCTGGGTCATCAAGGTTTTGAACCAATATGAACAATTTGATGAAAACCAATGTCATTCCCTTGGAGAACTCCTCTGCCTACAATACTGATAGAGGTATTTTACCTGAATTGTTTCTTCTTTTATCAAGTCCTTCATCACAAGGACTGTTTGATTTCCCCTTCATCATAGTAGAAACTGTATGATACCTTGTAGGCTTCCTCCTCTTCATCTCCTCCAGTTATACCCCAAGGGAACCTCCCTATGACATTCTCCCCCCTTCACCCCAGCAGCAGCATCAAAACCTAATGGTATTTCTCCTACTTCCCTTCCTAAACTTCACCTCCACTGAGAGCAATGAAAATCATAGTTTCAAGGAAGAATTTCATCTGACTTGACCCATATTAAAAATTATCTTGATTCCAGAGGACCTCAAAGTAGAGCTGTAGCAATTTTTGAGTATAATTTATAATGAAACCAATTCTGATTTCTGTCTATCTAAGGAAATTATTTGAGGCTTTGTCCTTTCAACTCTTCTTTTCTGCTTGAACTGATAGAAAACCATTAGACAAAGATTACATATTTATAGTACTAACAATTAATGCGTGGAAATATTCTAGAAGTTATATAATTATGGCCATTTTTCTGATACTGTGCCACCATTATTGCAGTCAGCACATTTTTGTTATCATTAGCTTTCCTTTACAATCTAAATTCATTTAGTCTTCTTCACATTCTTTCTATTGGTTAGTAAGAAATTTATATTCATCCTTTTGCCTTCCCTGATTTCATCTACTATAGTTTTATTTTTGTCTTCTTTCAGATGTTATCAGTAGCCTAGCAATCACATTTGCAAATTCTTTCAGGACCCAAGGATGTAGTTCATCTGTTCCAGGTAACAAGATTTCATCCAGTACAAGTCAGGTGTTCTCTTTATATGTTCAATAGAACATATCTTAAATATATATTCTTCATTAGCTGTTTTTGTTCTACCTTTTCCAGTGAAAAGTCATTCTCCTTGAAAGAGAAAATTAAAACAAAATAATTAAACAGCTCTTTTTTACAAATAATAGTAGCTAAAAACTAACATTTATATAGTGTATTATGGTTAGCAAATACTTCTTTACAAATATTATCTCATTTCATTTTCATAACAACTCTTGAAGATAGTTGCTATCAATTATCCCCATTTTAAAGATGAGAAAACTAGTGGAGGAAGGTTTAATGATTTGCCTGAGAACACTAATCTACTTTGTTCTTAAGACTGAATTTGAACACAGGTGGTACAGATAAAAACCCTAGGCCTGGAGTCAGGAAGACCTGAGTTCCAATTCAACCTTAGACTGTGTGACCCTGGGAAGTCACTTAACCCTATTTGCCTCAGATTAGTCATCTGCAAAATGATTTAGAGAATAAAATGACAAACCATTCTACTATCTTTGACAGGAAAACCCCAATGGGATCACAAAGAGTTGGATATAATTTAAACAACCAAGCAACAACTTCCTAACTCCAAGTCTGGTATTCTAACCACTGAAGTAATCAAAACTGCCTCACTCTTGTCAGTTATCATCCCATCTTCCCCAAACAGTGGTTTTTTTTCTTTAATTTTCTTCTTTAATTAATATAGTTATTTAAAGACTGTATTTTTTTGTTATCCTTAGTTTCCCTTGCCAGCCTGTTTATTCGGAGTTTTAAAACTCCTGCTGATATTCTTACTGTACCATGCAACACTCTGGTACTTATCCTCTTCAAAATTCTCTTGCTTCCATCAACTATTAATATCGATTATAAGTCCAAATTGAATATTGAGTTCCCTATGCATCAGTATTGGTGTCTTCAGATAACTCCAATTTTTCTTCCTCACCAGAATTGTTTCCCTTTGAATCTTTAGAATTTAATTCTTGAGAGGAGTTGGTTTTTTTGTTTGTTTGGTTGGTTGGTTTTAATTTGGGGGGTTGTTTTTGTTTTGGTCCTCCTCCGGCCTTACTTCAGTCAGAATTTTAGTCCATAGTATATGAGACTGGAGTTGGAGGCTAACAAAAAAGAAAATTTTTTTTAAAAAAAGAAGTTTGTCCAGATTTTTTATAAGTTTAAGGTGAGGGCTCAGAACTAAATAATTAAGTACTTTCTACAACCTTGGTAATTTACGAATATCACACTATATCCCTTAATTGTTTTTGAGCCCAATGTGAATGAATTAATAAGGTAATGAAAGAGTTAAGTCATGTGTTCATCCATAAGAACATCTGAAAAGTGCTCAGTTCCTTGCACTATCATGACACATCACCCTTATCCATGAAATTGTTTCAAATGGAATAGCAAGAACTCTGTTATCATTATAGCCTGTCTCTGGGCAACTTTATCTATTTCCCAAACTGCTCATTGATTTTGTTTCTGTCCCAGCAGTTTACTGTGTTTTTTTTAATTTTTGCAAGGCAATGGAGTTAAGTGACTTACCCAAGGTAATACAGCTAGGTAATTATTAAATGTCTAGGATCAGATTTGAGCTCAGGTCCTTCTGACTCTAGGGCTAGTGCTCTATTCACTATACCACCTAGCTGCCCCCTGTCCCAGCAGTTTATAACAAACTCCAAAGTCAAAATCATTTCTTCTTCTGATTTTATTGATTTTTACCCAAATTCTCTACACCATTCTTCCTTCTTCAAAGACCTCTGAAAAAACATAAATCAGAACTTTCTCAGGTTCTATTAACAAAGACCCTGCTGTTGGCTAATACAATAATGGACCAGACCAAATCATCTACATCTCTTTCAGTTTAGAGCTATTCTTATTTTTGACAAAGGACCTCACCAATCATTCCAGAGCCCATCACAGTAAGAGGCCTTCCATCCCTGCCCCAGGACTCAAATGATGACACTCCAGAGAGACTTCTTGCTCACAATTACTGTTAAAGTCAAAGTCAAAGAAATATAGCAATGAAGCAAACAATTCCTAAGACCTTTACCAAATATTCTTAGAAGAGTTCCCTTTCATCTGGAAATCAACCAGTCCTCTACCTCTTCAACAAAGTTCTAAAAGTACATGAAGGAGAAGAAGAAACAACAGGGAAGATGAGAAAACTACAAAATAAAAGAAACTTCTAATTTAAGAAGTACAACCTCTCCAAAATTGATCATTTTCTTGTTTTCTCATCTTGGCCAATCTGATAGGTGTGAGGTGATACCTCAGAGTTGTTTTAGTTTGCATTTCTCTATCAATAGTGATTTGTAGCATTTTTATATGATTATATATATTATATATTATATAATATACATATATATATAGCTTAATTTCTTCATTTGAAAACTGTTCATTCATATCCTTTGACCATTTACTATAGGGTAAGAGAATTACAGGATAAATATCCTGGAGAGAATAAATCTGCCATAAGTACACACATACATACATACATATACACAATGTAAATTTAAGCTAAATTAAAAGAAACAAAAAAACCATTACACAGCCAGAGTATCATATTCAGTTTTAGCAAGGAGTGTAAAAAAAAAAGTGTGAAAAGTAAGGCCAGAATAGTTGTGGTCAAGTGATGAGAATGGAAGTGGGATGAGAAATTCAGTATTCTTCCAGAGAACAAAACTAGGATGAATACACAGAAGTTAATTTATGGCAGATTTCCACTCATAAAATCTTTAAATCTTAGAGATGTAAATTCTAACACTTAACTAAACAATAAAACTCTCTAATTCCATCATTCCATAAGTCCAGGGACCTTAATCCAATTTGTGCTTTAGGAACTCAAGACAACTGAAGACTTCTATGCATCCTGAGGTAATCTATTCCAACTTGGTACATTTCTAATTATTTAATTGCTACCTTTTGGGGTTGCCATTTCACAATGCTGATTCATGTTGACTTCTCTAATATGAACGGTGATATATTTTTTTATATGATTTGATTTTTTTCAACCAAGTGTTAATTTTTACATTTATCCCTATTATTTCACCTTATTCAAATTTGATTTTTGTTCTTTTTTGTTGTATCTTTATTGAATCCTAACTCAATTTAACATGATATTTTACATTTTCATTATTTGGGTCATCTGTTTATCTGATAAATATATTATAAATTCTTCATCAAAGACATCAATTGAATTGTAGAATAGAGCAGATCTAAGAACTCCACCATAGACATCTGTTTCCCTTGATATGAAAACATTAATATCTTGATATCCATTAATAACTAAACTTTTTAGGTAAGTATATGCACATGTACACATGCATATATATATAATATATATATATATATATATATATATATAAAATGTAAAGTATACATGCAAATTTATTATTTGTGTTTAGAGGCAAAACCACCTACTTTTATTATTATCACTTATTTTGTCTTTGGTAAAACAGAACATTTATCTGAATAGTTGAGGTTCTTTTTTCATTATTATAGCAAACCTCTATGGCCAGTTTGTAATCCAGAATTCCTTACCTTGTTTTTCCTTCTTGTTTTAGGAGAAAGGAAGTCTGAAATATATTCCCAAGATAATATTCCTATTTCTCTTTCCCTCAACTGTTCTAATTTTCAGACCTAATGTTCTTTCCTCTATTCCATGCTGCCTGTTAAGTGACAAGAGCAGATTTTCCTCATGCCCACAAAGGCTATTTTTTCCCCAAAGCTATAGATGAGGTTACAAATGCAAAAAAAAATCTTGCTGTATATAGTGACTATTTAATAAAGAGTTGAGTTTTTTTTTCCATTCATGTTATTATTTGTCCTCCAGTTTTATTGGTAATGAGATTCTTTGTCATTTCTGTGAATAACTCATTTGATGAATTGCTGTTCACTTCCTAAAGGATCACTAGGCTACATTTAAATTGGGCTTCTTTTCCATTTATCTGCTAAATTGTTCAGTAACTTCTGACCAGTAGTTTACAAGTTGCTACTAAAGTCCTAAGGCAAACAGAGTTATAGTCAAACTCTTAAACAGAAATTAAACATGTGTTAGGCACTGTGCAGTAACTTGTTTCTATCTGATTGCTTTTTTTCAGTGACTTCTATGATAAAGATACAGGAAACAGGACTACTACATTGAGCTGATCACCATGCTTCTCTAATTGCCATCTGAGATAATATTTTTTCCTGCCTTGTCTCCCCATCTCCACTATTAGTACCCTTGATTTTTTTGAAACCAAGACTAGTATTTTATGTTTATTCCAACTAACCTTTGTTATATTATATTTGATCCACCATTCTAAAGTTCTTTTTTTTAATTGCTAACTTTCCCAAATATATATTATGAAGGTTTTTCAACATTCATCCATAATCATGTGTAGATTTTTAAGTTATAAAATTTCCTCCCCCACCCCCACCCCCATCACTGGCAAACAGTCAGGTTAATATTGTACATACACATTTGTGTTAAGCATGTTTATAGATTAGTCATCTTTGGTTTGAGGAATTGGAATTAAGGGAAAGAAATTCCTAAGAGACATTTTTTAAAAAAAGAAAGTGAATGTTGGTGTTCATCAGATTCTGAAGGATTTTTTTGGTTTTGTTTTTTTTTGTTTTTCTTCCTCTGAATGGGGATAGCATTGTCCATAACTTGTGTAATAGGATTGTCCTAGGTCTCTAAACTGCCAAGAGGAGCTGCTTTTATCAAGGTTGATCATATCACAGTGTTGTTGTTGTTAATGTGTACAATATCCTCTTGGTTCTGCTCCCTTTGCTCAGCATCAGATCCTGTAACTCATCCCATGCTTCTCTAGAGTCTGTCCACTTATGATTTCTTATAGAACAATAGTATTCATAATATTCATATACCATAACTTGTTTAACTATTCCCCAATTAATGGGCATGTGGGACTTTTCCCATTTTTATGATTTCTTTGGGATATAGGCTTAGAGTTGGAATTGCTGGGTCAAAGAGTATGAACAGTTTTATTGTTTTGGGGGTATAGTTCCATATTGGTCTTCAGAATGGTTGGATCAGTTCACCATCAATGTCCCAATCCTCCTACAACCTCTCCAACATTGATCATTTTCTTGTTTTCTCATCTTGGCCAATCTGATAGGTGTGAGGTGATACCTCAGAGTTGTTTTAGTTTTCATTTCTCTATCAATAATGATTTGTAGCATTTTTATGATTTTATATATATATATATATATATACATATATATATAGCTTAATTTCTTCATTTGAAAACTGTTTATTCATATCCTCTGACCATTTATCAATTGAGAAATGACTTGCAACTTTATAAATCTGATGCAATTCTCTCTATATATATATATAGAAATGAGACCTTTATCAGAATTCTTGGTTGTGAAGATTGTTTCCCAGCTTTCTGTTTTCCTTCTAACTTTAGCAGCATTGATTTTATTAGTTCAAAAACTTTTAACTTTTAAATTTAATTTAGTCAATATCATTTATTTTGCAGTTTATAATGTACTCTATTTCTCATAAATTTGTCACCTTTCCATAGATCTGATAGATAATTTCTTAGTCTGTTAATTTATCTATGGTGTCATCCTTTACATCTAAATCCTGTACCCATTTTGACTTTATTTTAGTATAGGGTGTGAGATGTGGGTTTATGCCTAGTTTTTGCCATACTGTTTTCCAATCTTCCCAACAATTTTTGTCAAATAGTGAGTTCTTACCCAGAAGCTAATGACTTTGGGTTTGTCAAACAGTAGATTACTGTAGTCATTTCCTGCTGTTACTTTTGAACTTATCCTAATCTACTGATCCATTACTCTATTTCTTAACTACTACCAGGCACTTTATTTGTTTTTTTCTTTTTTTTATTTATTAAGGGAATAGGGTTAAGTGACTTGTCCAAGGCCACACAACTAGGTAATTATTAAGTGTCTGAGGTCAAATTTGAACTCAGGTCCTCCTGACTCCAGGGCTGGTGCTCTATCTACTGTGCCGCCCAGCTGCCCCTACCAGGCACTTTATAGTACAGTACTAGATCTGGTAGAGCTAGGCCACCTTCCTTTACATTTTTTTCATCAGTTCCTTTGCTATTCTTGTTCCAATAATTTTATTACTATTTTTTTCTAGCTTGGAATTCTAGAATTCTGAGAATGTTTTAAATCCTAATTCTGAAATCTACTCGCTCATATCTTCCAGTCTCATATCATTCACAAATTGTGATAAGAAAACCATTTATGTCTTCACTCAAGTTACTGTTAAATGATGAAGAGAACATAGACAAATCCTAGGACTCCTCGAGATACTTCTTTTCTCACCCTTTAATGAAAGGAAGAAATTTTAAATAATAAGAACTGTCCAATAATGGAATGGGCTAAATTGAGAAGGAATCAGCTCTCTGTAACTGTAAATGATCAAATAGATATTGGTTGACCATCTGTCAGCGAGATTTCAGAGAGAAGTTGTGAATTTTGTTCAGGTGATTTCTAAATGTCCTTTCAAATCTAAAATTCCGTGATTGTATGAGTAAGTCAATAGGCATTAGAAAAATGATCCTGACTTGAAAAACAAAAGTCATATCTTAGACATCTTTAGGAATTTTTCTCTCATTTTGTCAAATAGTAAAATGATATTCTAAATTGTAGAAGATTTTTTTTTTGTTCAGGGTTTTCTTATAAGTCCTTTAAAAATTCAAGGTTCAACTATAAGGTACAAAATTCTCTCTCCCTCAAAAACCATAAAAATAAAATTAAGCTGTAAGTGAGAAGGTATTGCTCACTCTCACCTAGGATTCTGTTACATAGGCCCTTCTGTCTTTGCAAACACCTTATTTACAAGTTTTGAATCTGGCAAAAGATATGAAAGGAGTGTCAGAAAATACTTTTTTACACTGGGAACTTACAAATTACTGTTCTGCATTTTTTAAGAAAAAAATGTAAGAAAAGATTATTTCATGCAAAAAATTCACAAGATTATCTTACAGTCATTTGAAAAGTAATATACTCATCTAAAGTGGTGTCTAAGAAGAAATAAGTATCTAAAGGGTTATAGAGTTTATGTGTATCTATGCCTTTATGGATAGAGAATAATCTCAAGGTTAGAATGGGTTAAGAAATGGAGGAAACAGGCTTACACTCTGGATAAAAGATTGTTTCATTAAAACAGTCATTGCAGATTTGAAGTCATAATTTCTGACTAATTGTTTCTTAATATTTCCTTAACTTATTCCACTATTTTAAATAACAAAAGGTTGTAGTGAGCAAGAAAAAGGACATTGGGTACAAAACAAAGGAATTGGGTACAAATTTCCAACTTTGATATTTATGACCTATATTTTCTGGCCTGGGATAGATTCACGCCAAGCATTGACATTTAGTTTTTGACATAATGAATGAGATGAAGGAGATGCTATTAGGTCATTCAGTAAATAACAAAAGGAGTTTTACTTAAGCAAAGCAGAAGGATAATCTGCAAGAATATGTATTGAAGGCACTCTGAATTTTGTTCTGAATATCACATCAACGTTCCATTGTCAAAGTGATCATTGTGGTCTTTCTGGAAAGAATTATATTATCAACAATCTGGGCTTCCTCATGGCTATTTTGAACTCTTGATGATCAGGAAGTTCTTTCAGTCAATCAAGTTATGAAGATGGTTTTAATATCTTTTAAGGAAAAATTAACCTAACTTGCATGGGACAGTTTGTTAGGCTATTGCTCTCACCATATTATACTTGCTTGAGTTCCATTATTGGCTGTGAGAAATCACAGTTCAGACCCAGGAATGCAGGTGTGGAAGAAAATAGAGATTCATTCAAAGAATTTACAACTCAAAAGAAAGTGATAGGTAAAGAGAGAGACCGAGATAAAAGAACAGTCAAGCAGAGTTGACTGGGCCAGAGAGTAAGAGACAACTGGCCAGGAACAGAGGTCCAACTCAGATTTTATGGTCTTGCCCGTTAGCCAGAGGGCAAAAGGTAAATTCCCTTCCCCCCTTGCCAGACCTGGAATTAGGTAGAGGGTTGAAGCCTGAGGGAGTCCAGGATACAAATTTTATATTAAACAATGAAACAATGGGAGTCAATTTACATTTCAAGGGTGGGAAACATCTACCCATTTAACAAGATTTAACAGCCTTTAAGATTACAGATTTTGTTTCTGTCACATTCATAATTCTCTACATCTAGTCAATTTATATCACAAGAGCAGGAATCCACCCATTTAACAAGATTTAACAGTCAGATTTTTGTTTCTGCTACTTTCATAACTCTCTACATCTTTTCCTAGCATCAATATAACTTTGGGCAATTAATTTTACATTTCTGGATTTAATTTCCTCTCTAGCAAAATGAGGCATTACATTCCATTATTCTTATAAGTGACTTAAATGGTTGCTTTTTAAAGTAAAAAAAGAATGTTTAGATATAAGAAATGTTAGGTTTCTTTTGTTCTTTAAAGTGAATATATTTAGCTTCCCTCATGGGCACAGAATAGGATAAATCTTTGTATTTTATTTTTTCTTATAGTGGAGTTTAAGTTAAATTTGAGATGAAATTGAAATGAATTAATTGAGAAAAGTGCTTATGTATGCTCAATGAAAAGTTATGTACTAGATCAAATACCTCTCTTGTACCCTAAAGGATCTTTCATTAGACATATGTTATAAACAATTTCACAAAATCCTACCCTGCTACCTCATCATACCTAAATTCTCAAAGATCATTCCAGGGGAATACAAATTCTCATAGGTACTACTAATTGAAAAGGCTTAGAATTCAGTGGAAGTAAAATTCAGTTACAAATAAAGTCTATGTTTCAAAAACAAGCCTAGGTAAGTGCAGAGAGGATTTTCTATTAGCAGGCAGAATAAACATACAGCAAACAAATACATGGCAACCTATGTATAACATGTAGTTCTAGCTATAAGATTTTCATATTTGGTGGAAAGAAAGATTACTCATTGCACCATTTCTATGAGGCATAGAGTTGGAAAGATCTTGGGAAAAGAGAGATCCTTCTAATTTTGATTTACAGCAAAAGAAAGAAACATATATATATGTAGTTGCAGAATTACTTCAGGGAAATGTCCCTGAAGAGAATGAATTTTGATTTTATAATGAAGTAAAAAAAAATTTATATACATGTCTACTTCTTCCAAAAATTTTTCCTTCCAGGGCCCTCTCCAAGAAAACTAGAATCCTCTTGGCTCTTTCCTACCAAAAACTAGAAGAAAAAGAATTTTTCCTATTCCCATTTCTGAACAGCTCCATTCCTTAAGAAGGCATGTAGAATTGGAAGAATCATTCTCTCCATCCATGAGAAAAGTAGGAAAATAAATCAGGTTTGTACTCCAAATTATACATGAAATAGGGAAAATTGCAAAATCCCTCTCAGTCATATATAGTTTCCTAATTGACAGTGGGATCGGCAAGGACAGAGTGTAGAGAGACAGAAAGGAATCCCAAAGTGCTAAGAATCACAGAACTTGGCTGTTGGTACTCTAACTGTGAGATATTTGTTCAGTGACCATGAAGTGGACATTCTGTTGGAGGATGATTTATATCAATCTCACGGTTTAATGAAAAGTGCTAGGAAAATTGGAAAGCATCCCAATAGAAAATAGGCATAGATCAACATTCACAATATATATCAAGATAAAGTCAAAATATTTAGACAAAAAGGTAATACTATGAGCAAATTAAGGAGTGTGGAAAATATTGCCTGTTTTTTCTAGGGATGAGAAGAATTTATGATCAAACAAAAGACAAAGAGGGTCATAATAGCTAAAATGAATAATTTTGATTACATGAAATAAAAAAGTTTTACAGCAATAAAACCATTGTAGCCAAAATTAGAAGGAAACTGGGAGGGAATTTTTTTACAGAAAATTTTTCTACTAAGGGTCTAATTTCTCAAATATATAAATGAATCATTTCCTTTTTGATAATGATCAAAATGGACAGCAATTTCAGAAGAAGAAACCAGAGCTATGTCATATAAAAAAGTCTAAATCATTAATAATTAGAGCAATGAGAATTAAAAACAATTCTGAAGTACCACCTCACACCTATCAGACTGGATTACATGTACCAAAAAGGAAAATGATAAATGCTGGAGGAGATACAGAAAATAGGTACACTAACACATTGTTTGAGAAATTGTGAAATGGTCTAATCATGCTGGAGAGTAATTTAAAACTTTCTCCAAAGGGCTACACAACTGACCTAACAATACCATTACTAGATCTGGGTCCCATAAAAAACCCCTAAAAAGTGAGGAGGGATCTATATGAACAATTATAGTAGCTCTTTTTAGAGTGTCAAAGAAATGAAGAACAGTAATATTTAAAAAAAAAAAAACAGGAAAACTTCTATGAACTGATGCAAAATGAAGTGAGCAGAACCAGGAAAACATTGTACACAGTAACAGCAATTCTTTAATGATAATCAACTGGAAAGACTTAGCTATTCTGAACAGTAGAATGATCTACTACTATTCAAAAGTGCTATGATAAAAAATGTTATCTTCCTCTAAAGAAAGAACTGATGAACTCTTAGTACACATTGAAACCTTATTTTCTTTCACTTTATTTTTCTTGATTTTTTCAAATTAATATGGAAATATATTTTTCATGATTTCACATATATATATATATAATTGGTATTATATTATTTGCCTTCTCATTGGGTAGAGGAGGGTTAAAAAAGGAAGAGAATTTGAAACTCAAAAAAATTTAAATGAAAGTTAAATTTTTAAAAATCAAATTCTTTCATAATCAGGTACTTCATTTACATACATAAATGAGGAGTACATTATGATTATTAGAACTATTTTCTTGTTCTTGCATACTTTTGTGCCCATATCCTCCCATTAGTTTGCCACAGAAGAATCCCTCCACCTACTGGATGTCTTCCTCATTTTGTTGGGGGTTTTTGAGCTTTCTAGCTGCTCCTCCAGTAGTTGGTAGGGGGCATTACTGCATTATTTATTTTCATCCACTTGTACATGTATATTCCCAAGTTACAAAGTCTCCCTCCACCCTCCTGTCCCACCCTGCTCCACTTAGTTGAGAACAGTCAGGTTAGCATTTTACATACATATTTTGTTAAACATATTTATAAATTAGTAATTTTTGAAATGAGGAATTAGAATTAAGGGAGATAAATAAGACATAATTTTTTTAAAGTGTTCATCAGATTCAGTAGGGGTGTTGTTTTTTTCTGTGCTTTGTTTTGTTTTGTTTTGTTTTTCTTCCTCTGGATGGGGATAATATAGTCTATAATCTGTCAAATATGGTTGTCCTAGCTCTCTGCACTGCCCAGAAGGATTGCTTCCATCAAGGTTGTTCCTTCCATAATGTTGTTGATGTGAAAATTGTTCTCATGGCTCTATTCCCATCACTCAGCATCAGATCCCATAAGTCATTCCCTTCTTATAGAACAATACTATTCCATAGTATTCATGTACCATAAGTTGTTTAGCCATCCCCTAATTAGTGGACATCCCTTCAATTTCCAGTTCTTTGCCACTATAAAAAAGGGTTGCTATGAATGTTTTGGAACATGTAGGGTGTTTTCCATTTCTTACAATTTCTTCTGGATATAGTCCTAGAATTGGAATTGCTGGGTCGAAGGGTATGAACAATTTTATAGCTCTTTGGACATAGTTCCATATTGCTCTCCAGAAAGATTGGATCCATTCACAACTCCATCAGCAATGCATCAATGTCCCAATCCTCCCACAACCTCTCCAGCATTGATCATCTTCCCTTTTTCTCAACTGGGCTAATCTAATTGGTGTGAAATGATACCTCACTGTTGTTTTAATTTGCATTTCTCTAACCAATAGTAATTTGGAGCATTTTTTCATAGGCTTATATATAACTTTAACTTCTTCATTTAAAAACTTTCTGTTCATATCATTTGATCATTTATCAATTGGGGAATGACTTGTGACCTTATAAATTTGATATAATTCTCTATATAGTTTAGAAATGAGACTTTTATCAGAACTCCTGGTTGTGAAGATTGTTTTCCAGCTTTCAGGTTTTCTTCTAATTTTGGAAGCATTGATTTTATTAGTGCAAAAACTGTTTAACTTAATATTGTCTGGGGCAGCTAAGTGGTGCAGTGGATGGAGCACCAGCCCTGGAGTCAGGAGTACCTGAGTTCAAATGTGGCCTCAGAAACGTAATAATTACCTAGCTGTGTGACCCCATTGCCTTAAAGAAAAAAAAAAGGAAAAAAAAAGAAATTTCATATGGTCCAAAACATTCATTTTGCAGTTTATAATCTGCTCTAATTCTTGTTTGGTCATAAATTTATTCCTTTTCCATAGATCAGATAGATAGAATATTTGGGGGGTCTATTTATCTATGGTATCATTTTTTTAATGTCTAAATCCTGTAACCATTTTGACATTATTATGGTATAGGGCATGAGATCTGAATCTATGCCTAGTTTTTGCCATACTATTTTCCTGTTTTCCCAACAATTTTTGCCAAACAGTGAGTTCTTATCCCAGAGGCCGATGTCTTTGGATCTGTCAAACAGTACATTGCTGTAGTCATTTACTGCATTTTCCTTTGAACCTATCCTAAGCCACTGACCCATTACTCTATTTTTTAACCAGTACCAGACAGTTTTAATGACTGCTGTTTTATAGTAAAGCTTTAGAACCGGTAGAGCTAGGCTACCTTCCTTTACATTTTTTTTTTCCCAATCAGTTCCCTTGTTATTCTTGCCCTTTTGTTACTCAGATGAATTTTGTTACTATTTTTTCTGGCTTAGTAATTTGAAAAAGAGTCAGATTAAAGGACATAATCAGGGTAGGTTGATTGGTATGGCACTGAATAAGTAATATAGTTTGGATATAATTGTCATTTTTATTATATTAGTTTGACCTAACTATGAACTTTTGACATTTTTCCAAATATTTAGAACTGACTTTATTTGGGTGAGGAGAGCTTTTTAATTGTGTTCATATAATTTCTGGGTTTGCCTTGGGAGGTTAGATTCCCAAGTATTTAATGTTATCTACAGTTATTTTGAATGGAATTTCTCTTTCTCTTTTGGACTTTATTGTTCATATGTAGAAACGCTGATGATTTATGTGGGTTTATTTTATATCCTCCTACTTTGCTGAATTTGTTCATTGTTTCAAGGAGATTTTTAGATGATTTTCTCAGGTTCTCTAGGTATACCATCATATCATCTGCAAAGAGTTAAGTGTTGCTTCTTCATTGCCTATTCTGATTCCTTCAGTTTCTTCTTCTTCTTTTATTGCTGCTGCTAGCATTTCTAACACTTTATTGAATAGTAATGGTGATAGTGGGCACCCTTGATTCATCCCTGAATTTATTGGAAATGCTCTGAGTTTATTTCCGTTAAATATATTGTTGATGATTTTAGTTAGATACTATTTATTATTTTAAGGGAAACTCCATTTATTCCTATACATTCTAATGTTTTAGATAGATGCTGTATTTTTTCAAAGGTTTTTTTCAGCATCTTAGATAATCATATGGTTTCTGTTCATTTTATTGTTGATATGTTTAATTATGTTGAGTGTTTTCCTAATATTGAACCATCCCTGCCTGCCTGGTTTAAATTCAACCTGATCATGGTGTATTAACCTAGTAATAACTTGCTGTAGTCTCATTGCTAAAATTTTATTTAAGATTTTTGCATCAATATTCATTAGGGAGATTGGTCTATAATTTTCTTTGTTTTGGTTCTTCTTTGTTTAGGTATCAGCACCATGTTGGTGTCATAAAAGGAGTTTGGTAGAACTTCCTCTTCTATTTTTTTAAAATAGTTTATGTAGAATAGGAATTAATTGTTCCTTAAATGTTTGGTAGAATTCACTTGCAAATCCATTTAGACCTGGAGACTTTTTCTTAGGGAGTTTACTGATGGTTTCTTCAACGCCTTTTTCTGAAATCTGGTTCATTTTGTTTTAAACTTCCAAGCTATCTAACTTGAGATGTAATTTGAAAATTCTTATTTTTAATAATAAATTTTCCTGATTATGTCTTTAATCTGACTCTTCTTCAAAGTTCTTTGTTTTGCTATATATTGCATCCTACTCCTATGTGCCACAAACTCTTCTTTTGCCTTTTATGTGATCTGTTTTTTTTAATTCCTCAAAGACCATGTTGTTTACATGCTATGAAAACATTGGTGAAATCCTGGTGTTCAATAGATTGAGCATTGTTTCTAGGAGAAGAGTGATTTCATTAAAAAACTTTGAAATTTCCCAAAGGCAATCCAGACTGTTTTCTTCCTTTTGTTTAATTCCAGGTCCAATTCATTAAACAAGATCATTTCTGTTTATTCTGTTGTCCATGAAATCTGAAATAATTTTGATGTATTTATGGTAAATAATTTGTTGGAAGAGAGACTCTAAAGGAAGTCTACCAAATAAAAAGTTATTTTTAAATGTTCAATAAGCACTAAACATAATATGATCTTTTATCCTCTAAGTCTTTCAGTCAGTTGTATGATAAGAAAGTTACAGATTATTTTCAAGATTGTAGATGCCTGCTATTCCTAAAACTATCCTAATCAAGGATATTTTAATGTAGATAGATAGATAGATAGATAGATAGATAGATAGATAGATAGATAATAGAAGAATTTGACATAGAAGTGAAAATAAGTATATAGTTAAATGATTCTCAAAGGTATTTGATATTTTCTTGGTTTTCTACTACCCCTTTTTTGGTATCAATGAAGTTTTAATTTTGACCTCACATTTTTATCTTCTCTTCCTTAAGATAAATTATGAATCAATCCTTCAAGATTCTCATAATTGTATTGTCTAAAGCATGCATCTTTTGTGGTATAATTGATGTGATCTGGCTAGTTGAGAGGTCTTTTGCTGTTATCAATGAATTGGACAAGCACCTAAAAAAACTAAAAAGGGAAAAATTAAAAATCCCCAATTAAACATCAAAACAAAAAAGAAAAGTCTTTGAAAACTTTAAAAATTCAGAGAAAGGAGACATGACAAGTAGGTAGTTAATGCAAAAACCAAACTATCCTGCTTTTATTTCAGTAACAATCTAAGAAGATATCAGATTGAATTATGACAAAAAGTTATAGAGAAACTATAAAATTCTTTCATCTAAACAAGAACTGCCTAGGTAAATATTAAAAATTCTCACAGTGCCACAAAAGGGGATGACTTCCAAGGAGTCAGGGATTATTTATGCCAAGAGAAAGACAGAGAGACAGAGAAAGACAGAGAGAGACAGAGAAAGACAGAGAAAGACAGAGACAGAGAGAGATAGAGAGAGACAGGGAGACAGATGGAAACAGAGAGAGACAGAGAGACAGCGAAAAGCAATAGTTTCATGTTGGAAACCCCTACAGATGAAGACCATGAAAACTCAAAAAACATCAGAAGTAACAATTTAACTAATATCTTGACCCTGATTAAGGAAGTCCCATAGTAAGGTAGACTATCTAGATTCGTGATTATAATCATAATCACATAAAATCTGGTTGCTACCACACTATAGAAGAAAGGAAGGTTTGGAATAGGTTATTCTAAAAGCCAAATGATAAAGATTTACTACTAATAAATAATGTCCATCAAACCTGTGTATAATCTTACAGAGGAAAAATGCATCCCAGAGGTCTACTTGTTTCTTCCTCTTCAGCTTTAGGAAACTTATCTTAGGAGAAAAGTTATGAGCATAGTCATGAGCTCTCCAAACTCCCCATTAATAAAATTCCTAACATTTAGGCAGAGATTGGAAAACAGGAGCCTAACAATAATAATTTCGAAGGTAAAGGGGTTGAATCAATAAAATATGGGGAGGAGAGAGACATGAATACTATAATGGATAGGAAAGCAAAAAAAATAACATGTATACTGGTATATAAATGATGTATGCATGTGTATAAATGCTTAAAGCTTCTATTCAGCAACCACACCATAAAGTATTCCACACTTATATGTATGTATAATTAAATGTTTATATATATATACATATATATAATATTAATATTATGTGCTTGTTTATATATCTATATATTATATACACAGAATTATATGTATACAACTAATTGTGTGTGCATTTAAGGATTGACTGAAAAGCAATAGGCAGGGACTAGTCTTTGATT
This sequence comes from Macrotis lagotis, assembly GCF_037893015.1. Classification (NCBI taxonomy): domain Eukaryota; kingdom Metazoa; phylum Chordata; class Mammalia; order Peramelemorphia; family Peramelidae; genus Macrotis; species Macrotis lagotis. Next base: position 190,378,949 of record NC_133664.1, on the reverse strand, counting down.
TCATTGTAAAAAGGAATGGTGGGGGGGCAGAGACTTAGGAAAGGAGATTCAGAACATGTTACTGCCATGTGGAATTACTACAAATGGAAGCATGAGAGTTAATCTATATTTGCTTTGCCCATTATAGTGAGTGGGCTAAATATGTGGATACTGAGTGAAGGCTCTAAGCATTCAAGTTGACTGATATTAATTTTTTTTAATCTTAAGGATTCAATTATAATTACTCTATAGTTGGCCCAATTACTCCATATTTGGCCTAAATTCCTTTTTTGGGGGGGGGGGGAGTTTAGAATGTCTGTGGTTTAGGGAAAGCAAATATACTGTTATCTTAACAGTCTTGTGGAAAATATGCCCACATTTTATAAAACTTAAAACATATTTTTAAACTATTAATAATTTTCTAACACAAAAATAAAAATAACATTTCTTTTAAAATATACAAGTTACATGATTCAGCAGTTGCAAATTTAAGGAGAAATATTACTCTCAAAAATAAATTTAAGTAAGAATGGTTTCTACTATCTGCCTTTAGGAGGCAACTGAAAATATTTTGACTTTTTAAAACATATACCTTTCTTATGCATATATATATATATATATATATATATATATATATATATATATAAAATTGCAAATAACCATTAGGAAAAGTCACCATAAATGACTTTTATAGTTATTTACAGAGAAAATATTTTGCTTTTTTTATTTATATTTTAACAGTTGTTCACTTTTGTCTTAGTCTCTTCCCCAAGAAACTTGGTATTTTGATTTTCCTTAATTTTTCATGATTTATCACTTCTCTGTCTGGTACTTCACTTTTATCTTTAGGCAGAATGCTGCTGAACAATGAAGTTGGGCTTAAGTTATTTGTATTAATATTTCACTAATTAATCATTTCCTTGATAATGACATGATACCCCATTAAATCCTTAAAAATTCCTACAAGAAGCCATTTGACTGTTTTACCCAGATGTTAAATGAAAAGTTTTGATGTGTATGACACAACATTACCTGTACAAAACACCCTGTATCTGCTATGTTAATATTTACTGATGTGCTAATGTAATAATCACCCATCTTCCTCTGCTCTCTATGAGGCACATTCTATCTATAGGGATGGAAATTAATGACAAAGTCTCTCTGTGCTGCCTGATGTCAGAGCTGAGAAAGGTGTGAAGAGTATATAAAAGCAGGATTGCAAACTAGCAAAGGGGTGGGGGGATTACTCCAGAAGTGGATGCAAGCTTGGAATTTCGTGAACCTTTCTTGTCAGCAAAAACTCAGAGCTTTTCTGATATCTTCAGTCCTGTAAGAGGTAAAAGGTAAAGAGTTTCCTATTTCTTATATTTAAGCATGTATTTGTTTGGGGTAGTTGGATAGATGGGATGGTACTTCTTGTCATTTGTTTATAGAAAAACTAAAAGGAAAATGAACCATAACTTCAAATGCTCAAAGATATTTTGGACGAAGAGGAGACATAAGAAATAAAATTCATTTTTGCAGAAAGAACATGAATTGAAGAGGCTGGGGTCCTCTTTAACTACAAAGTTTTATAGATTTTTTTCAAAGACTGTGTGTAATTTGGGATGTCACTGGGGTCAGAGCTACAAGGAATATTTAATTTCTTTTCTAAATCATTCTTTCCAGAAAATATAGGAAGAAGCAATGTGCAATCTAAAGCTGCCAGTTGTCCTTATTGTACTCTGTGTTACTTTAAGCTATCTGGAGGCTACACCTATTGATAGGTTGGTAACTTTCTGGTGCTGTTTTTTAAAGCTTGAAAAATCCATTATATAATACTACCATTGCATTCTCAATGATAAATCTTGTCTAAGAATAGACCAAAAGCTGTTCAACTGCACTTTGTATTCTGTGTTCTTTAAAGACTAATGTCAGTGGCTGGTGATCTCTCGGATGGAACTTCTGACAAAAAGGAATGGATATTGCCAATTTTGTCAAGAAATACACATTTGGAACTTAGTGGGACAGTGCCTGAACAAGAAACAGGAAAAATTAAAAGGTATTTCTTTAGCTTCTCTTTTGTTATTGATTCAAAAAAGCAAAGACTTGAGATGGAGAAATTTTGAGCTGGAAAATAGTTAAAAATTACACATATTTTGTGCCAGATGTTTAATGTGCTAAATTCCGATGAAGAAAATTGGGTTACTGCAAAATATAATCTATTCTTGGAAAGTAAAATGTATAGAATATCTAAGAAACAAGTTACTTTTTTAAGATGTTAAATTTGAAAAAAAAAATTGCACCAGATGAGTTATGTTGGGGAAGGGGGAGATGATTTCATTTTTATCAAAAATTAATCAATATTATTACTTTTTAAATACTTAAAATTCATATCAACACTCCTTAAAATAGGAGCTAGATCAGTGATTTCACTGATAAAGGAATACCCCAGTGAAGAAATTCCCTTTACCAAAAGCAGTTTGGCACTATCTCTGCCATGCAGAATCTTAAAGAGTTGACTAGAGTACTATATAGTTAAGAACTAACTTTAAATGACACATTCTCCCATTATTCCATAACATAACACACAATTTTAAAGATGTGTTACTACTGAAATATTATTTTCAAGACTAAACTTCAAGTCCAAATGACAGCTACTAATTTTTTTTCAAAGAAGGTTTTTCAATTATCTGCAAACATAATTCTCACTTTATACCACAGATACACTGGAGTCAGGATGCCATAAAATAATAAAGAATATTTGTTTGAATTTATATCAACTCTGCCTTTACACAGATCTAAAGAGCTGAACTTAATCACACCTTACAAAATAGGGATAATCAAATTTACTTTTGCAAGGAATTCAGCGATTTGAGAATATAGCACTTGCAATATAGAATTATAGAACTAGCACTTCCTTTTTTCTGATATGTATAAACATTTCTTCATCATTTATGTGCCGTATCAAGCAGAATGAGCTGACATATTCACTTATCATACTGTAACTTACCTAGTTTTCAGGGTGCTCTCAGAACTATGACTAGTTTTCAATTACTTTTTTTTCACAGATAAAAATAACTAAAAGTGACATGAAGTTCCTGGCAACACAATGGCATGATGACAGGAAAATTAGCATTATTACCTGGTATTTTTGTCTATATCTTGAATCATTTATTTCATTATACAGTAGACATTTACCGAGCACATTTATGAAATATGTCTTTACAAAGCTTGGCCTGTTATTATATAGCTCTCACTTGAAGATGGGGTAGTTACCTAGTTCACTAAAAATTGTTCTCAAATAATTCAGGTACTAGTTTCACAATCTCTTGACTTTAAAAGTCACCTAGTATTTAGGTTTTTGCTGTGTTTTTTTATTCTAGATTTTTTGCTTTTAACTAAGATAGTTGAACCCACATTGCTCCATTTGGTTAAAAAACAAGGGTTTAATCATATTAAATTTTTTTCATTGTGCAACAAGATATTATTTAAAGCCTAGACAAACAATATAAGTATCAATTGACTTTAAAAATCAAATTCAATAGCAATTCATCAGCCTTCATTTGAAAAGTCAATCGTTTTCATTTTTGAATTTTTCAATCATTAAAGTTTACATTTTAGGTCATTTTCATTGTATATCTATAAGAATATAAAAATCAATTTTACTAGAGACATGTAAGACAAGACTTGCACTGTGTTTGCTCAATCTATATTTTATATCAAGTTAAGAAACAAAAGGCTTGATTTCAAGTCCCAACTCTGCTACTTAATAGTATCACTTTGATCGATTAACTTAACCTCTTGTTTCACAGTCCTTATCTATATAATGAGGACCTACACTAGAGGATTTCTAAAATCTTTCCAGTCCTGATATTTTATGATTCAGTATGTATTTCCCCCAGTTTTATTTCAATCGTCCAACAACATGCAGTTGGTTCAATTAAAACTTTGTCACTTTGGGGGTGGCAAAGTAGTTCATGAGTCTTCTGAGAACACTTTTGTTCATCTTCTAGGTTACTGACCTCAGCACATGAAATAATATCTTAATTGCACTTACCCATGGATCGGACAAATTGAATATAGAAAGAGTACTACAGCAAAGAACATGAATTCAGTCTTTGGGATAAAGAAGTTTTAGAGATCTTTACAGTTAGATGTCCATAAATATTTCAGATTACAATATACAAAAGTATTTTTTCCTCTCATTTCACTTAAATCTTAGAACTCTATTTCATGTGTCCCAGTGATAGTTCATCATTAGTGGGTAGCCAGGTAGACAAATAGAAAGGGTTAGCTGGTGCATAACCTAGGATATTAAAAATGGTGGTGAAATGAATTCTAGTAAGATTTTCTTGGCCCTCTTCATGTCATAATAGGGAATTATTTGTTCACCTTACTGAAACTGGATTTATATGCTCAGCTGAAATGAATTCACAGGCAAGATGGTTCTACTATCAAGAGACCAATGCTAAAAAAAAGTATTGTTTCTTCTTAAGGTTAATGTCATCTTTAGTTAAATATGGGTTTAATTTTGACAAATTGAAAATCAACAGCTTACATACCTTCTTCCTTAATGTAATATTAACTCCTTAGGGGCAGGAATTGTTTCATTTTTATCTTTTATCTAGCCTTATATCTGGCAAATAATAGGTACTTAATAAAATCTTGATGACTGATTCACAAGCTGATAATCCTAAACAAAACTAGAAATTTTTTAAGCACTGACTTCTTTATCCATTTTCTCACTTGGTCAATTTCTCTTAGACATTGTACTTACAAAATTATTTCCTTTTCCTTTTCCAGATCTTTGCCAAGTTTATCCAAGAGCTTATCTCCTTTTGAAATTTTGTAATAGTCATTGAATCTACAACTACCTCAGAAGCTTTTAAAATTGCCTGTTCAAAGTATTTAGAACAAATTGTTCTTACTCCCAGTCCTCAAGATTAAATATAAGCTTGTTTCTACCAGAAGGGAATGTCTTAGTGGTCTCAAAATTTACAGCTATTTTATAAGGACAGTCCTCAGAAACAGACTTTTAATCTTATAAACTATACTATAGCTATATCTATACTAGAAAAATGAAGTAGAAATTAGACTCCCAATTTGACCAGTACTGGAAAATAAATTAAGCAATTTGGAGGTAGAGTCTGAATTATATACTTTAAATTGGTCAATGGATGGATGAATGAATGAATGCTAAAGCATTTTTAAATACTTACTATATATCAGCCACTGTACTACAAATGCTGGAAATACAAATTCAGTTAATTAAAATTATTTCTAGCCTAAAAGAATGTACATGCTAACTGGGAGAGACATTATAAAAAGGAGAACAATTAAAAAACTTGAGGAATACATATGGAAGCATGGTTTGGAAATGTCCTGGAAATAAGGTAGAGATCTGTTTTCTGCAAGATTAAATAAAAGTTTATATATATCAGAGTTCAGCATTCCAGAGGCAGATGATAGCCAAGTATAGATGGAACTTCCTCCTCTCACCAGAACTTTAGACTTTGTCCCTTGAAGACTGGGTTCTGTTTGTTGAACTTTGTCTTTATTGTCCAGAACCGCACCCAAACATCACTTTCTGGCCTTTTCCAAACCATATCATCTGAATTTCAACTATTATCCTTACCATAAACCCTATCAAATTATCCTGTTTAATATGAGATAGATAGTTAGATAGAAAAATAGATAAAAGATTGTTCCTCCTGACTCCATGATTGGTACTCTATCTCCTATACCACCTAGCTGGTCTCCTGAGAAAACAAATTTTTAAATCAGTTCCCAGGACCAAGATGACCAAAAAACTTTATTTAACATTTAAACCTATAGATATTATAGAAACCTTTCAGCTATCTCTACAAAAGATTTGTGACTTATAGTAATAAGAAAATATGCAAAACAACTATGCATTCTTTGATCAGTGAGAGTTCCCAGTGTCAGTTGGTGAAGTTCCATCCATCAGTACAGATTGCTATCCATCTGTGACTCAATAGATAAATCTTAAGAGAATTGCCTGAGTCACAAAGAGCTTAAGGGATTTGAATAGTCAATAAAAGTCTGAGTCAGAATTTGAACCCAGTTCTTACTGAATCCAATTCTAGCACTTCATATAAAAAGGAATAAAAAGACAACTGACACAAAAATACCATTTCTAAAATAAAAGCTTTATCTGGCCTACATTTCCCTTGACAGCCCATAAGCATAAAACAGTATATATTTCAACTCTATTTTATTTCAAAGAGTGAGTGAAGTCAAAAACATTTCCATTTTTGTCTTGTTAATGACTCTGGTGATTGACCTACAAAAAAATCAAGTTTATGCTGTTGTTGTTTTTTGAGGGGGGGGGTGATACTTTTTAAACCTCTGAATCTATTCCAGTAGCATTTGTAAAAGCAGGTTAGAATTCTTAAAAAGCTATGATAGAAATGTTAAGTCAAATATAAACAAATGTTCAGTTTAAAGTTAAACAATCTCTAATAACTGGCATTGTCTGCCTAAATTATATTATTTTATAGATTTTCTAGGTTACTTGAGACATTCTGGTGAATATTAATATAACTGATATAAAAATCTTTTAGAGATAACATTTAATCTAGTCTTATCATTAAAACCATTAAAAGCATACTCTATAATGTTTTTCTTCAAGAGTCAAGTAGGTAGCAGAATGATAGCAATGTTCACATATTTATACTAACAGTAATACAACTCCAATTCACATGATTGTTATGGTATCACCTCCCTGATGTCATGGTCTTCTTCAAAAATGAAAGACAAACATTATTATAACTTCAAATTACAACATAAGAGTTCCTGAACAGGCAAAATCTGATTTTATAAGATTTAGAAGTGTTAGAGATTTTACAGGAGTGACTTACATTCAAATATCTCAGAGAAATTTCCAAAAGTGAGGTAACAAACTTGATATTCCATGTTGTACTTTAATTTGACATTTCATATTTATTTTATAGACTATCTTGAACTATAAATAAGGATTAAATGAAAAGGTGTTTGAAGAATGTAAATCAAAGTCACTCCTTAAAAAAAAATTCCATTCTTAATGGACATATACAGAAAGTGTTGGGAAATGTGTTCTTGATTCATAAATATGGGGAATATCAATGGTTATATTTTTACAATACCCTCACCAAAAGTTTTGGCCTACAAGATGACATGCTAATAATTATTTAAAGTGAAAATTAAAATAATTTAGAAATAGAAAAATTATTAATTATTTGAATAATTTTCTTTCACTTTTCATCTACATTTATGGTATTTCCATAGTTAACCAGTTAATGACTACTCTAAAAGTCGAACACAGAAGCTCTGATTCCCTTATTCTAACTTTTAACCTTTGTTTTATATTTTTAGCCATCATCTGGAAAAAAGGAAATGTAATACAGCCACATGTGTGACACAGCGCCTGGCTGACTTCCTAGTTCGATCCAACAACAAAATCGGAGCAATTTTCTCTCCAACCAATGTGGGATCCAATACATATGGCAAGAGGAATACAATTGGGATATTAAGGAGAGAACCTCTGAATTATTTCCCATATTAGGATGCAATATTGCTATTGTAATTCTGATGAACTTTCCTATTTCAATTATCAACATTCTTAATGATTACATAAGTATCGCTGTTTTTGTTTTCTTTTGTGAAAATGTTTATGTATAATGATTCCTGTATGTAGATGTTTATTTGCATTCATTATATACTTTTTTTGTAGAAAGATATACATAACTGGCAGTTTTTAATTAAAATATTTGAAGAAGACCTGTATGCCTTTGTAGGTGAAACTCAAGAACAAAGGAGAATATTAAGATCTTACTATCTTGTCATGCTATTTTAAAAGCAGAAAATTGTAAAAAAAAAAAAGCTAAGAGGTGTTTTGATTCTGAACAGGAATGAAACTAGCAATTGAAGGAATTAAACCCTGATATACTCTTGGAAGCAGTCTCTTTGAGTGCTCAATTATCTGAAAAGAAGATGTTGGTTAAAAAGAAAATGAATAAAATTATCAAGCTGCCTTTAGTCATTTTAGCTCTAAAAAAAATAACTTCCCTGCCTTAGTTAACTTTTTAAAGTTTGTTGTTGGTCCTTGCTGGTTCTAAGTATTTACTTAAAAATCTAAAGCAGTATGAGCCCATAAGGGCTTTATTGTATATTAGTATCACATACTTCATTTGTTAAATGTATATGTCCCTTTCTCTATGTAAGTTGGTTTTCAGCACACCTCTATGGCTGCTTCTCGCAGGATATCATAACAACTTGTGTCCCTATTCATCACATCCTCAAACTAAAAATCATTCTCTTTTGGAAACTTATGTAATATGTAGTGACTTATTTTCTGTTAGGTTTTTTAAATCAACTAAACATCTCTTTTGTAAGTTAAATGTGAAAAACTTATTTATTGTATTGAAGAGAGCAATTAGTGGTTTGTGACATAAAACTCAAACATTTTACTTTAAATCAGATTCTTCCAGGACCTATGTAGTAGTCATGCCCTGTTTACTTAGGTGTTCTTGGAAACTGCACTAATTTTTTTCCCAGGTGAAAAGTCTCTAAAAATTGAACAATTTCTAAAGACACCTAACTTATTCACATCTGAAATTTCCATTGTGAAGTGTGCCTTAGAAGACCAAGTTTTCAGAGTTTGTAATGGTGGGTTCTCTTCTTTCTTTGTGGTTGTGTAGGAATTGTGTAGAAGGTCTATTTCTTGATTATTATAGCAACTGAAATAAATATCATCATGCATAATTTAATGATTGTCATATTAAATTACTGAAAGTGGCTTATCTATCCTTAAAAAAATTATGCTTGACCTTTCCACTTCCTCAAACTATACTTCTATATTTCTTTTTCCTACTTTTCACAGCCAAAAGTCAGGGGTGGCAGGGTGAGGAATATTAATAATCCATTTCCCCACTCTCTAAATGTAGGTTAGCTCAACCAGTATTAAGTCCTCATCTTTTTTTATACTACATATACATATCCACACACAAACACACACATATATGTATATGTATGCACCTATTTTCTTGATGATCTTATTAGCTCCTGCAAATTCACTTTTTTTTTCTATGTGGATGACTCTCACCTCTGTTTATACAGCCTCATTCAAAATAGATGCCAAAATAATTACTAAAATTCTTCTAAAGTTTGAGTTTATCAGTGTCCTGCTTTCAATGACTTCCTTTTGCCTTTAAGATAAAATTAAAATTCCTCAATTTGACATTTAAAGTTCTATACATTCTGACTATAGTCTATATTTCAGAATTATTACATATCATACCTTTTCATGAACATCATATTAAAGTCAAATGGTCCACTCTCTGGTCTCCAAACTCAGTATTCCATCTCCCAACTCTATGCCTTTAAGGCTTTCCCATGCTTAGAATACACTGTCCTCATTTCTACCACTGACAAACCATAGATTCCTTCAAAGCTCTGCTAATATGTCATTTCCTGTGGCCAACCTTTAACTGTTCTCTTTAGATAGAACTTCCTCCCCACCCTCAAATTATTGCAAACATAAGTATGGAGATATGATGAGTTCTCTGATTAGGATGGTGAACCTTTGTCTGAAACCATTAATTTTCTATACTTCGTTCTCTTTAGAGTGTTCTCCTTAGAGTAGTTCATTTGATACTTCATAAAGAAGACAAAAGACAACTACTGTTTAAATTTTATTCTCTAGAAATGGCTTTAATATCATTTGATTGGCTTGGACCCTTGGTAGTATTTATTCTTTTGGGAGAAACCACCAAATTCATTAGCCTATAAAGTGCGGTAACATAACCCTTTCTGTGGGAGAAGGGGAGAGTTTATTTTCACCTTTTACCTTGCCCCTCCCCTTTTTTTCCCAAAGGGTAAGGTGGGAAGGGAAAGGAGAAAAAAGAAAAAGATTTCTCCCTTATAAGAATATCTTGAAGTAGAAGCACATGGTTGTTGGGTATTCTTTGATGACAACTTTTTCATACACTCAGGCCAGAGAAGAGTTCCTGAAAGTAAGTTTCCTCAACAATCAGTGCTAGAGTATCATATAGGAGCACAAGGAAGGAACATGGGTTCATGTGACCACAGAGAAAAATTCATAGACATCGTTCCTTAGCCTTCTTTATAGACAAAGGTTTTTATTATTTCCTAAATAATGAGAGTCTAGAATCTAGACTTTCAGCCAGAGAAAGGATTTTACTTAAACAGTACCAGTTTTTTTTGTAAGACAAACAGGGTTACGTGGTTTGCCCAAGGCCACACAGTTAGGTAATTATTAAGTGTCTGAGACCAGATTTGAACCCAGGTACTCCTGACTCCAAGGCCGGTGCTTTATCCACTATGCCACCTAGCTGCCCCACAGTACCAGTTTTAAAGACTGCCTCAAGAGTAACCTCACATTCAAAAGTTTAACTTCTAGAGAGAAAAAGTAGAGTTTCTGAATAGTGTGCCTCTGGAAAGAAAAGAAAATCACCTACAAGCTTCCCCCAACCTGAGAGCTGGTGAAATAAAGGAACTAAAGCCACATTATGGGGAAAATATGTATTTTCTTCCCCATTACCATTATAAATTATTTAAATATGAAAAGATCAATGGAAGTAAATTGTAAATCCAGAACCCTAAAATATGCTTTCCCTCTTGGAAGAGTCTCAACCAAAAGGTGACTGAACAATTCTGGAAGAGTCTGTGAGAAACCACATGAAGGAAGAACAGATTCACTAAATTGTCCTTCTTCAAAGAGTTCAAATCTTGGGGTGATGCTGTTAGAAATGCTTTAGAAATCTGAGAGAAAAATGGGACCTGCAAAAGAGAGAGGAAAATTGTGTTGATTGCAAGTCCAATCAACAAGGATTTATTAGCTTCTATGTTAATCAATGGGGACATAATCAAAATAAAAAACAGACCCTACCTTCAAAGAATTCAAAATAAGATGGACCAGGAAAGGCTTCTTATAGAACCTAAAACTTTAGTTGAGATCAAGAAAACCAGGAAATTCTGTTATAGATGAGGAAAAAAAGTATTCCGGGGAGGGGGGCAATCATTGAAAATGCCTAGAGTTTGTGGATAGAATGAGTGACTTGTGAGAGTAATGGTAAGGAGACCAAGTGTCACTGGGTCATAAGAATGCATGAAAGGGAGTAAGGTGAGAGAAGACTGGAAAATAGGAAAAGTACTTCATGGGGGTGGCTAGGTAGTGTTGAGTCCGGAGGAGGGAACCCAGGCCGACATCAATATGATGCATAAGCTGGTTCGTTTATTGATCACAGGATATATACTTTTATACTCTACATTTACGTAACCAATTACATAAGCGTTTTAGCAAGCATTTTTTTCACATGCATACCTTGTGTATGTCTTAGGTGATTGTTTTGAGAACCAAACAGTGTTCTGCTAAACAGAGAGAAGATTGTTTTGAGAACCAAACAGTGATTTGATAAACAAAGTGCAGAAGGTAATTTTCTCAGAATGCACTATCTATCTGAGCCTGGGAATATACCTCCTTAGCTCAGACATGCAGCTACTCCCTTATCTAAGCTCTGAAGTACATCTTGCTGGTTAAAGCACATAACTATTTCTGTATTAACCCTTCATAGCTCTTAGCCTGGAACATATGTGACACAACAAGGTAGTGCAGTGGATAGAGCACTGGCCCTGGAGTCAGGAGTACCTGGGGTCAAATCCGACCTCAGACACTTAATAATTACCTAGCTGTGTGGCCTTGGGCAAGCCACTTAACCCCATTTGCCTTAAAAAATCTAAAAAAAAAGTACTTCAAGCTTAGACAGAAACTGGGTACCTGGTTACCCACACTTGTGGAAACTTGGAAACTTGGATATGAGCATATTTGGAGAGTTTTCAGAATAAACTCTGGATGAGGACATATGAATCAGGAAGATAATTTTTTTTTTTTCTGTGAAACCTGGGGACTTAACATAGTCCATTTGAGTTCAGGAAGTGAATATGGGAGTCAGGTCTTGCTTATGTGATGCATCTGTTGCACAGTCAGCACCTTCACCACCCTTGTACAAACAAAATGAATGTATTACTTACAGAAAGTCCTGCACTCACCAAGAGGTATTATGGACATCCTTTGTGTTGTCACAATTTTTCTTGTTCAGCACAATGTGTAGCTGATACAGCCCACCTTACTGTTCTAGATATCACTAAAAAAATTTTTTATCTGTAGGGGTACAGCTAAGTTATAGTCCAAGCTTCTAAGGGGATTGGATCCATTTGGTATTTATGTTATGCTAAAACCTTTTTGAGGACATTACTTCCTAAGAAGAAGAAATACTTCTATTAAGTGAATCTGTTTTTAATTCTTTCAAACTGGATGTTTTGAGATGTTTTATTTTGAACATGCCATAGTCTTTGTTTTTGCAAGAAGTCTTACTGTGAAGGCTTCCTCTTAACCCCTCTCTATAAGGAAAACCATTTCTGAAGAAACTCTCAGGATAATTACAGAACCTGCACTAAACAAGACACTCACCCTGAGCTAAAACTTCCTCTCAAGGTTTCTGAATGTGGTATTTTTATGCAAATTATGAGAAGCTAAACAGCATAGACTTCTAATCCGGATAACAGCTACCTATATCTAAGAGTGATAAGTATGTTGAATGTGTGAAGAACCATGCTGCTCCAAAACCCAATTATAAATTCAAAAAGACTGTCCATAGGTTTAAGTATAAGCATCCTGGGCAAACAGCATTGAAAACTGTTGCTAAAAAAATCATTGCTATATAATTTTCATTGAACTGATGAGACGGAGATTTATCAAAGGTCCAGAAGGAAAAACAGAGACAGACCCTGAATGCCTCTTTAACATCTTGAAACCCTTCTAGTTGGATATATTCTATGATAAGCCCCATTTAAATTGTATGATCACATAACACTAACACATAGCCATCCATTTAGAAATTACTGCTAAAGGTAAAGATGCAACAGAAAAAAAAATGATCACCTCTCTAGCCTCTGAAGTTATCCCTTTAAATAAAAAATGCAGTGATGATCAAACTTAATAATTATTTTACTTATTTATTTATTTGTTCATTATTTATTTATTTATTTTTAGTTTTTGCAAAGCAAATGGGGTTAAGTGGCTTGCCCAAGGCCACACAGCTAGGTAAATATTAAGTGTCTGAGGTCAGATTTGAACTCAGGTACTCCTAACTACAGGGCCGGTGCTCTATCCACTGCACAACCTAACTGCCCCTCAAATTTAATAATTATTTATCCAAGAACTGTTATTGTAATTTTAAAAAGTAATTATAGCCAGTGACTTGCTGGTTTTATCTATTTTTCATATTTGCTAAATTATTTCAGTAACTTCAAAAAAGCTTTCATTTTCTTAATTTACAACCATGAAGTGGTTTCAAAACTAGAAGAATCTAAGGGAATATGTGTCAGAGAATATTTCCAGAAATTCCAGTGCTATCATATTTTTTTAAAAAAAGAATATAATCTAAGAAATAGTTTTCCAAGTTTCTTTAATGACCCATCACTATTTGCTGTTATTAATGTACTGATTTTTACACTGTGATTAAACATCAACCTAAAGGGTTTCACAACAGTCAATCTTGGGTAAAGTTGTTTATGCATCCAATATCTTCCCAATATCTTCTTCTTTGAAAAGATGATTGGAAAAATGTTTATATCAATACATGTAATATATACATATAAAAGTAGAAATATATATAAAGTTGATATACATTGGTATATATCAAGTTGATAAATATGGTCAACATTATACTAAATGATTATATTGAATTTTTAATTATAATTTTACATTTATTACTTTGTTACTTCTAAGATGTAATTGAAAACCTTTAACAATTTAAACAATCCCTTTAATATCTATTAAAGCATTGTAAAGAAAGTCTCCCTGTTTTCTCCTAATTTTTTTCTTCCATTTGATTCTTGAATGAAAGTTTGTTTGTTGGCTCTCAACATATTATACTGGCAGAAAAAGAAAAAATGGAAAGTTTTCTGAACTCAAACTTCACTCAAGGGTTTATGGGGAATGTGTTTAGAGGGATGCTGCTCCAGTGACATGGAGGAAAGAGGGGACAGAAACAGTCTTTCCCCACTACTTCATAAAGGGAAGTCTGTAAAACAGATTATTATCCCCGCACTGGGGAAGAGACTGGCTTCTTGAGTAGTTTCTGTTTTCTGTCTATGGTATTCTGCTGGCACTGAACACCTCACAGCAACTATCTTCTGAAAATGGCTTGGCATTTACTATAGACATCTCCAAGTAGGCAATGAATGACGTAATTGTGCTGTATAAATTCATCATCTCATCTCATCTCATCCAGAATGGCTACATTTAAGCATGGATATATAGATATATAGATATACATAAACATATACATATTTACATACATCAAATACACATACATACCTATATAGAGATGTATATACATATACTTACACTCATACACATAGATACATATACATATTCATAATATCTTTATATTTGATTTGTATATATCTCTCATTTTTATACCATTTCTTCCAATTTTTCTGTTTATCTCTACTTGCTACCTTGCCTTCCTATTTCTTAACCTACCAACCTTCCAGGAATTCCTCCCTTACACACATTCTCTGTTTCTCCTACTGCTGATCTACACAAACATCCTATTCCCTAACTTTCAATACCCTTTCTATCCCCTCCTCTTCTTTCTTTCTGAATTGAGAAGGCTTTTATAATCTTCTTTAAATATATGTGTATACATATATATATATATATATATATATTTATGTGTGTGTCTATGTCTATGTTTATGTATGTATGTATGTATTGCCTCTTTAACCTGCTCCTATTGAGAATAGGTCTCCAGAACTACCAGCTTTCCTTTCCCATTTAGTTACTCTGTCAATTTTTCTCCTCACACCTCATTTGAATAAGATGAAAACACTTGTTTTCCTTTTCTTATGCTATTTTACTCTTAAAAATCTCATCCTACTCAGCTTTTCCCCAATCTTTCCTTTGAACTACCTAATTACTAATAACAATCTTGTATATATAATGTTGAGGGCCCCGCCAACCTGTGGCAGAGCAAGGAAAGTCACAGAGTTTCGTGACTGAAGGCTGTCTAATAAACAGAGTAAGGACTCCAAAGTGATGGAAATGAGAGCCATGCACAAGCTTATTTGTATCGCAAAAATCCCCTGAGAACATCAGGTACTTCCGTTGTTCCCAGGCCATGCTGTATGCTCTGGCAAATCAAGTGCATCATAACCACATAACTGCTTACCTTCCTGGAACATTTTATGCTTAGAAAGTAACCCCTTCAGTTTCCTGGAAGGTGGGGAACTGATCCAGGCACAGAGAACAGGCTCTTTCCACTGAGAGGGTCTATTCAACCATCAGGGTCAGAATCCCACTCACTTATGATCTTCTACAATATAGTTTGTATTTCCATGTACATAGGGTAAACAATTTGTACTTATTGAGTTCCTTGTGTTTAGACTTTGATGTTTACCTTATATTTCTCAGATCTTATATGTCAAATTTTCTATTAAGTTCAGGTCTTTTGCAACAAAATTATAAACATCTGGCAAATCAATTTAATATCCATTATTTTCATTCAGGATTAAGCTTAATTTTGCTGGATATGATATTTTGGGCTACAACTTCAGTTTTTTTGCTCTTCGATATATGCTGTTCTAAGACTTCTAATCTTTTAAAGTAGCCACGGCTAGATCTTGTGTAATTCTAATTGTGACTCTGCCATATTTGAATTGTCATTTTCTTATTGCTCTTAATATTTTCTTCTTAACCTGGAGGTTTGGAATATAACTATGATATTCCTGTCAGCTTTCCTCCTAGGATGCCTTTCAGATGCTGATCAGTGTAATTTCTTTCTCTTCTTGTTCTAACACTTCAGGACAATGTTCTTCAATTATTTCTTGTATTATGGGATCTTAATTTTTTATCATATATTTCAGATAGTTTGATTATTCTTATGTTTTCTCTTCTTGATCTGTTCTCCAGATTTTTTCATATAAGGTGCTTCACATTCTCATGTTTTTTTTCATTCTTTATATTTTGTTTTATTATTTTTTGATCTCATAACTTCACATGCTTCCCCTTAGCTAATTTTAATATTCAAAGAGTCATTTTCTTCCTTAAGATCATGGATCTCCTTTTTTAGTTGGTTTACTTTCTTCTCATAATCTTTTTGTTTTCTTGAATTGTTCTTATTTTCTTTTTTAGTTTTTCTTCAATCTCTCTTATTTTGCTTTTAAAGTCTTTTTTGAGTAATTCAATGAATTCTTTTTTGAGCAGGTAGTCATTCAAAGTTACTCTTTGGGGTAGAAGAGGCTTTTTTGGCTTCAGCATATTCCTCTGAAGATGAATCCCCATCTTCTTGTCTATGGTTGGGTCCTTCCTCCTTTAACTGCTCTTTAAAAACAAAACAAAACAAAAAAAACCCCACCTCTAATCCTGTTGTGTAGAGTCATGCCTCTGGCTTCAGGAGCTATATCCTGGACCCAACCTCTGCATTCCTTTCCCCTCCAAGTCCCAGCTGGGGCCACCCACTGTGCTAAAAATGATCTTACTCCCTGAAAACTCAACAGCTATAACTTTCAGTTCTCGCTTCTGGCTAGGAATCAAGACCTAGAAGTCAGTTCTCCTACAAGTGTTCACAGTCAGCAGGGTCCCTAGGTCACTGCTTCTACATTTATCAGGCATGTCCTTATCAGTAGAGGTGTCCTCTCTTCTACTCAAAAGCCTGATACCCCACACTATGCAGGAGGTGAAAATTCCTGTGGCTGAGATGGAGTCTACTTTCTAACTAGGCTGCCCCTAGATGTCTTTATTCTTCTCTGCAGCATCTCAGTCCCAGGATCTTTCTTTGGATCTTCTCCAGTTGTCCCAGGAGGACCACTGTTCTGCCAATTTTTTTTTTATTTTTGTCGCTCTACATTTACCCTAAGGTGGTTTTTTTGACTTGTTTGTGGAGGAGATATGGAAAGCTTAGAATTTTTTACCTACTCCACCATCTTCCTAGAATCCTCTCCAAGGAGCTTATATTTTAAATCTACAGTTTTATGACTTGATAAGCTACATTCTACCAGACATGTTCAAACTGACTAAATGGCATTTCTATATAGCCAAGTGATAGCTAAGTGACCCATGGACAGAGTGCTGCATCTAGAGTCAGGAAGACATCTTCTTGAGTTCAAATTGACCTTCAGATAACTTACTACCTATGTGACTCTGGGCAAGTCACTTAACCCTGTTTGCCTCAGTTTCCTCATTTGAGAAATGAGCCAGAGAAAGAATTGGCAAACCACTCCAGTGTCTTTGTGAAGAAAACCAAATAGGGTCACATGACTGAAAAAATAACTGAATTAAAGACTACAAAGGCAAAAGTTATTTATTAAGAGTATATCACTTGAGTTCAAAAAAATAATGTAGACCATAGGTCTGAGGTCTTTTCCAAAAGAGAAGGCAGTCCAGGAACTTTATCTGAACATCCCAAAATACATATTGACAATCAGCATTAAGTATGCTAGGTAATCTTAATTATATAAAAATTAAGAAAAAAGTAAAAATGTGTCCAGAAGCACAGTAAGAGTTAATAATTTTGAGAGTAACAACAAAATTGCTCCAATATGACTAAGTATACACTGGGATGATTGTGATAACATACTGATTGTAGTTCATGTGACTAAAGAATGATTCAAGAGAAATCTTCCTCAGAATGTTAATAATATATTATACTATGAAGCTTATTCATATAGGGGGAAAAATATCTTTTTGACAACAAATACAACATGAGTATTTCATGCTCTGCTCTACCAATCTAAGAGGAATTCTGTCATGAGAATAGGTAAGAAAACTGCAAAGGCATGGTGTATGAAAACATACTGCAGGATCTGGTACTTTTCAAGCAGCCCCAATCCAACCTAGAATCACCAAATTTTTGATTCACAAGTAACTGCAAGTTACCTATTCTGTAAAAGGAATTGAAAAATAGAGAACTTTAAATATAGATGATTAGAAAGACCTCCATAATACAATATTTCTTCTGTTGTTGGTCAAGAAATTGCTGTGTAATAAGGTCTTGAGGAAAATTCCATGGTGCTTCAACATTTTTTTGTTTCTGGTTGACCTGTGGCGTGAAATACATTGTGGTTGTATAGAAGGCAGCAATGGCAGGTTCTTTAAAAATTGCAGACAAAATCTTCACCTCTTTTCAACTGTGTGGGAGGTGTCAATAACATCCCTAGTGATTTCAAACCTGCTATTTCTCTATGATGACAGTGGAGAAGTGCTTATGAGGTGAAAATAAATGAAGAGAAATAAGATGATATTACAGTAATGAATCAGAGACCTAAAAGTTGCTATATCATTATTAAACCTGATTTTCCCTACTGTAGCCATAATAGCACTAGCAACCCTCATTAGTAGGCAAAGAGTGGGAGAAAGCCTTCTTTCAGCCCAGTCTTAGTACTCTCAAAGGGGAAAAAAAACAGCCTTCTGCTAAACATTTTTTTCAAAGAATTTTCCAGCTTATTGTTCAATGATGTATAGTCTTAATAAGGAACATGTTGTGAATAATTCTATCTGTATGGATTTTCAAGCTGTTGTCCTTCATAACCAGTCATGGTAATATCTACATGACTGCCTAAGTGAGGAGGCATTGCTTAGAGGTAGCTAATTTATCAGTTGTACAACATGTGGAATGTTAGATTTGGAGCCAGGAAGATCTAAGTTTCATCATGCCTCAGAGTCCCATCCTCAGAATGGCACTCTTCCCTCCTCCTCATCACCTCCTGGGTTTCCTGACTTTCTTCAAGAAATCTTCTACAATAAACCTTTCTAGATCCCTCTTAATTTTAATGCCTAATTTCTGTCAATTATTTCAAACTTAACTTGTACATAAGTTGCTTGTACATAATTGCTTGCATTCTGTCTCTCCCATTAGATTAGGAGCTCCATGACAGCAAGGATTACCTTTTGTCTTTCTTGCATCCCTAGCACAAGTCCCAACACGTAGAACAAATTAGGTGATTAATAAATATTAAATGGTTGAATAAATGATTAACTTACTAGCTATGTGATCTTAGTCATTTAAGCTCTGAGTCTGTTTCTTCATAACATGAGAATAATAATAGCACCTATCAAATAGGGTTAATTGTGTGTATCAAATAAAATGTATTTAAAGTGCTTTGGAAACCTTAAAGTGCCATAAATAATAGTTATTTTCATTAGTGATATGTTGTTTAGATAAATATTTGGATTTGTGGGAAAGTTCCTTTTATTTGACTCAGGTTAAAGCCACAGAGGAATGCCTGAGGGGAACAAAGGCTGTTCACTAAACCTCAAAAAAGGCTTATATCTAAATTTACTGAATTAGGCACCTCTCTTGATAGAACCTACAATGTACTGAGAACTCATAGTCCTTAACTTGAAAATGAAAAAAAACTTAGAATCCTTGTTTCATAATTGGAGAAGTTGAAACCTTTTTTTTTAAGCAGCAAAGCAGGGAAGGAAGAAAAGAACTAGAAGAAAAGATAGGTATAGTTTATTATTTGCATGACTATTTCAAAGCAACTTGATTTGGCTAAATAGGATACAAAGTTCTTTTTTCCATTTCAATGACTTGGCTCTGGTCCCTGCTACCAGTTCATTTTCCTTGGAGTGTATTTTTTCACACCTCTGTCTCATGGAAACTCCAGTTTTCTTCAAAGTTTATCTCAGGAATCAACTGCTATAGAGGGTTTCCTTCTTTTTCTCCTTTAAAATAGAGCTTTTGGTTTTTTTTAATAAGTATAGAGTTAAATTATACATAAGTTAATTTGGAGTAATTGTAATTTATTCAAATATGCCAGTCACCAGCTAGCTATTCTTTGAATGGGAAATTTTTTGCTATAAACTAAAAATCTCAACTATCCATTCACCCAAACAACAAAAATACAAACAGGTAAAAAAAACTGTAATATTACAAGGAGCTCTGTGACTCATTCAGCCTAGAGGACTAAAATCTTCCAAAGTCTCAGCTAGCTTTAGGGGTCAATCTGAGAATCAATTTTAAGATTGGTTGAGTCAGAGCAATCTATGATCCTGCTCTCCTAGGCCTGGTTACCATTAGACAAGACAGGATACTAAAGGCTCAACCATACCCAGTTTTGGTTAGATCCTTATACTCCAGCAAACTTGCTAAGGGAGCATAGAGCCAACTCTCTCTTTCCTCAGATTGAGCAGGGGGGGCTGGTTGATCATTAGAAAATACTTTTTGGTTATTCAGTGCTCCTAAATCTAATATTCTAGTGGCAGTTGTCACTGCAGGCCCTGTGACTAAAACTAATGGAAAGGGAAGAGGGAAATGGCAAAATAATAAAGACAAAATATATATGAAATAGTCTTTTTTAAAAAATTTATTTTACTTAATTTTTCCCTGGTTACATGCAAAAATAAGTTTCAACATTTACTTTTAAAACCTTGAGAATTCAGAACTCAAGAACCCTTCTTTTTGCCTCACTCTCCCTCATTGAGAAAAGTAAGTTTTTTGATATAGGTTAAAAATGTGTAGTCATGAAAAATATTACAATAGTCAAGTTGTAAAAGTAAACATAACCCCCCCCCCCACCAAAGAAGAGAAACCTCGGGAAAAATAAATTTTAAAAAAAGTATACTTTAATCTGTATCCATACACCATCAGCTTGATCTTTGGGATGGATAGCATTCTTTATCATAAGTCCTTTGAAATTTTCTTGGGTCACAGAATTGCTGAGAAAAGGTAAGTCATTCACAGCTGATCATCCTACAATATTGCTGTTACTTTGTTTATAGTTCATTTCCCATTGTATCTGCTCATGTTTTTCACTGAGAGCCACCTGTTCATCCTTTCTTGTAACAGAATAGCATTTCATTTTAATCACATAGTACAGTTTGTTCAACCATTTCCAACCAGTCCAACCTTCAATCTCCAGCTCCTTGCCACCAGAAAAGAGCTGCTATATTTATAGCTCTTTTTCCTTCCTGTTACAAATGAATGTCTTACCAGATGCCTAACCTGCTCTAATATTCACTGTTCAGAGACATACATTGTTCCTATACAACATCTATCTAGGATTACTAAATTTATATTCAAAACACAAGAGGCAGCCCTGAAACTATATAACTTAATCGTCCTCCTCTTTTGAGGGCATCTTTCTAAGATTTTAAATACAAAGGTTATAGAAAATTCTATTTTTCTGCATGTGTATTTTGACAAGAAAACAAGCAAAGGATACCACTGACAGTGTATAGAATATTTTTTTATTCAATTGTCTTCAGTAGCATTCTTTATTACCTGATTTGAGGTTTTCTTGGCTAAGATACAGGACTAGTACTGATAGATGAGGCGAGGAAAAAAAGGATTAATTGACCTGCCCAGGGTCACAAGAGCTAGTAAAAATGTCTGAGGATAGATTTGAGGTCTATCTGACCTCCATCCACTAGGCTACCTAATTGCCCCAATTAGAGTATAGTAGAGTAATAGAATACTTACAGAGGTAATGTTATCATGTTATCATGTTTTCCTAAATGGAGTACATAGCATAGTAATTTTTAAAAATGTATCTCTAATTTCTCAATCTCTAATTGAGAAAAATAACTATATAGATTATAGATTCTAATTCTAAATATTTATGATATCTATTTTTATTTTTATTTACTATTTAGTGGATCCCAGGGTTCCTATTTTTGTGTTAAGTATATCTTTGACAGCATGGTCAAGTTTATGGACTCCTCAGATTATTATTTTTAAATGCATTAAAAAGCATAAGAATTGGGGTGGCTAGGTGGCACAGTGGATAGAGCACCAGCCCTGGAGTCAGGAGTACCTGAGTTCAAATCCAGCCTCAGACACTTAATAATTACCTAGCTATGTGCAAAAACCTACTAAAAAAAATAAGAATGGGGGGGCAGCTAGGTGGCACAGTGCCCAGGAGTCAGGACAACCTGAATTCAAATTTGACCTCAGACACTTAATAATTAACTGGCTGTGCGACCTTGGGCAAGTCACTTAACTCCAATGCCTTGCAAAAAAAACAAAACAAAAGAAGTGATAAAAAAAGATAAGAATGCAAAGCAAACCAATTATAATGAAATGTCAAAGTGCATAGAACTCAGATTAAGAAACCCTGGTATAGTCTATATATTCATTTCATACATAAGTCTCAGTTAAAAATTCCACCTTCCACCTAGGTGGCACATTGGATAAAGCACTGACTCCTGAGTACCTGAGTTCAAATCCTGCCTCAGACACTTAATAATTACTTAGCTGTGTAGTCTTGGGCATGCCACTTAACCCTACTTGCCTTGCAAAAGCCAAAAAAATAAAAATCCACTTTCTCAAAGAAGTTTTTCTTCTGGTACTAGTTAATGTTAGTGCCTTCCACTGAAATTATCTCTTTTATCTTGTACACATTTTGCTTGTACATAATTGTTCACATGTTGAATTCCCTAATGGATTGTGAGTTCCTTGAGGGCAAAGATTGTTTTTGCTTTGATTTGTACCTCTAGGTCTTAGCACATTGCCTGATATATTGAAGTCATTCAATAAATGTTTGTTAATGTGACTTTCTTCCATGAAGATGAGCAAGGGGTTTAGATTAACTAAAAAAATGCAGTAGCAGAGAGGATAAGGGGGAAATATCCCACACATACACACACCCCATCACAAAGACTTGTGGTACTAAATGTCACTATAACTCTAACAATCCCAAGAAAAAAAAACTGATCTCTTAATTTTCTCTGATCTATTCAACACCTGCCTGGAAGATAAACTATAATAACAGGTAGATTAAGTACCCACCTATATGTAATAATTTGAAGGGCCATGGGCTTCTTGTACAAAGTAATCTGCCTTATGGCATAGGGATCAACTCCTCTATATCTCAAAATACTTGGAGCTTTCTAATAAAGGCAAACATCTTAAGGTGACATCAGCAAATAGATAAAACTGCTCTTGCAAAATATCTTGGCAATGACTAAATAATGTCAAAGGGACAGCAAAGTTGTAAACATTCACCACAATTCAGGGATAAACAATAAGTTGAAAACTACAATATTAAAAGAATATTGAAGGAGAAATTTTTGCTAGCCTTTTTAATATTGAGGAAATTGTGCTTGTCTGATATTTTCTGAGGGCTTCTGACTCTCTACCCATTATTCAATGTAAACTCTGACTTCCAAATTATTCAGCATAAGCTGCTTCTCAAATGTAAATTCTGACTCCCTTTTCATTGTTCTCCATTCTTAAATGTAAATTCACAAATTAAGAGAAAGCAACTTCAAACCATTCTCCTACCCCTCCTCTGCTTTCCTGGCTCTTTAGTCTTCTCATCAAAGTCATGTAAAGGGTGGGGGGAGTCACCCTTTGACCCCCTTTCCCCTGACTCCTCCCTACACAGGAAATGGGTAAGACTCTATAATGTCTAGCCTACATCCCCCTCCATGCTGTACCCATTTGAATCTAAGCCCAGTCACTTTCTTTTCTCTTTCCCTCAGACCTTCTTACCTTGACCTTTGGTATACAACCTGTCCTTAAATAACTCAATAATTCACAGACTCTCCAGATGAGTTTAATCTGTAATCTATTTACTGTGAATTAATCTTGAGCTTTTCATACCTCTGGGGTCAATGCCTGAGTTTTTTACTTATACAGAACCCTGATCTTTAAGCTCTTTCTCTAAGAGCCTTGCACTTTCCCATCATTGGGAGCATTGCCCTTCCAATAAATATTGTCAAGGATATGGGGTAAGGAAGTAGCAAGAAGCAGAGCCCCTACACAAGACTTCATGATCAGAGGTGAGGCTCAGTTCTGCCTCACCTGCTGCCCCCCACTCCACTGCATGTCTGGTCCCACCTTTGTCCAAAGATTCCAGACTTTAAAAATCAACTTCACTGGTAAAGCAGAAAGGAATATAAGAGTATGGGGTAAATTATTTAAGGGATACTGGAAATAGAAACTTGAAATATTATAACCTTTGGAAGCACTGGCTTTTAGAGTACATTTAATTATTGAAAGAATACTTTTCTTCTTTATTATCTTAAACAATGACACATAACTAACAAAAGAACCTCTTCAAAATAACTATTTTAAGACTTAATTCACTGTAGGATCTTCAGTTACATATAAATTTCACACATCTCTAGTACATGTTGCCCTTTTATATATTTGAGTATAGATGCTAGATTATCTAAAATGGATAACATATTTAAAAATGAGCTGGTCACTGCGACCAGAAATCCAAGATGATTTTTTTTCCATTTGAAATAAAGAGGAAAAAGCACTAGATTTGTTATTCTGAAGCAGGGCACAGGAAAATGGCCATGTTGAACTTGAAGATTATGCCCTGGGGGCAGGAAAGACTAATATGTAGAATGCCACCCATGTACAATGAGTATTGTCTTAGCCATTCCTGGGGGGGGGGGCACCTCTGTGACCTAGTATTGAAGAATACCTGTAGTAAGGTGCTAAACCACTCCCCAAGCATCACTCTTTTCCAACCTACTATGTAAATGTATTTAAGAAAGGTATTCTGAAGTGGAGCTCTCATTTTCTCTCTTTCTTTCTCACTTTTCTTCTTTGTAGGATGGTCACTTCCTCTCTTTAAGCTAGAACCAGGTGTTCCCAGCCTATGCTGCTGGAGCTATATGGCCTCAGCTTCATATGGCCATATTTATATATTTATGTCTAGCTAAGCTTTTCCTCTCTCCTCTCCTGGTTCCTGCCATTTCCTTCTCTTTTCTTTTCTCTAATTTGTTGGTGCTGCTATGTTGGAAAAACTCAGGATTTATTTTATTTGACAAGCTGGAAAACTTCACAGAAATATAGACCTAGGAAAGAATTTAGTTACAAGGCCAGAAACAACATAGGAAAGCACTTAGAGGAAGATTAGAGGAAGAGAGAGAGAGAGAGAGAGAGACTTTCAAGTCCAATATGGCCATTTCCCTGTACCCTGCTTCAACAGAACCTTATACACAGTGAGACACTTAACAAATATTTGGTTAATTTAATTATTACTATATGTGAATGATTTCAATTATTACTGTCACAAGCTAAGGTGATTTTTCTGGTACATTAATTTTTAAACCATGTACATTAGCAGTAAATTCAGTACTTACAGTTAAAATGTTAAAACATATAAAAGAAAACCCTATAAATTATTAGTGCCCAAAGGGACCACCTACCAACATATAGAAAGGGTAGACAAAATGATAAAAAGGTGTATATTGTTGCATCTCTTAAATCATTGGCACATTATAAGATCATGTACATATAAGAATCAAGCTCAGGAAGTTAAGAATAACATTTCTTTGGCCATAATACAAAAGTGACAGCCTCCTGAAAGAAGATCAACATATTAATCTAAGCATCTTATCTCCCCCAAAGCAAACAATATAAACTTATCATTAGAAAAATCATTGAATCTGAGAAGGATGGGTTTCCACAAGGCTACATTCCTTTAGACTTTTTCATCAAGACCCCAGGAACCCCATCATCTCAGTAATGTTATCATCAGCTACCTATCAAACTGCAAGATTACATCAGTCTTGTACTTAGACTTCTGTCCATCTGTCCCTTCTACTTAAAGTTTAGAGTAAGAGTTCCTCCCCAAATTCTCCATTTAAAAAGGATATCCATGTATTCATTTCCCACCTGATTAAACTTCTTTACATTTTTCCATCATGGCCCAGTGCCAAGTACCTTCCTCTCCACCTCCCAGTCCTTTTCAGCTTCTTTTTTGCTTGTTGGCTTCTTCCATTAGATTGTAAGCTCCTTGAGGTCAGGGACTATCTTTTCATGTTATATCCCTAACTCTTAGAGTAGAGCCTGGATTATAATAGGTGCTTAAGAAATATTTATTGATTTAGCCAAACTAAAACTTGGGTCATACCATCCTAACTTTCTTTGAAGTCCTGAAATTCAAGGGTCTAATCTGAGTGCAGAAATAGAGAATCAAACTGGAGAAGACAATGCCAGATCAAGAAGCAATCAGAGGGGATCTCAATAGAGGATCTGAAGAGATCATAGATCCACTGAAGTATTAAAATACCCACAATTGGTGATAGTAGGTACAAATTAGGAAGGTGTCATACAGGATCAGAATAACTACTAGAGGGATGTGGGGTGCATAGAGAGTGAAGAAATAAATCCTAACTTTTAGGCTGAGTGATAAGATATGGGGTCCTGCCTGTGAATTTCTTAAAATGTTAGCAGGCACAAAGGCTATGGGAGAATGACCAGACTTGTTTCATTACCTTGTGGGCGGGCTCCCCAGTATCATAATGGTAATCATCCTCATGTTTATATGTCACTTTAGTTACTTGCAGGGTACATTACAAGTTAGCCTGAGTACTCCAACTTCCCCAAATAGTTAATAATTTTGGAAACTGTTGTACCATCTGTACAAGGGGAGGGAAAAAAAATTACAAATAGAGGCCATAGTTCATTTAAAAAGGAAACATGAACATATGAAGACCAAATTATAAAGAAAAAATGCAGTAAGGTAAGACAGTCACCCTTGGAATTGAATATACAGCATCAGAGGTAGCATGTCATTAAAAATTGAATCTTTAAGTAGTGGTTGTTCAGAAATGTGAAATAAACCAGAAACTAATCTGAGGTCAGAGAATCACAGAATTTCAGGGAAGAAAGAAATCTTAGTTGCTGTCTAATCCAATTCAAATCTGAAAAATAAAAATCTCTTCTATGATATAATTGTGTTGCATTTAAATTTCATAAAGAAGAAAATTTCTGGGTAATTTAATAATTTTATTAATAATTCCAGCATTTTAATAAAAGAATTGGTCATTTGGCTAGTTCTCTCTTAGACCAAAGACCATACTGGCAGCCACTAACAATTTATATACCTATTGGAAGAGGGGTATTCCCTAGGGCGGTAATCAATTCTGATTTATTAACTGAGAGAATGAAAATTACAATGATGGATTAAATCTATGCAAAAGACCTTTGATTTTATCATTTACCTCTAAGCCTTGGGAAATATATTCAAAGGATTTATCTCTACCCAAACCTGATTGGAGCATAATAGATTTACCACCTGTGTGGGGTTTAAATAAGATTGTTAAGAAAGTTCAGTTTCATTATCAATAATGACCTTTAAGAGACTAAATAAACTTGAAATCAGGACTTTAGAAAAAGGGGGAACTCTGGGTCTCCTCAAATAATTGGTTAGTAATAATTGATTTCTCACACTTGATAAGTAGACCTTTGCTTGAATTCCTCTGAAGAAGGGGAACTCAAAATCTCCTAAGGTAACCCATTCTACTTTGGGTTTGATTCTACTTTGGGTTATATCTAATAGCTATAATTTTTTTCTTATATCAAACTTATATCACCTGGTAATAAAGTGAATAGAATGCTAGACCTAAAATCTGGAAGACCTCAGTTCAGATCAAAATTTACTAACTGGGTGGTTCTGGGAAAGTTATTGAATTTCTATCTGTGTCCACTTCCTCACCTGTAAAACTAGGATAATAATAGTACTTATCTAGTATGGTTGCTGTGAAAATCAAATGAATTTGTAAAAATTACCAGAACATAGGAGGAATTATATAAATATTTATTGTCTTTCTCCTCCCTTCCCCCTAAATTTTCTTCCAGGGAACTTCCATCCATTGTTCTTAGTTTTGCTCCTGAAACTTAGCAAAAAAACAAAACAAAGCAAAATCAAAACCCTATTTCTTCAAATATTTGAAGACAATCATCACCTCCCTACTAAGTTTGCTCTTCATATGAAGTCAGAGATTTTCACTATCCTGGTTCCATTCTCAGAATGCACTCTAGCTTATCAATGCCTTCCCTAAACTATGGCACTCAGATTAGAACACAATATTCCAAATTATATCTGATGAGGGAAGAGTCCAGTCTTACTTCTGATTGCTTTGACAGTCAATGGCATCTAAAAATCACATCATTTCCCAGATGACTATGCTACATTGTTGAGCATGCTAAAATTCCTATATCATTTTCAAACAAATTGTTGTCAACCTGTGTCTTGCCCATATTAAGAGTCACAGGGTCATAGGATCAGAGATTTAGAGCTAGATAGGACAGGAATTCATTTAGTGCAACCCCCTCATTTTGTACTTGTGAAAATGATTTATTTAATCAACAGAGTAAGTGTTATGGGAGAGGAATGTGTGATGGCAGAGGGGAAGTGCAAATATGAGAAAGAGAAGACTATGGAGTCAGAAATTTTTCTTTAGTAACAAGCTAGTAGCCCGAGTGATATGAGGTCCCTCAGAGGTAAGGAAGTGAGCCAACTAATTCAGTAACTCAACAGACATTTTTATAAAGTATCTACTATGTATATGAAATCCTATTGGATGTACAAAAATGAATAGTCCCTGACTTCAAGGAGTATACAAACATATACACATACACATAGAGACATAACTATATGAGTGTTGTCATATATTGACAACATTACTGACTTTACATTATTGAACTCTACTTTCTGGTCAAACTGATATATTTGCTATTCCCAAAGGAATGGGCATAATTAGGGGAGATTATTCCTCCCCTCTAGTCTGGCTACAACACATACAAATCTACACATGCACACATATGCATATATAGAAATACATAGATATGTATATAAATATGTAATGAGAGACTATCAATGAACCCAGTCTTTATGAACATGCATAGAGTGTTTCTGTTACAATCTTAAAGTAGATTTTGAAACATGTAAAGACCTTCAATAATGAGTTTTGGTCTGCTAATTGTGCAGCAAAAAAAAAAAAAGTCCCTTGGGTTGGCTTAGCTATATAGCTAGCATTGAGTGCATTCAAATGTCTTTGGTAAATCTAATCTTTCCTCTCTTCATTTGATTTCTTCTAGTCTGTTGATCATGCTTGTCCTTCATTCTGGAAGATCATGACATCAGGGAGGAAATACCATGACAAGCAAGTATTTCAATTGATAGGTAACCAGCCTCACTTTCTCCTCCAGAGCCATCTAGGGCCAGTGACAAGATATGAACCAGGATAACTGTAGATGGCCTTGGATGGGAGGTAATCAGGGTTAAGTGACTTGCCCAAGGTCATATAGTAAGTGCCAAGTATCTGAGGTCAGATTTGAACTCAGGTCTTTCCTTCTCCGGAGGTGATATTTCTGTATCTACTGTACTACCTAGCTGGCATACTGGTGAAAGATGGTGCTAAAGGAGAGAAAACTTGGGCTCTGCCCATTTCAGGCCACTATATGGCTTATGAATATGGACCTCAGTTTTTGTTCTCTCCCTTTGCTTTTACTTTTAATTTTTAGGTGAAGGAGATTGATGATAACCATGACATTATAAGCTTCAAGAGGTCAGGAGAATGATATAGAAAATTCAAGGATTGAGTCAAGGTTTTATAGCCAAGTGAATATATCTGAGGTGGGAGGGGAAGAGGGGAAGGGGAAGGGGAGAGCTAGGGTGAGGGGGAGAGAAGATACTTAAATATAACATCTGGGACCTCTGCATGGACATGTGGTAAGGAGGGTAGCAGGTGAGGCAGTGCTGAATCTCATCTCTCATTGCAAAGGGACACTTAACCTTTTACAATTAAAGGTGAGACTCAGCATTGCCTCACCTGCTTCTCCCCTCACTGCATACCCCTGACCTCAAGAAACCATGATTCAACAGAATGGATGAGTTCATCAGACATGATTTCATCTTAGTATGGAAGGTCCTTCTACTGATATTGTCTGTAACAATTTGTAACTGATAATCTTATAGAATCACCTGTGGCATGGCAAGGTTGAATGACTTGTTCATAGTCATCTAGTTAAAGAAATTCAAAGTCAGGGTCTAAGCCCAGTTCTTCCTAATTTCAAGTTTGGTCCTCAATAGACCATGCCTTATGTCTCTTAATTACAACTACTTATGAAATATATACAAATAATATTTGGAGTGAAGAGAGTATTTACAATGGGAAGGATCAGGAAAGATCTCATCAAGGAAATAGTATTTGCAATTTGCCAGAAATCCCTGTTCACACATGCCCTTTAGCAAGAAGCTAAGGAGTGTGTCATCAGAAATGGCCCAATAATATGGACACCATTAGCAGCTAAAGACTCGTGGTCAACACTTTAGGAGCAGCTATCTGGAGAGGAAGAAGTCATTCAGTCCTCCCCATTACACAGAAAAAAGCAAGTAGATCATATTTACCTACTTGAACTACTTGAACATAATTAAAGAGTGCATAAATTAGTGTGGAAGATACCAAGAAAATACTACAAGAGGCATCTTGGATGCAAGATCTCCATTCCACCTTGAGCTTCTCTTCCTGTGGTTCTTCTTGGAGCTCCTGGTTACTCTCCTTTGCTCAGTCCCTTGATTGTTCCACTTATAATTGTTCTTGTGCTTCTTTTTGACCCTTGCCTACTAAAACTCCTTGTCAAATTTGTCTCCTCTAGGATTCAAGCAATAGGCCTATAAGCTAGTGACCCTGGTGGAACATCAGCCCCTATCTGATCCTGATTGCCCATACCCCTTAGATGCTACTTCAATCAAGTTTCCTCTGCAGAATATTCCCTCTCCAAATGGGCCCCAATAGGTTAGGTTAGTTTAGGTTGGGAGACTGCTACACCCCTTCTCAGCTTTGAAGAAGTTCCAGGAGATGGACCTTCATCCCAATTGCCCAGAAGAATCTGGGTCCCTAATAATTTGAGGGGGGAATATGATGCAGAGAAACCTGGGCATGGGAGTGATGAGATTAGTTGTAGATAAACTTTGTAAATGTTTTGTTTGCATTGAAAAGGGAATCTTCCTTCTTCCTTTATCATCTAATTTAGGCCACATCTGAGGACCTGACCTTCAACTTTATTTGGATTGCATTGTTTTCTGGTGGGGCAGCCAGGGAGCACAAGTCCTGGAAACACCCAAGACCACCCAAAAGAGACCCTTCTCCCATGGACTCTGGGAGAGAATTTAAGGAGATTGAGGAAGGGGCACGTCCTCTTTTATCTTTCAGACTCCTGCTGAACTCTGGTCAGCTGGCCTGGCCAATTCAGTCAGCAATCCATGTAGTCTTTTCTTTAAATTCTTTTTAACTTTTCTATTACTTTCTTAATATGTTGTAACTTCCTTTAATAAATCTCTATTTTCTTTCCAAAAATAAAAAAATAAATAAATAAATTAGTGCAGAAGGCAAACTGAAGCCAGAATATGAAGAATTTTGTATAAAAAAATACAGGAGTTTGTATTTTACCCAAGAGTCAATAAACAGACAATTGAAGGTCTTAAGGAGAATGAAATGATCAGACCTGTGTTTTAGGTGTGGTACTATGGGTCTGCTATGTGGAAGATGATTTAGAGGAGAGGGAATGAAGTTAGGCAAATTATTTAAGAAACTATTGAATAAGCACCAGACTCAAACCTAGGCTCAATGTATAGAGAAAATTTATTTTTTTTATCTAAAAATGATCTAAAAGATGAATAAACAAAAAGCATAAAAATTAAAGCAGGATGGAAGGTAGTGGATTTCTCCTCAACAGAAATCTTCAAGTAAAAGCTAGTTAATTACTTGTTGGAGATTTGAACAGATGATCTCCATTCAGTTATCAGTTGGCCCAAAGAGACTTTGAGGCCCCCTGAAGTCTAAATTTCTATGCTTCTTTGAGAAAGGTCTATATTTAAGAGTTTTGAAGATGTTCAGTAATTGACCCTTTGGTCAATATGATTAATCATTCTGAACAGTTTCTTTTATTTTTTTTAAATCCTAGTTGAAGATATTATTCCCTACATTGTGATCCCAACATGCCACAGATAATTTTGTTTTCTTTTTTCAAAGTAAAAAAGTAACATACCTCAACAAAGTGACTCTTTTTGCCAGAAAAATTCAGGTGTCTGGTAGTATTTAGAATATATTTACATAGGAGGCAGCACTGGCCCTGGAGTCAGTGAAGACCTGAATTCAAATCCAACCTCAAACACTAATTACTTAGCTGTGTGACCTTGGGCAAGTCACTTAACCCCACTACCTTGTAAAAACCATACATAAATAAATAGAATATATTTAGAATTAGATTCATTGATTCTATTGAGTTTTTATTCCTAATTATCTTGTCCATAATTGTTCTTTTCTATATTGTCTTATATTGTCTCTAATGACTCTTTTGTTGTGTCCTCATATTCTTTTGGAAGTAGCTGAGGAATGAATTCTATATTTTGAAAAAATGTATTATCAGAAATCAATATTTTAATACTTCATCCTCATAAAAAATAAGCCATGTGCATATTTATTGTATCAATCCAAATTGCAAAAGAACAAAAAGGCACAAAGTTTGCCTGCAAAATTTATTATAGTCAGCTATTCAATCCATGGTGACCTTGGAAAGGCAAATAGTGAAATAGAGTGATGAGTCAGAAAAAAATGGAAACATTGGATTTTGAATTATGAATCAATAAATATGCCCAGTGACCCTATTTCCTGAGAGCTGCTGATAGCTAACTACTCCTCAGAAAACCCTGCAAAGAAGAGGTAAAAAATAGAAATCTGTCTGATAATAGAAGTATGTCAAGTCATCCCACAATATAAATTTTACAGACTAATTTGGACTTGTCAGGCAGAGCCAATTAATATGGAGTGACATCAGAGTGGTAGGATAAGGAAATAACAAAAGTCAAACAGTCAGAGTGAGCTCCAATAATATTATAAATTACATCTCATCATGCATACTGCAAAAAGTGGTAAATGAAAGTAAAGCATCTTTCAAATATATCATGGCTAGAGAAATATAAGATTATCTCACTGAATTTTGAATAGATTCAAATTTTTTGAATCAAAAAATTCTATTCTAATAAACTAGCTTCTCCAATAATAAAAAAAATCCATCTCTATGTATTATAGGCTTTTTATTAAGACCAGAAGGTTTGATAAGGATTCTCTTTTGTGGATTGTCCATCTTTTTTTTTCCATTGATTAGGCTAATAATTTGTACAAAATGTCATTTTGGATTAAATCTTCAGTTCCTTTTCTTTTTCTGGAATATACTCTTCTATTCCCTTCTACAATTTCTCATTAATATGGAATAATCCAATGCAAATGAAATAGCCTTTTTGTGTTAGAAAAATCTGCATATTATATGGTTGTAAAATACGTTTTTTCTTCACTTAATTTGATAAATTTAATGAACACAAACCTTGGAAGTTGAAGCATGGGGATTTCCATGATGGTGAAGAATTTTCTATATCAATGTTTTGTTATCTGCATTCAAAAGTTGTGAAAAGTTTTATTACATTATTTCTGGAATTACATAATTGTGATTTTTTTTGATTTGTCATGTTCTGGGACACCTGTGATAATCAAATTATCTCTGTTCATGCTATCTTTAGTTGTTTTGTCTTATCTAGAATTTATGTACTATTTTAAAGTTAATGTTGCTTTTCCTTCTGCCAAGTTATTTCCTTTTCACTATTTCTGGCTTATAAATCTATATTCTCACATAGAGAACTTCCATTGTGGAAACTACTTCCAACATTATAGCTTCTCAATTTCTCTGCAATCAGAACTGCAACATAGTCAGCAAAATTGTGCTAGTAATGGTACTAAATTCTGAACTCTGACAACTATTTTGGATAATTGTTGATTAATTGTATCATTATTAATTCTTTAACAATATCATAGTAGCATAAAATTTTATAAGAAAAATAGCAAAATACAAAATATACTTTGTGGAACTTATAATATAAAACATGTAGTACCTTCTCAAATTAACTCTTCTATCCTACACTAGCAATAGAAAGTTGGGTACTAAGATGGGTAATGGATATTACTATTAGGGCTGTAGGATAGTTTGGGAGTAGTTATCCTATACACTACAGTTAGTAGCCTTCACTGGAGTCAATCAGTAGCCTTGATTTGATTTATTCAAATGTCATAGCAAGAATAGTTGTTACAGATCAAACAAGAATTAGAGCACATTATAAACTGCAAAATGAATGATTTTGACTATATTAAATTAAAAAGGGTTTGCATTAATAAAATCAATGCTGCCAAAATTAGAAGGAAAGCAGAAATCTGGGAAACAATCTTCACAACTAGAAGTTCTGATAAAGATCTCATTTCTAAAATATATGGAGAATTGCATCAAATTTATAAGACCACAAGTCATTCCCCAATTGATAAATGGTCAAAAGATATGAACAGTTTTCAAATGAAGAAATTAAAGCTATATATATCTATATATATATTCATATGAAAAAATGCTCCACATCATTATTGATTATAGAATTAAAAATTAAAACAACAATGAGGTATCATCTCATACCTCTTAGATTGGCCAAGATGTGAAAAGAGGAAAATGATCAATGTTGGAGATGATGTGGAGGATTGGGACATTGATCCATTGCTGTTGGTGTTGTGAACAGATCAGCCCTTTCTGGAAAGCAAAATATAACTATGCCCAAAGAGCAATAAAACTGTTCATACACTTTGATCCAGCAATTCCAATTCTAGGTCTATATTCGGAAGCAATTATTAAAAAAGGGAAAAGTCTTTCATGCTCCAAAATATTCATAGCAGCTCTTTTTGTAGAGGCAAAGAATTGGAAATTGAGGAGATATCCATCAAATGGGGAATTGCTAAACAAGTTATGGTCTATGAAAACTATGGAATATTATTGCTCTATAAAAAACCATAAATGGTAGACTCTAGAAAAGCATGAATGACTTAAGGGATCTGATCCTGAATGAAGGGAGTAGAACTGAGAGAACAATGTATACATCAACCACAACATTGTGACCTTGATAGAAGTGGCTTCTCTCAGCAATCCAGAGAGCTAGGAGAACTGTATTTGACTGGCTTTGAACTACATTATCCCCATTCAGTCAGAAAAACAACATACACACACACACACACACACACACACACACAATTCCGAATCTGATGAATCCTTCATAAAAATTATCTCTTATGTATCTCTTTCTCTTAATCCCAATTCCCCATACTGAAAATTATTAATTTGTAAACACGTTTATTAAAATATGTAAGTACAGTGCTAACCTGACTTGGTACTAAGGGGAGGAGAATGGGAAGAGAGGGGTGGAAGGAAATTTTGCAATTTAAAAATATACATGTGCAGATGGGTGAAAATAAATAAATAAAAAATAGTCCTTACAAAGTATTTCCTCAAAAAGCCTAAGTGTGCACTCTCCCACAACATGCACAAAATTCAGGAAAAAGATAGGATGTGGAGATGAGCTCCAGTACACTAAGGCACATGGAGGAATAAATGATCAAGTGAAGTTAAAGCTCTAGAATTTCAAGCTGCTAATTCCTTTCTTTCTTTCTTTGAGAAGTTGTCTCAAAGTTGGCTGTATGACATGGTCCTCAAGATGACAAGTTGCTGGACTGCTAGTTCATTGCTGAATATAGTATCTAAACTGGATGTGGCAATATACTACTAAGCTAAATCAAGTATGGACTCGCATGCGGAGTTGACTTCAGTTGCAATTGAGATTGGATTGAGTCTACTGCCACTGTGCTTTGTATATCTTTTCTACTGGACTTCCTAGTTTTGATTTTTTTTTGTTTAGGTTTTTGCAAGGCAAATGGGGTTAAGTGGCTTGCCCAAGGCCACACAGCTAGGTAATTATTAAGTGTCTGAGACAGGATTTGAACCCAGGTACTCCTGACTCCAGGGCCAGTGCTTTATCCACTATGCCACCTAGCCTCCCCTCTAGGTTTGATTTCTGAGAGACAACTGCAAGCTTTATTACGTTTAGCTCTTGTTTGGGTGATTGAGCATTTTTTTAAACCACTGTTGCATTATATGTAAATTATGTAAGTACATATATGTATGTAAATTATGTGTGAGTACATATATGTATGTATATATAACTACGCATTGTTTTTAAAACTTAAAAGTCTTTTATAAAATGCATCTAATGTATTTCTAGGATTGTCCCATTGAAGCTCATTTGTTACTTACTTTCTTCTTAAACCATAATCCTATATTGGATATATTGGAATATATATATGGAATATAAACCATTATCATATATTGATATATTGGAGATTATATATATATATATATATATATATATATGAAAAACAATTTAGCTATCATTCAATAACCTAGCTGTTCATTTTTATTCTAATTTGTGATATTATTTATATGGAAGATAAAGGAAATTTATTATTCTTATGGTAATTACTTGAAATAACTGCATAAAAATTAAAAATCCTTTTTTTAGTTATAACTTTTCTATTTAATAAAATAGGTAAGGCAATAGGGTCAGTGGCTTACCTAAGGTCACACAGCTGATATCAAGTACCTGAGGCTATATTTGAACCCAAATCCTCTTGATTCCAGGGCCTGTGCTCTATCCACTGCACTACCTAGCTGCTCTAATATATTTTCAATACTGTATAAGAGGAAGAATGCTTTTCAATTGAGAAAATTATGAAATAATGTGTATCTAAGTAATAATAGCTATTTCTTTCCAAATAACATAAAAATGACATTGAAATATATTTATGGAAGAATCTTAACTCTGCTCAAGGCCAACACAATCTATGATTATTCAGACATTTAATTTTACTTATCTTTTAGTTCACAAAAGTATGGCATATTTATTTTATTCAAGTATAATATTATTGATTTTATCACCTTGAGAAATGAACATCTGTATATTTTATGTATACACACACACACAGTTTTAGTTGAGTACTTTTTAAAGTAAAATATGCATTTACTCAGCATACTAAGAGTAGGAATGACTAACCAAACATTAGTCTAAAAATAAAATAATTTTATTCATTTAATTTTTTAGGCATGGCAGAATAATAAAAATATCTGAAATATATTTAAGCTTTATGATACAAGTCTGTCCAATTTCTTACACTGTTCAGGTCAGATCTTTAATTAGAGTAGCTTGTGTTACAGAATAGCTATGTGTAAAGGACAATATTCAGTTTACAATCAAGATGGGTAACAGGTGCCATGGTTGTCAAGTTATATTCACAGAGAGTAAAAGGTATTCCTAAAGATAAAACATTTCTTATTAAAAGAAAACCATCAGCTTCCAGACTTGTGATTCATTTCCTGACCTCACAGAAGATGTGAAGTTTTATCAGTAATGCAATAGTCTCCACACCAGTCTTTCCTCCCCTGCTCTTCCATCTATCCTTAGGACAGTTGCCAGAATATAATCTTTCTTTATGCACAAATCTCATTTTGTACCTCTTCTGCTCAAACCCGTTCAATAGTCCTCCATTGTCTAATCGGGTAAAATTTAAATCTCTATAATCTGCACCTCTCAACCTTTCAACAACAGTCTTATACCATGCTATTCCCCTTTCCAACTCCCCTCCCCTCATGTACAAATACAATATAAGGATTGTATTCACATAAAGCTTTTAAGTTTTGTAAAATGTTTTGTATCCATTATCTGATTTGATTCTCACAGTGCTGTGAAGGTCAGGGTTATTATTATCCATATGTTAGATGTGACAGTCACCTATCCAGTTAGTACCTGAAGCAATATGCAAAGGTTTTCCTATTAATGCTCTGTCCTATTCTTTCTTCCTTAGATTTAATTTCAATTTGTTTCTGTTTTTGTATAAACTACTAATAGCTTTAAAAGATGATTGTCAACCTTACCCAAGAATTATACTTCTGAAAATCTGAATAGCCTAAACAAAAACCAATGGCCCTATGAGACAAGAAATATAAAATAGATACAAAAATGGGGAGGAGGAAAGAAGAAAATGTACAGCATACATTATCAAAAATATGTTGAAGAGGGATGATCTAAGAAGCATAGAATTACCAAACTATTATGACAAAAGTTAAAAAAGAGCCCGAGTACTATATTTTAAGAAATCACAAAAGAAAACTCCCTAGACCTATTGGTACAAGAGGGCTAAGTGAAAAGAGGAAGAATTCCCTAGATCCCTCTGGAAAGAAACCCCAAAATGAGAGCTGTTAGGTTATGTCATGACCAAAATTCAGAATTTCTAAGCTGAAGAAAATATTGCAAGCAATTAGGAAAAAAAAGAGTTCCACTACTAAGGAATCTGTCAAGGACACATAAGACATACCAGTTCTATAATGAAAAGATGATCTTGGACTATGATAGCCCAAAAGCAAAATTTAAAGACTTGTAATAAAGAACAGCTGATTTTGAGAAACTGAATATAATCCATCAGGTGTAAACTTCATGGTTTTGTTGGAATAGATAAGGGAGAGAAGGACAATTTACCTTGTGGTCAGGCAGCCAGAATGGCAGGAAAATGAGAAGAGATCTTGCAGTATAATATTCCAAAACATAAAAAAATAGGTTTACAATTAGGAATAACTTATCTTGAAAAGTTGTGTGTAATCATCTAGGTTGTACAGTCACTAGACATGGACTTAGTAACCCAGTTCTCAGACAATTACTATTAGGCAAGTCACTACCTACCTCAAATTTTTCTATCTGTAACATAGGGATTAAGAGTAGCACTTTTCTAAGTTTGTAGAGAAGATAAAATATTTGTAAAATGTTTACAAATGTCTACAAATCTTAACCATGCTATCTATATAAATGCCAGTTATTATCATTATCAATCCTACTGGGGGAGAACATAAACCTCTAATGGAAGAGGTACTAACAAGTATTTCTGATGAAAAGGCCAAAGTAGAAACTTCAAAATATAAGCACAAGAATACAGAAAAAACCTACAAATGAGGTCCCAACTCTCTATTCTGAGTTTGAAACTCATCACTACAAAGATAAATTTAAGTAATGGTTAAGAGTCGTATAACAACTAACATATTATTAGGGAGAAAAGAAACAAGTGTCTCTTTAGAACCTCAATTCTTCAAAATGTATTGAAGGAGTAGAAATAAGAAAAATAGAGGTCCCAAGGGTGGAATGGTTCTCCTCTGAGGGCTTTGAGGAAAGACCAAAGAAGATGAAAGAAATGTGTAGAGAAGAGAGTGTAATGCCTCATAATCGGGGGTTAGAGAAGAATATGCATACATGAAACAATGGCTAGGAGGAGCAGGCATGACTTGAACATCAATCTTATCTGAAAAAAAGTGAAAAAAAAGACATAATTTGGTGTAGACATACATTAAACTCAATAGGAGAACAACCAGGCTAAGCACAGAGGATAATTCCAGAGAGAGACTACTCACAAACAAAACAAACTGCCTTATCTTGAAAGAAGGAATGCAGAGGAGCTGGGGAGGCAGATAGGAGAAAATAAATAATTAAAATTGAAGGTGCATTAGAGTTTCTCCACTCTGGGCATTTGAAGAATGAGCAGAACAAATTGTACTAGAAGAATATAATGGAATATTATTACACCATATGAAATGGAGAGAGAAGATTTCAGAAAACCCTGGTGTGTGGAAAATTTCTGGTGAAGTCTTCTCAAGGTTAAAGAAGTGTTTATCAAGTAAAACCTTGCATTTCAAGGGACCCAGGAATCCTGCTTTTGCATTAAGACTGTTTTGCTAACTGAGGCACTGACCATGAGAGTTCTACTTTTTCTAGTCAAAGCAATATGAAAGTCATAAGAATCTCTAAGAGGGTTTGGTAACAGGTCACCCTACCATGTGTTGAGACATATTTTGAAAATATTACATTCCTTTCTTTGCTTCTGTTGCTAGGATAGACTTCTGTGAATAACTTGTACCCCACAAAACCCAGCTAATGGGCTGAAGGGGAAGGGGCTTAGGGAGAAGGGGCGGGGGGAAACTTCAGTTAGAAATTATATAAATCAAATTTGGTCTGCTTTCAATGCGACTCTCTGATTTGAGTGTGCCCTCTTGCTCTCTCTCTCTCTCTTGAATAAAAACTTTCTTTTAAGAACCTGTCTCTGAAAATTTTCTAATTATTTTTATCACGCACACTGAGAAGCATGAATACAAGTGAAGTGAGCAAATAGAGAACATTTATAAGAGAACATCATTAAGGCTTCAGAGTGCTGACCAAAGCAATGGCCAACCATGTCTCTAGAGAATCTACAATGAAGCATGGCCACTGTGTGGTTTTGTTTTCCTTGTTTACACTAAGGACAGACCTCTCCTTTTTTTTCATTTAATTAGAGGTGGGGAGGGAGTGGCAATATTGATGCTGTCTTTCCTCCTTGCCCATCATAGGCCATTTAAACATTTTTTTTTAAATTCACTTTAGGGAATTGAGGAAACAATGATAAGAATGAGAATTGCTTTATATATACTTTAAAAAAAGCAGGTGTGAGATATGGAGATTTATTAATTTATATATAATTTCCTTAATGTTCTATTGTGAGTATAGAAATGTTCTTGTTTTGGTGTTTAACTTCATAAAGACATTACAAAAAAATAATTCATCATCATATCTTACTGAGGTAGGAAAATAGACTTTCAATAGAATAAGTATCAAAAATTCCTGAGGAAAATACCAGAGTTTAGTAGAAACTCTAAAATGCAAACATAGGAATCAAAAAACAAAAATAAAAAAGCCTCGAAAAGTATATATCTAAAGTAAAATATACAATTTATATATATAAAGTCAATATATAATTTATATAAATATATATGAAGTATGTACATAAAATAAATGACCAAACCTGCCACCTCAGCAGGGTCAAAGGTCCATACAACTACTTCCGCCCCCGATTCCCTTAGGAAAAAAAACCAAACAAACGGAAGTGAGTAAGTTTGAGCCCTCTTGCGCTCCGTAGCCTTTCTTCCGCCTCAGTTCCGGAAATGCTTCGGACGACCGAAACTGCGCTTCACCTGGAAAGGCAACCGGTTTGGAGCTGGGCTGGGAAGGGCGGAGATGGCGGCCTCGTGGCCGTCTCTGGCGGCGCCGGGGGCGAGATTCGTGGTGGTTGGCGGGGGCATCGCGGGCGTCAGCTGTGCGGAGCAGGTGAGAGAGCGCAGAGCGGACCTGCCCGCGGCGCCGAGCGTCCCCCCGGCCCCGCCCCCTCCCGGGCGGCGCCGCCCCCCCCCCCCCCCGCCGCCGCCGCCCTTGGTTCGCTCCAGAACGCGACCCTATCGGAGCGCGGGTCGGCCTTGCTTCTTCCGCGCGCTGGCCCGGAAGCCTTATACCCATCCTGCCTCCGCCTCGGGCCTTCCCACACCTCCGAGCCGTCCTTGGTGCCTCCCCAGCTCGCGGCCGGTAATTTGCTGCTGCAGAGATGGTGGAGAGGGCAGGCCCGGCTCTTCCCGCCGCTTCGGTGCTGGGTTCGGCCCGCTCCCTGGGAGAGGAGCCTGACGTCCTTGGGGAAAGGAAGATTCTGCTCGTCCCTTGCAGTTAGTTTTAACTTCACTGAATTATGGGTGTGGACAAATGCTTCATCTTTTGGAGCTTATGTTCATCCTGTAATATGAAGTCAAAAATAGATGAAAATCGCTTCGGCGCTTCCCCATCCGTAAAATGAAGTTATTCGGCTTTCCTGTACTTTCTTTGGTGTAAGAACTCAAATATTGAAGTTAACAAGACTGTTTGTGTGTTTGTGTGTGTGTGTGTGTGTGTGTGTGTGTGTGTGTGTGATTTGATCCTTAGATCTACACTATGAGATTAAAAATTACAGGTCCTATTTACTCTTATTTTACAGAGGTATAAGTAATGTGACCATTGTCACTCAGCTAGTAAGCATTAAAAGTGGATTTTAAACCCAAATCTTCCCTGATTCCAAGCCCAATACGTCCCACTAAACCACATGCTTCTTTGTGTGGTTGTATGTTACGCAGTTTATTAAGAGTAAGATTTGGGGGGCGCAGTGGATAGAGCACAGCCCTGGAGTCAGGAGTACCTGAGTTCAAAACAGCCCTCAGACACTTAAGAATTAAGTGTGGCCTTGGGCTAGCCACTTAACCCCATTGTTTGGAGTGGTGGTTTGCCATTTCCTTCTCTGGTGGATTAAGGCAAACACTAAGAGCCACACACCTAATAAGCATCTTGGGATCAGTTTTGAACAAGGCATAAGGTTTCATGGAGTTAAGTTGTATATGTACTCTCCTTTTCCTTCCAGGGATGGAAGAAAGAAAGAAAAGATCTCTGGTCAGAGATGAGCTTTCCAAACATGGGAAAATATAGGAGGAGATTAGGGAACAAGAAATAATTGAGTTTAATTAGGTAGGTTGGAACCAAATTATGAAGAATCTTAAATGCTAGCTTGAAAAGTTTTTTTCTATTTCTATTTCTTGAATAGTTTTTTCTGTTTTTATGATAGGTGTTTTGAATAAGGGAATAGCTTCATCCCTTTACCTTAACAGTTTATTTTACTAGATAGGAGGATTGGAGAGGGACAAGACTAGAGGTGGTAGGTTCTTCTGGAAAGTGGCTAAGATCTGGACTAGGGGCTGGGCACAGTGTAATGTAGAAGAAGGAATATAATTGCCCAAGATAATAGTGATTTATATACAAATCACTTAAGAGCCCTCCTGTCTCTGTTACATATTGACTGTGTGATTATTTTACCCTATTTTTTATTTTTTTGAAGCAATGGGCTTACTTAAGTGACTTGTCTTTGATCACTGTTACTTACTAAGTATCAAGTTCTGTGAACTCAGACTGACTCCAAGACTAGTACTGTATCCACTGAGCCACCTAGTCACCCCATTGTTTTATCATTATTCATTAAATACTTAAGTGTGGAGCACTGAACTAAGATCAGGGGATATACAGAAAAGCAAAAGACAATCCAGTCTCTGGGAGATCACAGTGTAATGGAAGAGTCATTTAGCTTTTTGGTGCTCTGGGCAGATCTCCCAAAATCATAAATTGTAGGAATAAGTATTAACTAGCTTTGGTAGAGGGAAATTTCCTCATTTGAGCATTCCCTCTCTCAATGAAATTGCAGTTGTACACTCCCTACGCCACTCTGGCCGTGTTAGTTGAAAACTATCATGTGATTGAAATTACCAAGAAGGTATACAGTATATAGAGAAAAGAGGGCCAAAGACATTGGGACAGACCTACATTAAGTGATTGCAAGAGGGATTAAATACCAGTGAAGAGACAAAAGAAAAAACTAGGAGAGTGTTTTTGTGTCAGAAGGCAGAAGATGGTTATCAGTGTTAGATGATGCTGAGGGATACAAGGTCTTAAAAAAAGAACTTTTGATAGGCAGGTTTTGACTATTAAATTGAGTTGGCAACTGTCTCTCCCTCCCCCAAACTACATTCCTTCCCCAAATTTGCCTTTGCAAGAATGGTTCCCAGGTCCTGGAATACACTTCACCTCCACCACATAGAATCCCTAGCTACCTTCAAAACTCAGCTCAGGTGCCACTATCTATGTAGTGGTGCTTTTTGTCCTCCCCCAATGCCACCAAATTATTAGTTCTTTCTCTCCTGAAATTACTTCTCTTTTGCTCTTCTTTTTTTCCCTTCTTCAGTAGAATTTAAGTTCCTTGAGGTCAGGGACTCTTTCATTTTGTCTTTGATTGTCCAGTACCTATATAGCAGAGTGACTTAAATAGTAGTGTTGAGTTAAATTGAATTTTTCCTTCCTTTCATGTCATTTATGTTTAGAAAGTATTATGTGGAGAGGAGTACATTTTTAGTTTGCTAAGTAAAAGATATCTACTCATATATTTGAGGTAGCTGATGACCAAGTGCATGGAGCACCGGGCCTGGAGTCTGGAAGTCCTGAGTTCAAATGTAACCTCAAACACTGACTAGTTGTGTGACCCTGACAAGTCACTTAACCTTGATTTCAGAAAATCTGTAAAATGGGAATAATGACAGTCCCTACCTCACAGAGTTGTCGTGTGGAACAAATGAGATAAAATTTGTAAAAGGTGCTGAGCATAGTGCCTAGCATATAGTAGATATTTAATAAATGCTTATTTTTTTCTTACCTAATATCCGTACTAATTGTGATTTTTATTTTCCTTTTTTTCATTACTAGTT
The DNA here is from genome assembly GCF_037893015.1 of Macrotis lagotis. Lineage (NCBI taxonomy): Eukaryota > Metazoa > Chordata > Mammalia > Peramelemorphia > Peramelidae > Macrotis > Macrotis lagotis. Next base: position 190,335,123 of record NC_133664.1, on the reverse strand, counting down.
GGCTACTCATTTTCCATCAGAAGAAATTTTCTTGATAACATCTTCTCCTATTATTAAAGCAGTTACAAATTTTAAGCAAGTAAGTACCTGTGATGACTTTCTTATTGTATTACTCAAAAGAAAATGCTAGGACTTAACACTTAAGACAATTTTAATGGTACTAAATTTTACAAATTTTATTTTCATGTTTACTTCATCTTCTGAATTTTCTACTTAGAATTTAAACTATTTGAATACAACCAAAAAATTACTCTTTTTTTAACTTTTTTTCCCCCTACTTACACTCATTAATGTATTAAGTTATATACATTAATGCTTTTTTTTTTCCAGGAAGATTCTTTAGATCATTTGAATGAAGGGTATATAATTACAAATAAGCATATATTATCAAACCAACTGTGTATTCTTTCACTCATTGTTTTAGCACTGTAAGAAGTATCTAAGACCATTTTTAGTGAAACAATGAAGATAGATTATAAATCTAGTCATTGTATTATAGATTGTGATCTATGTCTAGCTTTATAAGACATAGATAATCAGTTCACAGTATCCAGTGATCACTTAGAATGGTAAACTGTATTGCTTTTATATAATTGCATAAGAGCTACATATGAAGGTCTGGTACCTAGAAATTTCCAAAAGAATGCTATAACAGATTCTTTGTATATACTTTGTGGTTACTTCTGTGTGTGTGTGTATTGTCTTATTCTTTATATCTCCTTTAGTAAAATGACAGTTGTTAGAGGGAAGAAATAATTTCATATAGTTTTTATATCCTCAACTTCTTACTATCTACCTTTCCTCTTCCTATTGAGGAAGGTCACAGGCCACTGTGTCAGATTTAATTAGCTAAATAATAGGAGTAATCTATAACAAAATAATTTAGTAGCTAAGGCAACTACTAAAATCCTCATACATTATGTTATGGAAGCAACTTTAAGATGAAATACCATTTTTCTCCTCAGATCTTTCTAGAGTAATTTTTTTTTCCTATTTCTCTTCTTTGCCCCCATCACTTTACTTTTCATTCAATTGCATGTTGTTTCCTCAGGAACTTAGTTTTTTGTATGAGAGACACTGTGTCAGTTTTCATCTTTTGTATCATGCCTTATAGTCACTGTCTTGTACAAGAGTAGTTACTTAATAAATGCTTGAATTGAAAATCATTTGTCAAACATTTCATTTAATAATTATTATTATGCAGGTTTCCAAGACATTGGAAGAATTTGATGTTGAAGAACATCCAGGTATTTTTTTAGAAAAACGGTTCCCCAACATTAAGGTTTTAGAATCTGGAGTAAAGCAGCTCAGGACAACAGAGCATGTAAGATAATTTTTCCTAAGTTTTTAATATAGACAATTTTCATGTCATTCTACCTATTACATTTATACTGTTGAACCTTATATTTTTCCTCAGTGGGGAAAATACCCTATGTATATGAATATAATGAAGTAAGTAATTGTGTAGTAAGAAATGACAAATAAGAATTCAGAGAAAAATGGGGAGATTTTTGTGAACTGATGCTAAATGAAGAAGGCAGAACCAAGAGAAAAATATATACAGTCACTACAATCAGGTATTTGAAATATTACAACTCTAAGTAATTAAAAAATGAAAGTCTTGGAGAACAGATCTTAAAAATGTATCTCTTTCTTATGACTTAGAACTAGGGGCCTAATAGGAAATAATATTTTACAGTAGTAATTGTCATAATTGAATTGAGTCCTTGCTTAATTACTTTTCTTTGAGAAAAGGAAAGGATGGTTTGTTCTGGAGGTATAGTAAAAAATGCTGTAAAGAAAAAAACTAAAAATAATATAGACTTTTTTCAAAAATTCCTTGACTTTTACTCTAACTTGAGACATAAAACAAGGAAACCTATGCTTTCCAAAGCTGTTTGCCACCATCAGGAGGGATATTCATTAGAAATACCATAGGGATTGTCTATGAAGGACTTTACATATTCCTTCTTGAATATGCCATTGTTCAGATTTAAGCCTTAGCACACTGCAGTCTCCTAAATGAGATCTGAATTTTTTCAAGAGTTCAGTCTAGGAACCAAGATAGTGACTTGAAGGTGGGAATTTCTGGAAAGTCGTCCCTGAAAAACTCCAAAAGCTATCACGTTATGATTAGTCAAAATTCAAAGGGGCAAAACCCACAGAAAGACTGAATGATACAATTTTCCAGTCCAAGACAATTTAGAAGATCTACAGGAAAAGTCTGTTTCACCAAGACTAGGGATTGGAAAGAGCCACAGTGCAGCCAGGCCACAGTGCAGCCAGGGCAGAGCAAACCAGTCCCACTATTCCAGGAACAACCCACAGGGTGCCTGAATCTGTAGCAGAGGGGGAGGTTTCCAGAACTCTTGGCCCAGGGATCAGCAGGGATTGCTTGAAGGGGTGGTGAGAGAACTCTGTAGCGCCAGAGTGAGCATGGAGCCCTGCCAGCCTCAAAGTAGCCCTGTGGTGGGAACCTATGGAGCCACCCAGTACTTCCAGAGCACTCAGCCCACAGATGATAAGGAGGAGGGAGGTCTCTCTGCTATCGCTGGGGCAGGATTCTGCTGTTTGCCCACATTCAGATCCAGGTCTCAGTCTGGGGCCCCCTACTACCATAGAGGAGCAGGGACCCTCCTCACAGCTTCAGGGCACAGGGAAGCACTTGAGGTCATCCACAGACCAGAGCCTCTCATAAGATTTTGGAGGAATTAAGGTCCCTATGGGTTGTCCCCAACTCCCGCCCCCCCCAAAAAAAAAAGCCTTGGAAGTATGGTAAATTAGTCATGGGCTGAGGGAATGAACAAACAACAAAAAAAGAAGGACCTGACCATAGAAAATTACTTTGGTCCCATGGAGGATCAAAATACACACTCAACAGAACACAAACTCAAAGCGTCTCTATCCAAATCCTCCAAGAACAATAGGGAATGGGTTCAGGCTATGGACAAGCTCAGAAAAGACTTTGAAAAACAAGTAAGGGAGGTAGTGTAAAAAAATGGGAACGGAAATGAGTGATGCAGATAAATCATGAAAACAAAGCAGTTTAGTGAAAGAAATACACAAATATTGAAGAAAATAACATGTTAAAAACCAGTTTAGACCAAGTGGAAAAAGCAACCCAAAAGACATGAGAAGAATGCCTTAAAAAGCAGAATTGGCCAACTGGAAAAGGAGATAAAAAAGCTCTCTGAAGAAAATAACTCCTTCAAATGTAGAATGGAGCTAAGGGCAGCTGATGACTTCGAGAGAACTTCAGGAAGAAATAAAACTATACCAAAAAAAACCCCCAGAAATTAGAAGAAAATGTGAAATATCTCCTTGGAAAAACAACTGACCTTGAAAACAGATCCAAGAGAGATAATTTAAAAATTATTGGGCTGGGGGCGGCTTGGAGGCACAGTGGATAGAACACCGGCCTTGGAGTCAGGAGTACCTGAGTTCAAATCTGACCTCAGATACTTAATAATTACCTAGCGTGTGGCCTTGGGCAAGCCACTTAACCCCATTGCCTTGAAAAATATAAAAATTTAAAAAAAAATTATTGGGCTACCTGAAAGTCATGACCAGGAAAAGAGCCTAGACTTCATTTTTCAAGAAATATATCAGCAAAATTTCCCTGAGATCTAGAAGCAGAGGGTAAAATAGGAATTGAGGGAATTCACCAATCACCTTCTGAAAGAGATCCCAAAAGAAAAACTCCCAGGAATATTATGGCTAAATTCCAAAACTCCCAAGACAAAGAGAAAAATACTACAAGTAGCTAGAAACAAACAATTCAACTACCATGGCTCTGTGGTCAGGATTACAAAGGATTTATCAATATCTACATCAAGGGCTTGGAATAAAATATTCTGAAAGGCAAAAGAGCTTGGCTTACAACTGAAAATCAACTACCCAGCAAAACTAAACATCCTCTTTCGAGGAAAAGATGAACTTTCAATGAAACAGGGGACTTTCAAACTTTCCTATTGAAACAACCAGAGGTGAAGAGAAAGTTTGATCTCCAAGTATAGGACTCAAGTGAAGCATAGAGGGAGTGAACAAGAAGAACTAATTAAGAGGAACTTAATGATGCTGAACTGCATGTATTCCTGCATGGGATTAAGATACTGATAACTCATATGAACCTTCTCATCTATAAGAGCAATTAGAAGGAGCATGTATAAGGCACAGGAGGGAATTGAATATAATGGTATGATATAGTACAAAGATGAAGTCAATGGATGATAAAGAAAAGTATTGGTAGCAAGGGAAAGGAGAGGTAGAATGGACTAAGATATTTCACATGAGAGTCAAGAAAAAGCTTTTGCAATGGAGTGGTGGGGGGGGGGGAAGGTGAGGGAATGAGTGAGCCTTTACTCTCATCAGAAGTGGTTCCCTGAAGGGATAATATACACACTTAATAGAGTATAGAAATCTATCTTACCCTAGAGAAAAATGAGGAAAGAGAATAGGATAAGGAAGACAGGGGAGGGGAGAGGGGGAGTAGGTGAAAGAAGAGAGAGTAATCAAATACAACACACTTCTTAGCAGGGATAGGGTGAAAAGAGAGAGGGAATAGAATAAATGGGAGTGGGGAGGAATAGAATGGAGGGAAATGCAGCTAGTAAAAGTGACTGTGGGAAAAAGATACTGAAGCAACTTCTCTGGTTATGATAAAGAAGGCAACTCATTCCAGAGACAGAGCTGGTGGAATCTGAACACAGACTGAAGTACACTTTTTTTTCCACTCATTTAATTTCTCTTAAGGTTTCTGTTTTTTTGGGGGGGGATTTATGTTTTACTTTCACAACAAGATTATTGTAATAATATTAAATAAATAAACCATAAAAAAGTTGTCTAAATATCCATAGAAGAAAAATTAAGACCAAGAAGATTGCCATTGTCTAGACTATAATGTCCAATTGAAAGGACAACATGTGGACATGCATATCTCTTGATCAGACACTGCGAGGTCTGAGCTGGAGCAGTCTGAATTGCTTTGGGAAATTGCACAGTGCTTCTAGTGACCCATAATTCTAAGTCAAGGCCAGGCTTTTTAGGATCAGCATTTTTCTCATGATATTGTATAGGTGCAAATCACAGAATACCACAGTCTCCAAAGAATTAAAGTTGAGTTACTGAAAAGGTGATAGAAAAGTAGACATGAGCTGATTCTAATATATTATTAACAAAGAATTATGCTAGAGAAGTGGCATAAAGATTGTCAAAAGGACCAGAAAGGAAAACAACTTTGTCAAAGAAAATCCCTAACACATAACAGAAGACTTTTTTCAAAATTTCTGTGACTTCATCTAACAGACATAAAACAGCGAAACCTGTGCTTTCTAAAACAGTTTGCCACCATCAGAAAGGAAAGTCATGGAATTTTTGAAAAGAAGTTTTCCTGGGGCAGCTAGGTGGCACAGTGGATAGAGCACTGGCCCTGGAGTCAGGAGTACCTGAGTTCAAATCTGACCTCAGACTCTTAATAATTACCTAGCCGTGTGGCCTTGGGCAAGCTACTTAACCCCATTGCCTTGCAAAAACTAAAAAAAAAGTTTTCCATTATGTATTTTATTGTGCTCCTACATCTTACCCCCTCCCCTTCTCTTCTTATTTCTCCAAGCATATTTGGACCCCTGTTGTGCCTTAGTTTTGTCTCATATAACAGATCTTTTAATCTTATCACCTTTCATCTAGACTATTACAGTATAGTCCTCATTGGGCTCCCTGTATTATCATTTTTTTTGGTTGGTTTTTTGGGGTTTTTTTTGCAAGGCAATGGGGTTAAGTGGCTTGCCCAAGGCTACACAGCTAAGTGTCTGAGGTCAGATTTGAACTCAGGTATTCATGACTCCAGGGCCAGTGCTCTATCCACTGTGCCATCTAGCAGCCCCATTCCCTTTGTTATCTTTATTCTTTTTAATTCATCTTCCACCCAGTTACCAAAATAGATAATCCTAAAGTTCAGGTTTTACTGTGTCATCTTTCTGCTCAATAAGGATCAGTAGCTCCCCATTGCCTTTAGCTTAAAATATAGACCCTCCCAATTGACTTCTAAAGTCTTTCACTATCTGATGTTAGCTTGTCTTCCTACTCTGCACATTACTTTTAACTCACTGTTGATAACCTCCTTGCTGTCCACCATTCATCACAGTTAATCTCCCACTTCCATGTCTACATAATCTGTCCCCTCCATGCTGGAGTGCTCCTCATCTTCTATTTTTTGAAACCCCTAGCTCCCTCTAAACTTAGATCAAGTGCTTCCTCCTTCAATAGGTCGTTCCTGGTTCAAGTACTTGCTAATTGCTAAACTTCCCTAATAATTTTTTGTAGCTGTACTGTATTCATTTCTTTGTGAATATGTTGTAGTCACATAATAGGCTAGAAACTTCTTTATAGCAGGAAATGTCTCACTTTTGTAATTGTAGCCCTGGATTCTAGCACATAATAGTTGTATCTTAAATGCTTATTGATTAATAGTTGGGTTGCAGATTCATATGGGAGTCAATAATCATGATGAAATGTCAGTTCCTTTAAGACTTTCAGTCTTATACAGTTGGTGTGACTTCATCCTTTAGGTATGATATCTTTTAACACCAGTTAATGAGGTCTTTTGGAAGAGTAAAGAATAGAGAGGAGGCAAACGTTCTTTTGAGCTAACATAATTAGATTAAAAATATAGGATAATATTCTCTTAGCTTAAAAATTGAACTTGATGATTGGGGAGGGTCGCTACTAATAAAAGTAATAGCATTAAAATTGTTACTGGCTTTCTAGTGGTGACTGATTTCAATACTCAAGTGCTATGCAAGTCAATGATGTTTATATTTAGGGATGACTTCCTAAATAACAATATCAGGACCAGTATCTATTATAATCTTTTTTTTTGAAATTGGAATTATAAATAAAACCTTTTTTTAATTGTGGGGATTAATATGTACTGGAGCTTTTAAATGACTCAGAATTCATTATCATTTGAAAATATCAGATTCGTGTATACATGTTCTTATCCTTTCTTAACATTTTTTAATGAGTTAGAAAATGTCTTTTACTTTTGTGGGCATTCATATTCTAATACTGATAGCTTAATACTAGCTAATGAAAAGGTTTTCCAGCACTTGAATGTGAATTATCATTTTGTAAACTCTTGTGGTTTCAAACTTTTATTTTTCACCATATGAAATATGGTGAAATTATCTGATCTTTGTAATTTGTAAAAAAAAAAAACCTAACAAAACTTTACACTTATGTTGTGCTATGTTGAGATTGTTGGTTTCATGGCATTATTAAAAAAAAATCTGTTGTCATTTTTATTCAAGAAGAAAATTTGAGGAAGTTCTGAATATGGGTTATAAATACCATTATTTTATTAGAAATAATGTTATAAATTGAGTGTTACATTTGTCTATTATTATTTGAGTCCCACTTCTGACACATACTGTCTTTGTGAGCTTGATCAATTCATGTAACCTCTCAGTGCTCTAGACTTCTTTCTGTAACTATTTGGGTATAGAATTAGTGCTGACCTGAATTACTGAAAGGAACTTCCTTATCCAGGAGTTTCCTATACCAGTAAAATAAGAGGACTAGTCTTGACTTTAGATTTAAAAAATATTTAGTTATTCTTTCTTGGGCTTATCTGGTAACATATAAATTATTCTAACTGTTCCTTGGGTCTCCAAAGGCAGTGTATTCTTCTATTTATCCATTTCATTTCTCCCATTAATTTTATTTTGATAACTTATACCAATGACATAAAGTAGAATATTCTCTGATTCATTTTGGGGAATCTCAGTCTATATTTCTGAAAATAACATATTAAAATTACATCTTTAAGGTACTAATGTTGGTACTGTAGCAAAAACATGAATGAATTAGAGGTTTCTTTTGTTTTTGTAAGTATGTCATTATGGTATGCTAGCTTGTAAATATGTTAGTTTTTTAGTTTGTTCATTTAATATTATAGTATGAATTTAACAATGTTATTCCCAAATCTTATGGGTTTTATAAAATATTTTTAATCTCAACTTATTTACCAATTAATAAAAGATATGAAAAGCTAAAGAAAGAAATTCCAAGTAATGCTGCCAAAACATTACTATAAACTGTCTATACTGTTGAAAAGCATCGAGTTCCAGGTAGAAGGAAAATTTATATTTTTTGGCTACTTCAAAATTGAATTTCTGGTGTAAGCTTCTACTTTTTTGGTGTCATGTAAATCAAAATCTCCTTCCTGTCTCCCCCCACCAAATTCTTTTATCTCAAAGTAATCTTTTTTCTTTATTAATTTATAACTTCACAGTGCATTTTAACAGAAGATGGAAATCAATATAAATATGAGAAACTATGTCTATGTGCTGGAGCTAAACCAAAGTTAATAGCTGAAGGAAATCCATATGTATTAGGAATTCGTGATACAGACAGCGCTCAGGTAATGTTTTAAGACTGTAGTATGTCACCGAACAATTCAAATGAACATCAGAGAAAGAAGTAGGAAACAGAAGTCATTTTCAAAATAGTTCTTAGAATATTTCACTCATTTTTAATAAAATTCATGTAAACTTTCCCATAAAATATTTTAGATTCAATTAAATTAGGTACATTTTTCTTAAAGCATCAAACTATATATTTTCATGTATATATATATATATATGTATATATATATATATAAAATAGTTCAAGTATATATTTGAAAAAGTTCAAATACTTACTAAATAATTTATTGCAAAAGAAAGAAAAGAGACCAATAATAGACAACAGATGAACTTCACTAATATATCAACACTTTCTTCAAGAAGAAAATTTGGGGGCAGCTAGGTGGCCCAGTGGATAGAGCACTGGCCCTGGAGTCAGGAGTACCTGAGTTCAAATCCAACCTCAGATACTTAATAATTGCCTAGCTGTGTGGCCTTAGGTAGGCCACTTAACCCCATTTGCCTTGCAAAAAAAAAAACCTTAAAAAAAGGGAAGAAGAAAATTTGAGGAAGTTGTGAACATAGGGAATAAAAAAAGAACATCATAAAAAATGAAGTTCATTGGAGAGGAAATGATTTGTTTTTAAGTGGAAATCATATCTAAATAAATTATTCGTGTACATACAAAACCATCAGTTTGCTAAAGGAAAGATCAAAATCAAAACTGAATTAGAAAAAATTGTAGAAATAAAAAAATCATGACATGCTTTTCAGACAACCTCACCCTGACCTATTAAAACAAGCTATCCTGCCCTCTAGGAAAGGACCAAATGACAACATAAACTATCCTCAATTTGTATAAAAGCTTAAACAATGAAAAGCAGTTGCCATAATAAGAAAGCCAAGAATAGTTTGTCACTTTAAATCAGCAAATATTTATCTCTTTGTCAAGTGCGAGAACCTGGCACAAAAAGGCAACACTGGTTTAGAATATAAAGTCATTTGCAAAAGCTTTTGGAAATAGATGGTAAAAGATTATGAGTAGAATTATACCATGAAACAGAAGGAGTGGAAGGTAAAATGACTGAAAAAGAAAATCTGTCCTAAATATCAATTAAGCATTTCAAAAGCATTTCAGTATGAAGCTAGAAGGATAATAAAACATGACAATTAGAAGAGATTTGTATATTTAATATGCTTGTACATGTACAATTTATATCAGGGAGGGAGGGAGAAAAGGGAGAAAATTTTCAGAGGGAGAACAATTTGCAATTCAAAATTTTCCAAAAATTAATATTGTAGACTGTCTTTACATGTAATTGGGGCAAAAATAAGATACTTTTAAGGGAAAAAAAAGAGAAAAGATCAGAAGTATTTATACCACAAACTCTTTTCTATTGGCATAGAGATACCACATCTTAACTCTTAATATGGTGTTTGTGACAGTGGAGATAACATGTTTGAAATCTTAACTCTTGGGGTGGTAGCTTGTTGTGTTGAAAAATACATGTTTTCTTCAAGTTTATCATTTATAGGGTAATTAGAAACTAACATAAACTGCAACCATAATTGATCCCTTGTTAAATTCATATTTTGACCCAAATTTGGCACAAGATATTCAGCACTGGTACAAAAGGAAAAAAGTTTTTTCATTACTGAAAGAGTTTTGCTGAATATGAGCAATTAGAAATGGTACTAAAGAAAACAGACAAAAGAAACAGTTAAACCACATTAAATATTCACAGAGATTGTATTGGAGGGAATACAATTTTTTCAGATTGTTGAGATGAAAACGGGTAGATATTGAGCAGCTGGACAAAACAAATATTATTGCATCTGGAAAAAAAATTAGTTGAGAAAATATCAGTAACACTTGCCCATAAACTATAAAATCTTTAGTTTTTAAGGTATAAGAAAGGAACAGTATTTGTAAAACACACAGTATTAAATTGGCCACATCTTTAGTTAAATAGTTGACTGAAAGATCAAACCATAAGATACAAGAGCCTTGCATATCATTTGATGACTGTAAAAAAAGTTACTTGATACATGGAAAAAATACTACTGTTAATTTGTATTTCCAGTACAGTGTATCTTATGCATTTGCCAGGATTATAAAAGATTCTATGATGTGCGGCAGTGTAATTTTTCAATCTTCTACAGAGTCAGACTATGATAAGGTAGAAAAAGCACTGAGCTTGAGGTAACAGGACCATTATAGTCCTATACCTCTACTACCTGTTACCTGTATGACTTTGGGCTATTTGGTTAATGTCTCAGGAACCCATTTACTTTATCTGTAATATGAAGCAGTTTGACTAAATGATCTTTAATTTCCATTCCAATTCCAACTCTGATTCTGTGATGTAATTGCAGCAAAGATGTTTATTATTGTCAAGGAAAACATCTGTCACCAATAAAGATAGGATTCCCAAGGGATAGAGAAATCTTTTTGGTGTACCTGTTGGCAAATGGTATTGTCTTGAGTGTCTCAAGTCATGACACATTTATCGTTGCAAAACTAAAATCCTGTGGAAATAAATAGGCAGCAGCATAAGAGATATTTGAATATTTCCTTTAGATTGCAGATCCCATTTTATTGATGCCTGCGCATCCTATGTCTTGTCTTGTCTTGGTCTTTTCATAAATTTGGTATAGAGTATGCATTTGCTAAAGGCTGTCTTCAATTTCCCCTGACTTTATGAAGATACCCAATAGGTCTCTGTTTTTATGTAAATATGTTTAATATTTAATACACTTGATTGTTATTTTCCATGAGACTTCTTTCAAAATTTTTGACTTTTCCTCTGAAATACATTTTTTTAATGTTTTATGCTTTAACTTTGTAATTATTCTTTCATCAGGGTTTCAGACATGAAGCAAATATCTTTAAAAGATTTTTGAAGTCATTATTTTAGGGGAAAAATACAGAAATTCAGTTCTCTGAGACTGTTCATTTCAGTATGGATAAGAACTGTCTTTCATCAAATTTGCTCCTCTGAAAATAAATCCCAAAATATGATCATTTCCTAACATCAGCGATTCATACCTAAATCTTGATTCATTTAATATGTTTCTATTGACCTTTCAAAATTCTTAAAATATCTAAGGAGTCATCCCATTTCTTTAGACAGAGTTGAAATGACAGAGCTAAAATGGTCTGAAGCTAGCCTAAATGAGACATCATTTTGAGCCCTGTAATCATCTATCAGACTAACTCTGAATTGCCCAAAGTACTAAATGAAACACAAACTAAATTCAGCTTCAGTTTTGCAGCCTTAGTGTCATAGATTGTTAACAATTTTACAGTAGTATAATAGATAACAATTTTAATGAGTTGTTACAGCCATTTTTTATATTTTATATTTTTTATTTTTTAGGTCACTCAGACAATAATGTTAATTTTTTTTCACTTCTTTTAGAAGAGACATTTTGAAGCAAGGGAGATGTCCTATTCTGTCAGGATCACAAAAGGTCTAAAAAAATTAGTTGGAACCATAATGATACTTCCCATTAGGATAGTATGTGTCAATTCCATCATTCCTATTAAATGACTGACTAGCCATAAGAAAGATGGTATGGGTCAGTGTCATATTAGTGAACTAAATCCAGCACTAATGTAATGATCCCCCTGCCTTTGTTGAGAAAATTGAACAGATTAAAGTTTCAGTCAGTACTGATATAGGGTTCATCAACAACAGCCTCTGTACTTTCAGATTCAAAGAGAGAGGGGAGGGGCAGCTAACTGGCCAGTGAATAGAGCATAGGCCTCTGCAGTCAGGAGGACCTGAGTTCAAATATGGCCTCAACACTTAATAATTGCCTAGCTATGTGACCTGAGGCAAGTCATTTAACCCCATTGCCTTAAATAAATCAAAAATTCAAAGAAAGAGGGGATAGAGTCATATAAAAATGTCTCTAAAAGAGTATAGAAAATGTGAACTAGTTAGGTGTGCTATAAGAAGATGAAACTATACAGTAAATATAGTACACTGAAATGGTCTGAAAAATATGATAGAAGAGATCAAGGGATATCATAAAATAATAATAGCTAATATTTATGTAATGCTTTAAGATTTACAAAGTACTTTAATAAATTATCTGTTTGGGCCTCATAACAATCCTGTGAGAACAGCTTGAAGAAAAAATTAAAGGAGAATATGAACACATGATTTGGGATTTCACAATGAAAAAGTAAGGTGGTACTGGTTACCTCTATAAACTAAAACATTTGGCTATAAAATTATTATGGGGTTTTCTTGCTTCAAATATTGCCCAGTACTGCTATAAGATTTCTGATTGCTCTCTCTTCAATATAGGAATTTCAAAAACAACTCACTAAAGCTAAAAGAATAACAATCGTTGGGAATGGGGGCATTGCACTTGAGTTAGTGTAAGTATATTTTGTGCTTCTTAATAAATAGCTCTGGGATTTTAAGTGATTATTGGTGAACTAGAAGATAAAAATGCTGTTAGCTGGAAAAAATATTTGAAATACTTTTTATTAATTTTCAGAGATAGTATTAGACTTGATTTTTCCAAATATTAGAATGTGAAAATAGAATCAATAATAGTAGTGTTTTTAATACAGTTCTTTCAGCAGCAGAGCCCTTTAAGTTTGATTAACATGTATTTTCAATTCAACATAGTTGTATATATAGGTTTCGAAAAATACTGTTCCATATCCTGCAATGGTTAATAAATTCATTGGTTCCACTTTACTTTTGTACTTTGTTCTTGCACTGCAAGTTGGTAGCTAAGATTTTTATGCTAAGATACTAGGTTTAACCTAAAATACAAAAATACCGAAAGTTTACTACACCTCTGAGTAAGGAGTAGTCTCTCTAAAGATAAAATATGCAAAATAAAGCATTTTCTACATCTAAAACCCTCGTTGGTTACTCTTGTTCCAGATTATTTCCCTGCTCAGCAGAAAAGCAAATAATGGTTAAATCTTACTGAAAGTTGAGCAAAGATAAAAAGTTTTCTCAATGTTCAATAATCTGACTTATCATCAAATCATTTCTTAAGTGGTTGATTGTATGTAGTGTTATTCTAAGAAATTTAACATTATATAGTGCAGTGGGAAATTTGTTGGGTTTATAGTTAGGATGTGCTTTCAGATCCTACTTACTTTCTGTATGACCTTGGGCAAAAAAACTTAATTTCTTTAGACCTTGGTTTCCTCCAATGTAATATGAAGGAGTTGGTTAGGACAGATTTCTATTTGTGTCTTTATTGGGGATGTAGAATGAACCAAGATATTTTTAAAAAATTGCATGGTATGTATATAAATTTTTAAATATATACATTTATATCTATAGCAGAACACATCAAATATCTAATTTACATAGGGATATTTCTTTGATCAGTTCAAAAAGGAATAACACCCTTGAGTGATCAGGTTTTTTTTTTAATTTTCTAAAATTGAAATATATATATATATATATATATATATATATATATATATATATATATATATACATATATATTTCTGTTCCTTAGGAATCTTCTTATTCTTGTGTGACTTATTAGGATTGTATTAATTTTTTGAAGTATTTTCCATTAAATTAACAATATTTTTCCTCTTTCACTTGAAAAATTTCCTCCTCTTATTTGTCACTAGTGCTATAATCCCTATAGCATCTTCTTAATTTTTGTTGCTGGTAGGAATGCTAGTCATAGTTAGCAAGATAAAAGGAGGAATGCATCTTTGAGTTTCAAGAATTAATAGTGTCTTCTTCAAAATGGCATACTTTTTTTTATTATTTTACAAGTATGTGGTTACCTATTATCTCTAAATCTACCCACTATTTTGCTTTCTTTTCTTGCATTAGTGCCTTCTTAGAAACAAAAGCATCATTTTCCCAATTGTTAGATTTGAGAATTTTGTTTGAAGAGACCTAGTTAGTATCAAAACAAACAATAAAGAAATCCGTTTTTCCTTATGTCTCTACACATAAAACTAATTATAATTAATGTTAATATTATTCTTTTACTGGTTTTATAAAAACAGTACAATAAATTTGTTCCATAGAAAGAGTATTATTATACATGGGAGATGCTTCTTAGATAGTTAGAATTTGTACTATAAAAGCTTAAAATAAATTTTTCTGGAATAAGCCAGTGTAAGTTACCTGAACTGGTCATGATAACCCACAATGTGAAAGGAGACAGGTGCTGAGACTAATGCTGCTTGCTGCCCCTTTTAGGAATATTTAAAAGTGTTGAGAACTTTTCCCATCTAAAATTAAGGGAAGGGACAGTATGACTTATGAACTGTGTTTTGCCTGACTACACATGTATAACCTATATCAAATTGCTTGCCTTCTCAATTGAGGGGAAAGGAGAGAGAGAGAGAGAGAGAATTTGAGAGAACTTAAAATTTTTACATGTAATAATGTGGGAGAAATAAAATATTAAATCCATGTCTGAAATGCAAAAAAAAAAAAAAAAAGGAAAACCTAAAGGAAGAAACCGCACTATTCTTGGGGAAGAATTTTGGTTGTGGGTTCATCTCCTAGTTTGATTCCTCAAGAAAGTAAATTCCCCAGGAGCAGAAGCTCCTTAAGCATCAGTGGAGCCTTTTTAATTCCTATAACAAGATGAAGTGTTGCAAGCATGCCTTTAGGATGCTGCTGTTTGAGTCCTAGTGGGAAAGTTGGTGGTTTTCTTTAAGGTGTATTCTCAACTTTGAGTACAACAAACTTTCTTCCAGGGAATCTGTACTACTTGTGACTTTCTTTTCAAAAAATGGCCATGTGTTCAATTTTCTGAATGTTAAAGTATTTTAGTAGTATATGTGGATATAATGTTACCATAGTATCTCTGCAAAGGGACAATAGTTGAGAGCCTGTTAGATGAGGAATGTTCATTAGAAGAGTGATTTTTCCCAAATTGCTTCTGCACTGAATCACCATTTAAAGGATGTATATTTTCCTTGTGTAAGTTCTTAAATACACTCTCAACCTCTGCACTCTTGTGGATAATCTTTGGAGTTACTATAGTTGAATATTTCATCACCTTGTGGCCAACTTGGTGATAAGACTTCTTTGAACTTCTTTAGACTGGTCCTAAAATAGTCTGCCATTGGGTCTGTGCTTTTAGCCTTCAGGACTTCTGAGAGCTTGCACTCCATTGGCATATCATTTAAGAATCCAAGCTTGGGGGTAGCTTGGTGATGCAGTGGATAGAGCAATTGGCCCTAGAGTCAGGAGGATCTGAATTCAAATGTGGCCTCAGACACTTAATAGCAGTGTGACATTGGGCAAGTCATTTAAGCCCAGTGTCATGTAAAAACAAACATCCAAACTTGAATCCCCCCCCTCCTAATGAGGTATCAGAATAACACTTCAGTGGAGGTTACTGGAGTAACCTATTATAACCAGATTTTAAAAAGTTAATAAAACAAAATACCATTGTGAGCCCTAAACTGGAATAGGGGTTTAATAAATTTAGAGAGAAAATGAAATTTAGAGATCTTAGATCAATCCCCTAATTTTGCACATGAGCTTGCCCATAGGTAGTAAATAATAGAACAAGAATTCAAACCCAAGTGACTTTTTGTTTTATACCATAATGCCTCTGGGAAATAGATTTGTCTCATAGATAGACAGACCCTTCTGTGTAGCAATTTTCACTGAACAGTATTTTGCTAGTAATTATTATAAATTGATCATTGGTGGGTTCTTTTTGTGTATTGAATAAGTTCCTTTTATAAATCTACAATAAGCTTTTTTTTTTTTAATGGTTTTTATTAAGATATCTTAACAAAATGGCACACCTCTCTCATGGTGGGAGAGGGGCCTTACAATAAGCTTTTATTCTAAAGATGCGTGGCACATTTTTTCAATTTGACTCAGGATGTATTTTATTCAAAAGTCAGTTGTTGCTTATAGAGTTAAATATTCTTTTGGCAAATTATTTGTATCTTCTACTGATGAAGTTTAATATCTTCTTCAGGTATGAAATTGAAGGCTGTGAAGTGATTTGGGCTATTAAAGATAAAGCAATTGGGAATGCTTTCTTTGATGCTGGAGCAGCAGAATTCCTGACCTCAAAGCTTACTTCTAAAAAATCTGAAGCTAAAACTATATGTAAGAGAACCAGATATACAATAGAAGGTAAACTTTTAAAAAATTATTTCCCTTTCCTTTCTAACTAGAACAATTTTGTTACTTTAAGTCAGAGAACAGTTAGTAATATTTAGAAGGTCTGATAGTGCCTGTGACAAGCAAGTTATATATCTTTATATATCTACTCCTCCTAACTCAGTGTTTTGGGGCATTAGAGAAGGTATAACTAGCATTTAAAGCCACAACTGTATTTGCTCCCAAACACAGGTCAAATGCACAAATTCAGAGACTGCTCTTGGGAAAACAAAAAAAAATTCTCTTTATTTTAGAGTGAAACAAAAGAGGGAGAGTATGAGGGGAGAGGTTAATGTTGAGTGTTTTATAGGCATATAAGGCAGAAGAAGGATCATGTTTGGATGACCTCCTTTCTGCTTAAATAGGCTCAGAGACCCTTCTTTTTTTTTTTTTTTTTTTGGCAAGGCAATGGGGTTAAGCAGCTTGCCCAAGGCCACACAGCTAGGTAATTATTAAGTGTCTGAGGCCAGATTTGAGCTCCTGACTCCAGGGCTGGTGCTCTATCCACTGCACCACCTAGCTGCCGCACTGGGACTCTTCTTGAAAGAAGCAAGAGTGAAGTAGAGGTGGTAAGGATGAAAAGGTGCAAGAAATTTTAGAGAAGATAAGATTTAGATCAGGTACTGTAGGAAGTGTGATAAAGAGTTGATTAGAAAAAAAATAAAAAAACAGTTGATTAGAGAAGAAACAATGGTTTATTACATTAGTAGTGGCTCAGCTGTGTAGCCTTGGGCAAGCCACTTAACCCCATTTGCCTTTGCAAAAACCTAAAAAAAAAAAGAAAAAGAAAACAATAATAGTGGCTCAGGTCAGCTTAGTTTACAAATTTGTAGCTGACAAAATCAGCCTAGTTGTGTGACTCCTTTGGATGCATTTCAGTGGCATACAAATATAAATGAAGAAAATGCAAGGATGTCCATTAAAATTGAGAATTCGATGAACTGGGAGGTATTTACAACTTGGAGTTAAGAAAGAAATTCAGAATGTACTACCTAAACCTGAGCTTCAGAACATATCCAGGGGTACTTTGACTTGTATACAGTTTTTACTTTTTTGAGCCTGATTTCTTTGTTTTCAGAAAGTGAAAAGGAAGCAAGTGCTGTAGCTGATGCTGGTAATCTAGGCAGTGCCTTGGGACCTGATTGGCATGAAGGTTTAAATCTTAAAGGAACAAAAGAGGTAAATGTTTTATATCTAATGAGTTTCTATAACTGCAAATTTTATATATCTCCCTGAATTGACAAAAAACATGAAATATTTTTAAAAAGTAGTGCAGAAGATGTTTTTCTGTATCATTTTCTAATTTACTATGTAGGAAAGCATTTGCTTTATCCCTCCTGATTCATAGCTAAAACAGGTTGTTAATTCTCTTTTGAAAATAGTCCAGGGATAGCCCAAATTGCATTGGTAGCCTATTCGAGTTTTTATTATGCAATCCCTATGTTAAATTAAATGTCCTAATGTATTTTCTTTTTCTTTTTTTTTTTTTTTAGTTTTTGCAAGGCAATGGGGTTAAGTGGCTTGCCCAAGGCCACACAGCTAGGTAATTATTAAGTGTCTGAGGCCGGATTTGAACTCAGGTACTCCTGACTCCAGGGCCGGTACTCTATTCACTGAGCCACCTAGCCGCCCTCGTAATGTATTTTTAAAACACTTATTTTTAATAAAATTTCTTTACCAGAAGATTTATTTATATACTCAGTGTCACTAATATTCTTTCATGACCTTAAAGATGACTAAAACATTTTATAAATAATTTATTTAATTAAACTGATTTTTTTTTTAACTTAACCCTAATCCTTACATCTCAAAAAAATACAGTTACATTCATTAAGTGTCTGTTGAGTTGCACAGCACTGTGCTGAGATCCAGGAGAGAAAAAGTTTTGCTTCAATATGGTTCCTGGTTTCAGAAAGCTCATAAGTAAGGAGACAAAACACAAACACAGAGAGCTATGATATGCTATATACATGATAGCATGTTGTTTTGTACTTTGTAAAATCTGAGCAGGAGGATCATTACCAGCTGGTGATGAGAAAGGGCTTCTTAGAGGAGGTCATATATGAGATGAGCTCTAAAGGAATGGGATGGGATGAGGGGAGAAGGAGAGGAGGAAGGGAGGAATGGGACGAAGACAAATAAGGACATGCAAAATCTATGTAAACATGGGCACCAAGGTCCGGCAGGAGAGTGACCATGAGGCAGAGAGTACATTGGTTCTGATAAAATGGGAAGGATGGTTTAGAGCAGGAGGAGAGTGGAGGCAAAAAGAGACATTTATATAAAGCAGCTTATAATCCCTGTAGGGTAATGGTAAATGGGATAGAGATGAGGGGCAGGGGAGGATTGTACTGCACTACATCCTAGGAAATCATCACACCTTCTTGAGAGAGTTTTGCAGGCTCCTTGAGGGCTAGGAACATTACATTTTTGTCTTTTATCCTATGTGATTGGCATTTAGTAGGCATTTAATAAATGCTTTTAAATGTTTTTATTAATGTAAAAGAAGTAACAAGCTATGTGAGTGAATGGGATTGCCACTAGAGAGACTGTAGAGGGAAGAAGTGCAGCCTAAAGATAGATCTTTGGAGTATCTCTGTATGAAAGGATTAGAAATCTTAGTTTCACAATCAGATTAGATTAGATGATTTCCCTCTAGTTATTCCTATTATTCTCCATCCCTTCCCTAACCTTAGATTACTTTGTATTTATTTATTTATTCATGTACATATTGTTTCTGCTCAGTAGATGGAATCTCTTTCAGGGTAGAGATTTTTTTTCATTTTATTTTTGTGAGATAGATTGAGAAGACATGTATGGTTTGCTTCATATTGAAGATCTCATTACATTATCTTTTCCTTCCTTCAGATTTGCTTATTGCTGTCTTGGCACTGTAATCTCTCCAGTCACTCAGACTCACAATTCTTGTGTCATCCGTTGTTCCTCACTCTCTTGACCCCTTATATACATTTAGTTTTAGTGCAGAGCTTTTCATTATTACTGAGCCAGCTAGGTGGCAGAGAAGGTAGAGAACTGAGCCTGAAATTAGGAAGTCCTGGGATTCAAATTCTGTCTCATAACACTAAGTACAAGTGACTTCACCTCTTTTTGCCTCAGTTTCCTTAGCTGTAAATTGGGACTCATAACAGCAATGACCTCCTGAATAAAATGATATTTGTAAGGCATTTAGCATTGTGCTGGTGCATAGTAAGCACCATAGAAATGCTACATCTTCCATCTCTCTTGCTATTCCCCTTCTCTTTAATCACCACCCTAGTTCAGACTCTTATCATCTTTCCCCTGGCCTATTACAACAGCCTCCTAATCAATTACCAATTTGTAAATTATAAGTAAATACACATTTGTATATTAGTGGTACATCTTTTAAAATTACGTGTATTCAAAAAAAATCTAGGAACTTGTAAATCTCAATAATAGTAGTTGAGTGGGGTGAATTCTGGTTCAAACCTTGTCTGAATGGCTAAACTCAGAATCTATATTCCATGTCACTTTGGAAGGAAGTTTCTAGCCCTTGGCTCTTTTTTGCTTAGCATTTTTATGAATAATAGCAATGAATTTACATCTTTATAGCACATTAAAATTTTCAAAAGTATTTTACATACTTCTTATGAAATCTCTAAGTCCATTGTAGACTTTTTGCAGCATTAATATTACAAGTATTATTATCCTCATTTTATGGTCAAAGAAACTGAGGTGTGATTTACTTGGGAAAATCCCTAGATAGCATGCTTATCAAATCTATAGATGACAAATTTCAATTACAGCTAGGTAAAGTCAGCAATTACAGATAGGTAGAGATACAGAATCAGGAACCAAAAAAGATCTTGAATGGAAAAAACATTGAATCAAATCTAATTAGATATCTTAATTGTAATTGTTTATATAATTGTTAAATCCTACACCTGTGAGTTGAGTCAAGATGGCAGAAGTATGGCTAAAAAGTAGTATAATATAAGACAATAGTGTGGTAAGGTAGCCAAAAAAAGTCTAATAAGATTTTTAGAATGACATGATGACACTGCCTAGGAAAGTGCTATCTCAGCTATACTCCTTCCTTGTGCAGATTCTAATTAGGAATATTATGTTTAGTTCAGGGTACCATATTTTAAAGGACAACTAGTTGACACAGTGGATAGAGTGTAGGCCTGGAGTCAAAAGGACCTGAGTTCAAATCCAGTTTCAGACACTAGCTGTGTAATACACTTAAACTCTGTTTGCTTCAGTTCCTCATCTATGCAATAAACTGGAGAAGGAAATGGCAAACCACTCCAGGATCTTTGCCAAGAAAACCCCAAAGGGGGTCACAGAGAGTTGAATATGTTTGAAATCACTCAACAACCATATTTTAAGGACATTATTAAGCCGAAGAGCATGCAAAGGAGAACAAGTAGAATGATGAAGGGACCAGATAAAGATTTGTCATTGTTTTGGGGAGGAGAGTGAAAGATTGTAAGTTATGTGTGGAGAATACAACTGCAAAATTCTAAATTTTAGAGGTTCTAAAATCTCCTAAGACAAGCATAAACATACACAATCTATTTTCATTAACTATTTTTTTTAATTTCTCATGGACCATTTCAAGTGTACATTAGGAGCATAGAACTATGGGATAATAGAGTTAAAAAAATACACCCTTAACTAATTTTCCTTATAAAAATGGGAAAAAACCCATTCCTGTGAATTTTAAGTGAGTTGCCTAAGATTATACAGTAAGGGTTCAAATAAGAACCCAAGTAAAACCTGTGATTTTCTGTAAACCTAAGTATTTGTTGATCTACCAGATGATTCTTTTCTTCCAATTTAAATGCAATCCATTTAAACATTTGCTTCAGAGACTCTAGAAGTGATTATTCAGAGGCAAGCCATATAACTTATAAAGTTAATACTGAACACTGGGTCCCCCCCAAAAATGGTTATTTTCTGTATGTGTGTACTTGTACTCACTTTCTCAGACACTCATCACTCTACAGTTTTTTTGTAGTCAGGAACTAAGGATGAACATGCTTCGTGTTCCCAGTGATCCCTTTTTCTCTAAATCCAGTGGTCTTTTTTCAGGCCTCCTCCTTCTTGATCTCTCTGCAACATTTGATTCTTTTGACTACTTGTTTCTTCCTGAAAACTTTACTCTTTGGATTCTGTGACATTGCTCTCTCCTGACTTTTTTTTATAGGTTTTAATCACTCCTGTTCAAGTCTCCTTTGATGAATCATCATCTATCTCTTGCTCTTATATGGTCATCTGTCATTTGCTTCTCTTCTCTCTATATTTCTCCCATTGGTGATTTCATCTGCTTCT
This sequence comes from Macrotis lagotis, assembly GCF_037893015.1. Lineage (NCBI taxonomy): Eukaryota > Metazoa > Chordata > Mammalia > Peramelemorphia > Peramelidae > Macrotis > Macrotis lagotis. The sequence continues at coordinate 190,313,255 of NC_133664.1, read as the reverse complement.
GATGTTTCAAGTATCACTTTGATATTTGAAAAAGAACCAGGTCTGTGATTTCACCAGTATAGGAAATCTTCCTTCACTGACACAGGCCAGCAGTTTCTCTGAAAAGTGAATTTTAGAAAACTGCCCTTTAAGGCACAGAAATTTAAGGGACTTGGCCAAGACCACACAAATAGGATGTCAGAGGTTGACTTGAATTCCAATCTTGGTTTCAAGTCATATCTACTTCTGAGGGTCTAGACCTAATTTCACCCAAATGCCAGTCCCACATTATCAGCTATCTGATGGACATCTTCTCTTAGACTATAGGTAGGCATCTTACACTGAACATGTCTAAAAACAGAACTCATCTATTTCCCATAAGTTTATTCCCTAATACTTGCCAATTTGGGGCAAGCAGTAACAATAACAGTGATTTTAGGTTTTCATACTACAATTTTCATCTTTTATCCTCACAACTCTGGGAGACAGGGGCTATTATTATTTCCATTTATAGATAAGGAAACTAATCTATAATTTGAGTGACTTGCCCAAGATCACATAGTTAATTAAGTGTTCTAGATTGAATTCAAACTCAGTTGTCCTTAACTCCTGTGCTCTATCCACTCTGCCACCTAGTGGCCCTTAGGTTAGCTCCAGCCTCAGTCACCTAAATTCATAACCTTTTCTTGTTATTACACATTCTCTTTGATGTTTACCTCCACAGCAGCTCTATAATTTATCTTTTTTCCTCTCTGCTCATATCTTGTTATTGTTCAGCTACTTCAGTCATGCCTGACTCTTTGTGACCTCATTTGGGGTTTTCTTTGCAAAAATACTGGAGTGGTTTGCCGTTTCCTTCTTCAGCTCATTTGACAGATGAGGTAACAGAAGTAAACAGAGTTAAGTGACTTGCTGAGGTTCATAGAGTTAGTAAGAGTCTGAGGCTAGGCCCAGCTATGCTACATAGCTGCCCTATTCATTCTACCACTGCCCTAGATTATTCCCCTTTCTTGTGGATTACTAAAATGGCCTAATTATTTTCTCTACTTCCATTCTTTCTTCCTTTCTAGTCTGCCTTCCACATAATTGCCACAAGTAATTTTTCAAAAATAGCTAACCATCTAACTCCTAAATCAAAAACTTTCAATCACTTCCCATTACTTCTAGGATAAAACAGATTGTCTTTTATTGTCCTTCCACAGTCTGGTTTCTTAGTGCTTCTCTTTCAGTGTTTGGTGCAATAGGTACTTAAATGTTTTTTGTTTGATTCATGAGTTCTGCATTGTACCCAAATTGAACTCCTCTAGGTGCCCCAAAATCACCATTTATTTTCCATCATTTGCATTGACAAAAATTGTTCTCCCCTCTCCCTCCTGTGTATACTTGGAATGATTTCTCTCTGCCTCTGAAGCTTTAACCCAGGTGACACTTCCTCTGTAAAACTTGTTGATCACTCAGTTTTTAGTATTCTCTTTTCTAATTTCCTGGTCCTAAATTTATTTTTGTACTTGCCTTGTTTTATTCCCTTCCCCCCAGAAGACAGGTACTGCTTCACTTTTGGTTTTGTATGCAAGTCATTTGAGACAAGTTTATTTGTTGAATCATACTATAAATTCCTGTAAATTAAAATATTAAAAGCTTTATAAATACCACAAATGAATTATTATTCCTAATGTTATGTTTTATGGTAACCAGCAAATTTCCTTTTTTATTTTTAGTTTTCCCACAAAGTTCACATTGAAACCATGTGTGAAATTAAAAAAATTTATCACCAGGAAGAATTTAAGCAACTGAAGAAAACATCCTTGACTCTTCCAGGAGATTGTCAGGATAAGTCAACTGATAAAAGTAAGTATCAAAATAGTTTACAACTATTTATGATCTGTTGTACTTTTCATATATATCATTTCAAACTTCAGGTATATAGGCACTATATAAATATATTAAATTATTGCAATTAATTATATTTTTAAAAATTGATAAACCATTACATTTAGCCAATATTAGGCTCAGATGAATTCATTTTGTTCTGGTAGGTTTTTTTTTCCTTTGTAGGAAAAAAAGGACAATTCAAAAAGGCTCAGATGAATTCATTTTGTTCTGGAAGGTTTTTTTTTCCTTTGTAGGAAAAAAAGGACAATTCAAAAACTTGAATGAGTTATTGAAGGAAAAATATGTTGTGAAATGAGCAGTTTACAGTTGAAATATGGGTAAAACATAGAACTTATATTATTTTAAAATACCATAATTCTTTGGTCAGTTTTTTTATTAATAGAAGCAGATAATACATTATTTGCTTAGTGTTCTCCTAGGTTTTTGAAACCAGACTATTGTGATTTGTAAAGTAGGTGAAGAATTATGTCTAAATTATTCCTTAAAGAACAAGATTCATTAGCATTTTAAAGTTTATCTGCCTTATAATTTATTATTGTAATTTTGTTTTGATATTTATATTCATATGAAGTAAATACTTATTGACCTGTTGATACTTTCTGAGTTTGAGGTCTTCATTGTTTTTAGATACGTGGCCTGTATATGTAGAATTGACCAATGAGAAGATATATGGCTGTGATTTTATTGTCAGTGCAACTGGGGTTGTGCCAAATGTTAAGCCTTTCCTTGATGGAAACAATGTAAGAAAAACTCTTTGTATTTATCTGAAATGTCATTTGTTTGGATATAGTTGAATGTTTAATAATCTTTATGCAGAAGTCTAATTCAAAAAACATGGCAAAATTTGTCTCAAAATTGGTATTTGAAATTTCATTAGCACCCAATGTAGTGGTTTTCAGTTTGGCTATAATTATTTCTGGATTTATTGCAATATCAATTATTTAGTCATTCTAAGTGATTATCAGTTCCAGGAAAATACTTATTTCAATTTTGATATTTAAAAGAACTAATGGGTTTTAAAGAGTGATTGTGCTGTGGTGATGAGCATGTCTTTTAGTTGATTAACACTCAAATTTTAGAGTCCATAAGAGTACATAAGGTTCATTTTTTTAATATATTTTTTCCAATTTTATGAAAAAACATTTTAACATTTGCTTTTTAAATTTTTGAATTACATGTTCCCCTCTCTGCCTAGCTCCTCACCTTCTATATTGAGAAGGCAAGCAATTTGTTATAGATGTTACATGTGTAGTTATGCATAGGAGTCATTTTATGAATAAAAGTACTAACCAAAAAAATTTTGAAAAAATAAAGTAAAAGTATTCATCAGTCTGAATTTCGATTTTATCATAAGTCCTTTGGAATTGTCTCAGATACTTGTATTGCTGAGAAAAGCTAAGTTATTTCATTCACAGTTGATCATCATATAATATTGCTGTTATACAGATTCATTTTTTCAATTCCAAATGATTGATGAAATCCCAAAAGGCAGAAATTCAGATGACTGAAAGCTAGTCTAAAAGGATTTTAAATGGTTTGTTGGAGATTTTTTTTTAAGTAGTTGGTTGGATGATTTGGGTTTGTGCACTGATCCCTTTTCCTGTTTTCTTAAGTTTAAAATTTAAATTAAATTAAAAAATTAAATTTAAGCCTACCAATGAGTTAAACTGGTTTTTTGCCCAGTTTAGCCTGAAAAAGGCCTTTTTTTTTTTTTTGCTATTTTAAAAATATTTTTATTCTGTATTTGTACATATTCTTAGTTTATGCTTGGTGAAGATGGTGGCCTGAAAGTAGATGACCATATGCGTACATCACTTCCCAATATCTATGCTGCAGGTGATATCTGTACTGCATCATGGCAACCTAGTCCAGTCTGGCAGCAGGTGAGCCAACTTATTTAATGTTATATTTTTATGTAACTTAGGCTATTGATCCCACCTAATCAATTTTTCTGTAAGAGATTAAATCAGGAATGGGGAATCTCTAAAATTTCGAATACGGCCCACAGACCAAGTTTCCCTTCCTCTGGATCAAACAAAAAGCATTACAGAGGATGATGTAACATTGAAAAACTTACGGAACAATGAGTGGAAATTAGCCTTAATTTTAGTTAATCAGAGTATTGGCATGGGCAACTATCTTTTTTTTTCAGATTTTTAAAAACATTATGATGATTTTCCTTGTATTTGTTATTATTTAAAAATTTGAGAGTAAAATATTGTTTTGTTTTGGCAGTATGGCATAGTGGATTGAGAACTGGCCTTTGAGTTCAAGCCCTGACTGAACTGCAATAAGACTTTTCTCACCAGAAGTTCCTTACAATATTGCAATTAAAAGTCCAGACCAGGATTAAGTATTTTGTTCCCTGGGCAGCTTTTATTCTGTTCCATATTCCACTTATTGCCATTTTAAAGAATTCATTTCCATTACTTGTTTCTCATTGATTTGCTACTAGATTCCTTATAGTTCAGGGTTCTTTGAGATGCTTTCAGGGAATCTAGGAAGTCAAAAGTTAAGTAATAATACTAAGATGATAAAAATGGTAGATAATATAACTCACATAAACACTAGCTCTTTGGGAGGTCTTCAGGAATTTTTAAGAATATAAAGGGTCTCTGAGACCAAAAAGTTCGAGAAATGCTAATCTAGACCAAATTATACTTGAAAACAACAATTGTCCGTACAAATTTCCAACAAGGTGTCATGCAACCTTTCCTTGAAGGTCACTAGAGGCTGGAAACTAATCATAGCTAAGACAGCCCATTCCACTTTTTATACTCCTGATTGTTAGGAAATTTTTACTCAATTTCTACTCAAGCTAAATTTGCAATTTCTACCTCCTGTTTTTAGTCCTTGTCACTAGAGTCAAGGAAAAACAAGTCTAATCCTTCTTCTATATGATAACTCTTTACATACTTAAAGTAACTTTCATTGCCTTCCTAAGCCTTCTTTTTTCCAGCCTAAACATTTCCGTTTTCTTCAGCTGAATTTTTGTATAAATTTACTCATATTAAAACAAATTGATAATTTATTAAAGAGAAGAGCAAAGGTTGAGGTAGTGTGAGTATCTAGTGAAGAGATTCTAGGATACAGTTGAAATTTTTACATTATGGCAAGATAGTAGAAAATTCTAAAATTGGGAAAAATCATAAAAAGTTTTGCCAAGGAAGTTAATTCTAAAATTTTTATGGAGCTGCCCACCCAATAATCCTTTTTGAAACAAACATTTTCCACAGATTTTTTTTCCTTTTTACTAGAGAATACCTCATTTGGTTTTATAATCAGAAAAGTTATTGAGAGTCACTTGATTGCAATCTTTTCTGTAAAGTAAAAGTTACTTATATTTAGTTAAGCAAAATTATAAAATGTAATATCTAGCACTCTACAATTAAAATAATTCCAGTCTTTCATTTGATCCTTACTACAACTCTACAAAGAAGATAACAAAAGGATCCCTGTCCCTATTTTATAAATAAGAATATTGAGAGGTTCAGTGACTCAAGATGAGAAAGGTCACAAATTTTGATATTTGTTATTTCTACCTTACATTAATATGTTGTCACATTTATAAACCAACTTTTTTAGTCATATAAAGGATTGCATTGTTTCTATAGAAATAATAATATAAATTTGAATTATGTTCTCAAGTCAGTTTCACAATCATCTGTTTAATAGTCTTTAGAGTGTCAGAATTGATTATTTTAACACTTCAAGATCTGTGATTTCTTTAATGTGTATTCACTTCATAGACACAAATTTTTGTGCTTCATTTTAATAGTCTTTCTGAGAGTTATAATAGCCAAAAAATGTATCACTCTGGTGCTACCTTGTTATTAATCCTTCTCACCATTTCCTTAGATGACGCCTCATTACTAGATTGCACTTTGAAACTTATGCAATATCATGGTAAGACTTTCCAGGAATTACGGCATAAGCTACGAGAACCTAGGATTACTTTCACACTACAATGAAGTATTAAAGTAGGGCTTAGGAGTAGTTATCTTGCTGTATTTAACAACATTTTTATGAGACTATTAATAAGAATTATAATTGGGACTCCAGGAACCTTTTTCCTTCTTGCAAGTTCGAAAAGTGGTGGCTCTATAAGATCTTCCATAGAGGCATGTGCCAGTATAATATCAGAAACACAACTAGGTTGTTGGCTCCCTAGTGAACTCCCTTTTTTTTGTGAGCTTTGAAGATCACTATTTCACTTCTGACTACTACTATCTATTGTTTCTAAGAAGGGTTTCCTTCCTTGGCCACTTGGAATGGAACATAGTCACAAAGTTTCTTTTTACATTCTTTGTTTTTTGAAACAAACATACAGCTCTTTCAAGGTGTTAAGAGTGTTTACTGCTACAATAAAGAATTTTTAAAATTACCTTTTTTTTTTCCTACTTAGACTTTATCACAGAATATTAGTTTGATTTACCCAGGGCTTTACAAAGGACTGAAGATTAATCAGTATTTTTTTTAAAAAAGTCCTTCGTCTCAGACTAAGGCATTTTTTTTCACAGATATGAGTTATGGATTCTAGAGATATCATTGAGACAAGTCATTGGTACTAGTGGTTTTTCCTCCAACCTCTGGACTTGGGTCTTACAGACCCTGATCAGAACTGGTGAGGATAGAAATATCAAGTAGCAGCAATGGGGAAAGAAGTTCCCACAGTCAGCATTATTTAAAGCCTGTATACAAGCCAGGTTATGTTAAGTATGTTCTTATTGTCATTTCAGATTTTGCTTCCCCACCCCCCCTCAGGGGATGGGGAGAGGGGAGTTGGGGCCTGGATCTGTGTACAGGCAACACATGATATGAAATTGCTTCTACTGATGACAATCAGAACCAGTGTAACTTGCAGAGTTAACTGTGAGCATTGAGAGCTTAAGGCATCTGTCCATACAATGATCAACAATTAGTATCAAAAATAGGATCTGAAACCCAAGGCTTCCTGAGTTCAAAGCTAGTTCTTTATCCACCATAGTATGTTGCTTCTTATACTAAAATAAGTGAATTTCAACATTTTTTTCTCAAATTTAAAAATTCTTTTCCAATGCAGAAAACTTTAAACTGAGGTACTATTTATCACAATCTTCTTGTTTTGTTTTTTAATTTGAAAAAGCAATTACAATTTATTGGTAAATTAATTTGTTCTGAACTGTAGTTCCATGTTTAGTTTCTTGAAAGGAATTTAGAAGATAATGTAATCAGATTATGTAATAAGCACTATCATATCATAAACTATATTATATTCCACCAACATTTTTTAAAATAAAATTTTACAATTTTCAGATGAGGCTGTGGACTCAAGCTAGACAGATGGGAAATTATGCAGCAAAATGCATGGTTGCAGATACTCTGGGAGACTCTATTGACATGGATTTCAGTTTTGAACTTTTTGCTCATGTAACAAAATTTTTTAACTATAAGGTAAGATATCTTGTTATACTATAATCAAATATCAAAAATAGCAAAAGGTTTATATCTGACTTTTGGCTCATTTAAATAATAATAATAATCTACTGAGCTGTTAATTTTAATCTAAAATTAATCTCATACTCTTTAGTTGGAGGAGACCTCAAAATTCACCTATACACCAACCTCTCCCTGAATACAGGAATTCCTTGTATAACATTCCTATGAAGTGGTACCTGTCCTCTTCCTATAGATTTACTATGATCAGAATTTAGCAGTTTGGAAACCAGGCCGTTTCACTTTTGTAATGTTCTAATTTAATTGTTTAACAAACGTTAATGCAAAGATTTCTACCTGTTTTTCCTAAGTTGGCTTCTCTAGATTCAAATAGAACAAATTTAACCTAGTCTAATTAATAACCTTTCAAATACTTGAAAGACCATTATCACATCTCTCTCAAATCTCCCTGAGTTACTGTAGGTCAAATAGCCACATTTCCTTCAACTGATTTCTACTCTAGTATTGTCACTAGGCCTTGACAGTATTGATGACTAACCCACTGAGTGACAGGATAGGCTATTCCAGGTTGTAATGTATTACCACATAGCACAGACTTGTGCTTGCCCGGAATTGTTGATGTGTGGTGATTGCCTCACTGATATGGGACGAATCAAAACCATTTAAGGACAAGAGACTCTTGCGGTAGTGAGACCATTTCCAATCGTCCTGTTTCTGAAAATCAGGCCCTGGGGGGCAGCTTGGTACCATAGTGGATAGAGCACCAGCCCTGGAGTCAGAAGGATCTGATTTCAAATCCAGCCTCAGACACAATAATTACCCAGCTGCGTGACCTTGGGTGAGTCACTTAACCCCCATTGCCTTGCAAAAAAAATCAGACCCTGGAATGTTTGATTCTGATATAGGTAAGTGAGAAGATGTGCCTTGTATAGTATACCCCTCACTATAATAAAATATACAATTCATGCCTCCAATCATTTGTTTGGTTGGTGTGGATTTCTTTCTTCAAAAGACTAATAGTAGTAGTAGTAGTAGTATCATCCTGCATGCCCATATTTGACCATGCTTCAGTTTTGTTGCTGTCTTTCCTAAATTGATACCCAGAATTAAACAGTATTCCAAATTGTTTAAGCAGAGCTATTATCATCACCCTATTCAAGATGCTATGCTTCTATTGATGTAATTTAAGATCATGTTAAGTTTTTGTTTTTAAATTCATTTTACTAATGCTTTTTTGTCTTTTCATAAGGCATTTTTGGATATACTACTTCTCTGATCCCCTTCATTTTTCAGAATTGAAACCTCTCTTGTGACAAAAGAAAGCAGTTCAGTCAAGTAACCACCAATGACAAAATATACACCATTTTGTCCTAGTGTTAGGGCACATACTATCCTTCCCATGAAAAGTATTTTTCATTTTCTTTTCTATGGCACCTTCACTTGCCCAAGGTCACACAGCCAGGCTATTATGTGTCTGAGACTGGATTTGAACTCAGGTCCTCCTGACTCCAGGGCCGGTGCTCTATCCACTGTGCCACCTAGCTACCCTTCAGTTGTATTCTTAATGTTTATCACCTCTTTCTAAATTTTCACAATTATTGCCTTTAAATATGCATTGTGGAATTCATCTCCTTCCTTTAATACTTTTCTGAGTCTTCATTGTTTGAAGTCAGACAGATAAATACAGTGGGGAGAGAGATCCAGCTCTGTAGTGAGAGGACTGAATTCAAACCCTACATCTTATGCTTACTATCTGTATGACAGTGAGCAAGTCACTTAACTTTCCTGAAACACTAAAGTGGGAAAGTTTGGACCAGATACCTTCTAGGAACTCAAGCTAAGCTGCTTCATTCACTAAAGTCAAGAAGATAATATTTTCATTTAGAAATATCCTTAGAAATTAACCTACACTTAGTCTGTTTTCACCTTCAGTCTGCCATGCATCCACCTGCATTTGTGCTTTCTCATTGTTATTTGTTAGTAAAGTGATCTTTTCTACAAGTCAGTTTTAAGGTATCATTCAATGTGAAGTCTGCTTCTAATATTTGTGACTAGCTTTTAGCAAAACTGATATTATTTATATCCATTATATTTGTATTCATTGTTAAGATGGCAAATAGTTTTTCAAATACTTAAATACTAGAAAAGGAAACTTTAAATATTTTTATTTGACACTAAAAATTATCAGTAGATTTCATATTTTTCCCTAATTTTTGCTAATAATGTAGTTTTTAAACTTAAAGACAGTTTTTAAAAAATATTGAAACATTACCTTTCCTTCTCTTCTCAGGTTATATTATTGGGAAAGTACAATGCCCAAGGTTTAGGTTTAGATCACGAATTAATGCTAAGATGTACCAAAGGACAAGAATATGTTAAAGTGGTCATGCAAAATGGAAGGATGATGGGAGCCATTCTAATTGGTGAAACAGATTTGGAAGAAACATTTGAAAATTTGATTTTAAACCAGATGGACCTTTCAGCATATGGAGAAGATCTGCTAGATCCAAATATTGATATAGAAGACTATTTTGATTAAGATGACTTTAAGCCACTAGAAATAAGAATCTCAAGTCAACTGTTGTAGCAACTTAAGATGATAAACATGCTGAAGTTAAGCATGAAAGGATTTTAATGATGAATATTTTTATGAAAAGATGTGAAATTAATTGAAAATATCAATAAGTGTGTCCAGCTAATGTTTGTGTTTTTATACTGTATTATTGATCAACTTGAACACCTAATAGTTTGGAAATAGGCACTTTCCATTTCATATAATCTTAGAATCACTTAAGGGGGGGCAATCTAGGCAAATTTCTACCTAAACAAGACCCCCCCCCCCACATTCATACTCAACAACTAGATGCTGTTAATCAAGCCTGGGTTTGAAGATTTCGAGTAAGGATGAGAAGGGAAGGTGTGTGAGGAGGAATCCTATCTCCCAAGACAGCCAGTTTATTTCACTGAAGTTTTTTTTCCCTTATATTAAGCTTAAATTTGCCTCTTCTACATTTATTCCTAATTCTGCCTCTTGGTCCTAGCAAAGTAAATCTAATGCCTCTTTTTTTGTGATACTTGAAGGTAGCTATCATTTTCTTCCCTAAGGCTGATCTTCCTATAGTCTCAAAGCTCTATTGCTTTTAGTTATTCTTAAGTAAATATTCCGGTTAGTTTGACCAACCTTCTTTGCTGGATTTACTCCCCTTCACATCCTCTTGCTATTCTTCACATCTGGCACTTCCATCTCTTTTCCCCATGCCTAGAATGCATTCTCTCATAGTAGAATCCTTAGTGTATTCAATTTTATGCAAAATCTCAGATACCTTCTCTTAATAATGAGGCCCTTCCTAATTCTCTCAACTGCTCACAACCTCCCTCCATCATCCATTTTATTCATTTTGAATATATGTTGTCTTCCCTGATAAAATATAAGCACTTTAAAGGCAGGGAATTTATCCCCAGTGTGTAATGCATAATAGCCATTTAATAAATGTTTAATGATTGACTTAACTGACCAAGGCAGAATATTGCAGAACTATTGCCTTTCTGATGATCTCTCACTGCAGCAACCAAAGAGAACATTAGCTTTTCAGTTAGTATATCAGACTGTTGGCTCATATTGAGTTATGAGACCATTAAAACCCACAGCTCTGCTATATTGCACATGTGAAATTGTTCTTTTTAACTGTTTATTCAACTTATTGCTTGTTGAAGATTTTTTTGAACCTTGTCCCTCAGAAATGATAAATGTATAATCTACATGCCTTTATTCAAGTCATTTATCAATGACTTTTAAAATGTTGAGAAACACAGGTCCAAGAAGAATATTGGAGCTCTCTCTTTATTGGATTTCTTGTAAGTTGATATTGGCTGGATCTGAACCATTAATGACAACTCTGGATCCAACCAGTTAGTTCTCAATCTACCTCATCTGAACTGTTGTCTAGCCTCCATCTTTACACCTTGTCCATAAGAATAACCTAAGTCTTTCTTACAGATTTGGCTAAAATTCTAGATAAAGAGTTTATGCATTTACAGAAATTCCATCAAAAAAGAAAATGGGTTATCTGGCAAAATCTATTCTTGGTGAAGCCATATTGGCCCTTGATGATAATTTGCTTCTTTTCCTAGATGTTCACTAATTTTCTCTTTAATGATATTGTTGTTCAGTCATTTTGGTCCTGATTCTTTATGACCCCAATTGTAATTTTCTTGGCAAAGATACTAGAGTTGTTTGCCATTTCCCTCCCTCTCCAACTCAGGTGACAGATGAGGAAACTGAGGCAAAAGGATGAAGTGGTTGTTCCAGGGTCACATAGGTTTCTAAAGCTAGATTTGAATTCATGAAGTTTAGTCCTCATGATTCCAAGCCCAGTGCTCCATCTTCTGCACCTTTTCAATATAATGTAGGTTTTTGTTTTGAACCCCTCCCCCCCAGTATTACAGACTATAGCTCACCAACCACTTGGCTTGCAAACTCTTATTCTATTATATTCTTTGAAAATCAGGATATCTGTTCTCATTTTTCCAGCAATGCAAATTCACTCAGTAATCATTTATCCCAGTACTTTCAGTAATTTATCACTTCTCATTTTACTTTTAAATTTCTTAACAATTCTATTTGTTTCACCTTCACTAAATTAGTTCTTTTATATATAGATACTTTGAATATCATGACTTATCAAATTTTTGTCATAGTTTATTGGATATTATAGTTCAAGAACTGATATACTTTGATACACCTTGGATACCATGATTACTCAAATATTTATCAGCCATTTAGTTTGTTGGATAATGTATTTAAAAAAACAACTGATGTTGCAAAGGAGTTGCTTTTAAAATTTTCATTTTAAAAGCCAAGATTTTATCTAAAAGGCTTAAAACAAGGGGGCATGTTGTATAATATTTGAAAACAAGAATCTTCCAAACTTACTGATTAGTAAGAAAGGTTATTTTAAGAAGTGCCATTTTAAAGTCTTGCAACAAAAACCTTTTACTTCAGTTGTTCTAGGGCATAATGGAGCCCTTCATGTTTTCATTTTGTAACAGAAGAGCAACAAATCTCTGGTACTCTTGATATTGTGAAACATTTATTATCTTTGAATTTGCAACGAGGGGGGAAAAAGCATGTGAATCCCAACCAGATTAAAATGTAATTGGGATATATTTAATAAAAATTTTAAAAGTATGTCAATATGTGGTTCTCTAAGTCAATATTTATCTGCAGGGATCTTTACATAGAGTTTAATAACCCCCATTTCTGTTTGAGTTTGATAGTACTGATCCATTCATTTTATAGATGAGGGAAATTAGAGACTAATGAAAGTTTAAATGATTTGCCCAAGCTCATACAAGTAGTCAGCATAAGTGGCATTTGTGCCTAGGTTCTCTGATTCCCAAATCAGTGTATTTTCTGTAGAGCACTGGCCCTGAAGTCAGGACGACCTAGCCATATGACCTTGGGCAAGTCACTTAACCCCACTGCCTTGCAAAAAACAAAACAACAAAAAAATAGACCGTATAATAACATCATGAGGGTAGTTGAGTACACTTTATAAATTCAGGACATTCAGAAATGTTATAAAAAATTTTAATTTTTTTGTATTTAATTTTATTGGATAGTTTTCTGTTTTCTAAATCAAGTGGTATATAATCTCAAATCAACAGCATTTCAAAAAGTGTAAAAATTATTCTTCCAAAAACTGCTTATGGTTCTGAAATTGTAGTTTCATGTACACAAAAAGAAACAATTCAAAACTTAATCTTTAAACTGAGTGCAATTAGTTGATAATTGAGTTAGTTATCTAGCTTCCTTTTCTTTGCCTCTGTATTTTCGATGATTGAGTTCTCTAGCTTCCTTTGCTTTGCCTTTGTATTTTCTGAATGAGATTGTTTAAGCCCACTTCCACACTTCTTTACATCTTTCTTTTGGAAGATACCTGAATATTCTTCTTCCACCTTTTTCTCTGCTTCAGAATTAGAAACCTGAGGTAATTCAACCTGTAGATCCAGAAAATAATATTGGTAAAAATTCACCTGGTTTTATATAAACTGTTGTTAGATAATACATAATGAATCCTTTTGTATCACTAGTATATTGAAATGTTACATTCTCAAAGCACACTGGCAATGAGAACTTTTGTTATTAAACATCACAGTTACATAAGAGCCACTGAACAATGCTGATCTTATTACCAGTACATTTTGAGATTATGTTATCTGGGGATAGCAAAATACTAAAACATGCAAAAAGATCAATCACTGGTCCTAGGGAGTTAAATTAATTATTAGCAGTTCTACAAAAAAGCTAAAATAGTTTTCTCCTTCAAGCATCCATGTAATTTAAGCAAAAACAATAGGCTATAATTTCTTCCAAATGAAATTTTGTCTTCTTAACCTCAAATAGTATTTTGTTAATGAGGGAAAATGGAATCTTTACTGAGCACTAGGCTATGTTCTGGGATAGGGGGGAGACATTAGAAATGCTCGCTGCCCTTCTAGAGCATATAATAATTAGTTATATGCTTAAGATGAATGTAAATTCTTAATAAACAACAAGAATTTTAATAGTTTGTTTACAGTACCTTGAAAGAATCCTTTGTGTTTTTCTTTACTTTCATGGTAACTACATGTTTCTCACTGTGCAGAAGATGAGCCTTAGGGCCTACTTTCAAATATGAAATAGTAGCATATGCAGTAAAACTGAAGTCTTCTCTATGAAAGAAAAAGTTCACAATCATAAGACAGTTGAATGGTCACAGAAGTAATATATATGAAAGCATATTATCTGATGACAAACTTTTTATTTTTTAAATTTTATTTATTTAAGGTCACACAGCTAAGTAATTATTAAGTGTCTGAGGCTGGATTTGAACTTGGGTCCTCCTAACTCCAGGGCCAGTGCACTATCCATTGTACCACCTAGTTGCCCCTGACACTTTTTTTTAAGCTTTTGCAAGGCAGTGGGGTTAAGTGGCTTGCCCAAAGCCACATACAGCTAGGTAATTATGAAGTGTCTGAGGCGGGATTTGAACTCAGGTACTCCTGATTCCAAGGCCAGTGCTTTTATCCACTGCGCCACCTAGCTGCCCCCAACAAAAACTTTCTAAAGGTAACTTTTAATGAAATGATTCTTAAAAAATCTCCAAAGAAATTTTTTCAAAAATAAGAATCAAGCTATTATGAATATTTTAAATTTTTCTTCAAGTAACCTTTCACAGTTTCTTAACTTTAAAAAGTTTTTAAAATAACTATACAAAAAACAGTAAATTTGTTTCATACTTAATATATTGTTGTAGGATGAAGTGAACAATAATTTTCTCCAGTTCATCGCGAGGAAGATTAGGGTGAACAACATCAGATACTCTCAATTTTGCTACACCCTTTCCCATCCAGGCATCAATAAGTTTCAATGGTGTTAGCCTTTCATTTAGTTTTTCAGCATGTTTCAGTATCTTAATTAAATCTCTGCAGTACTCAGTTATGTTCTTCTTTTCAAATGCTACAAAGGAAGAGATACCCATATAGAGTAAATATTAGAACAACTATAAAAAGATTTGAAGTACTGGCTTTTAAATTACATGTTTGGAATGGGCTCACTAGTCTTTATCTGTTTTTGCCCTTCCCATTCAATGACTGCAGATGGTGATAACCACCACACCCCATTCTTTACTTCAAATTCCTCTGAAGATGCTCTACTTTTACTGTGTACATTTGCAAATATAATTTTGGAAGGACAGTAACACTAGGTATCAGTTTCCTAAAATCATTATATATGATACCCTCTCTTCAATTTCATTTAAAACCTTGGTTTCTGGCTATAAGCAAAACTTCCCGTTTTAACTAATAGATCACACCCCAAGGTTCTCATGTTACATAATTTAAAAATTAAAAATCCACAATGAACTCACAAATGTCTTTTTGGCAATTATCACACATTTTGTTGCAAGCTGCTGCATTCCACACTTCATCAAAATGTTGAGCTATCAGCATACGGCGGCATCTGAAAACAAAGTAGAAATATAATTGTTAAGCCAATAGCTTAATGAAAATCACTAAGAAAACGTATTTAAAAGAGGTTAAAGCATCTTTTGTTTTAAATTGCCATCAAAATAAAAAAATATCTAAAACGTACTTATTAAGGACCTGCTATATGCTGGGTACTATGCTAAGCACTGAGGACACAAAATCAAAAATGAAACAGTCTGACCTTAAGGTGCTTATATTCTACTTGGGGAAATTAATGTAGCACTTTGTTAGGAAATGCAAGGCCTAGGGAATGAAGTGATGACCAGAAAACAATTTTTTCTTCTGAGAAATCTCTGATGTCAACAATACAGTTTTATCAATGGGCAGCTAGGTGATATACTGGATAGAATACCAGGCCTGGAGTTTAAATAGACTTCAAATCCAGCCTCAAACTCCAGCAAGTTTCAAACTTCCATTGCCTCATTTAAAATGAGCTCGAGAAGAAATGGCCAACCTCCTTAGTATATTTGCCAAGAAACAGGAATAGTCATACACCACTGAAAATGATGGACAATAACTGATTTATTGGAACCATTCAAATTAAAAAAAAATATATATATATATATATATATCCTCTCCTTATCTTTCTCAGAGCATTGTATGCAGCAGGAAAAAAAGCCTCCTATGTAATCCCAAAAATTCAATCCTATTTTTCTTTTTGTTGAGACAGGAATATTCAGTTCAGGAGTTTACTAACACATCTACGATTCTAACTAGGGGGAAAACTTGTTTTATTTAAATAAAAATTTAGAAAAGTAACCAAATGTTTTCAGATCTTTTTAATATGGTTATCCCCCAAAACAGGGTGAATTGTGTTAGTATAAGTGAGAGGAAATATGATGAGCTCAGTATTGAAGTGGAAGTTAGTTTTTTTGCACATTGTAGCCCTAGACAAGCTTCTCTGAATGAAAGAAGTTATTTGAAATAATGTGCCTCAGTTTAGTCATCCTTCAAATCCTACACAAGAATGGTGAAACTTGAAGTAGATTTTGAGACAGCAAACAATTGACTAGGAAATATTCCATAGAAATGCACTGCTTCTATTTCCTTATAGACAATTCCAGAATGAGTCATGGGACTATTGATCTCAATTGTATGAGTAGAATATAAAAAGAGTGATGAGCCATAAGACCAATAAGGATCCAAACCATTTTTGCTTTAGAATTCACACACTGAAAACGGAAAAACAAATTCATAAGTAATGTCAACTGGAATACAGATAAGATACTATCACTACAGTTATTAAGCATCACACATATTAAAAGGCAAAATAAGAACTACTTTAAAAGACTTTATAAAAGCTACATTTACTTGTTCCTTTACATATATATTCATATATGTTTGTATAGTGTTTTTCACTTTACAATCTTATCTCACTGGACAATTGCATTTGCTTACAATTCTTTTTTAAAAGTTATATTAAATCTTTTTATTAAATGGTGTAAGCACCTAGGGTAGGAACTGATTCATTTTTGTCTTTGCATCTGCAGAGCCCCCCCCAAAACCTAAATGATAAATAAGTAAATGGCTGATTTGAATAACATATACAAAACATAAAAATAAAACTTACTTGTGTATATTACAGCAGTATGACACCATTTCATAAAGTTTCTCTTGACCTACATTTTCCATGACCACCATTGAACTTATTCTGAATATATCTCCAAAACCAAAATATAAAACACAATCAGCTCTCAAGTCATCTCGACCTATGATATATTAGGGA
This sequence comes from Macrotis lagotis, assembly GCF_037893015.1. NCBI lineage: Eukaryota > Metazoa > Chordata > Mammalia > Peramelemorphia > Peramelidae > Macrotis > Macrotis lagotis. The sequence goes on along the minus strand of NC_133664.1, from coordinate 190,296,193 downwards.
GAAATGTTACTCTTAATATCAAATTAAACATAATAGGTTTTAGCCCAACCATGAAAAAAACTTTAATGAAAGAAAACTGGAAACCTTTTATGGAAAAGAGAACTGAAAAGCTAAAATTCTTCCATAATATGTGTGAAAGGTAATTTACAGTTATCATTAAATAAAATTTCAATTCAATGTGACACTGAAATTTAAAATCTAAACTTATGTGTCATGTGAAACTAACAGCTAAAAATAGGACAAAAAAAATAAAACAAATTTTCTTAGCAAATTAAGGATGCAAGAATTTAGAAATGCAAAAAAATTATTAATAGACAAATACATATACTGAAATTTTCTGTATTTGCAAATTACCCTGAATATAAAACTGCCAAAAACATTTTTAATTCTTTCTGGAATTAAGAATTAAATAGGAATAATAAAAATATTGTTTTAGACTATAGCTACATTAAGCACAATGCTCTGCATATAAAATATTTAAAGCTCTTAGTTATACATATTTTATGATACCTGCACGTCCACTTTCTTGGTAATAATTCTCTATAGATTTGCTCATTGAATGATGAATAACAAATCTCACATCTGGTTTATCAATTCCCATTCCAAATGCAACTGTTGCCACTACTACCTGAAATATTTCAAATGATTTAATTATTAGGTAAAACTATGATTATTTTCAAAATTCATGTATGTTTCTATTGATAAATATATACTTAACCTGAATTTTATTTGCTGACCATTTTTTATGAATTTCAGTCTTGTCTTCTGGTTTCATATTTGCATGGTAAGCACCTGCTTGAATTCCCAGCTTCTGTAAACTAACTGTGACTTGCTCACAGTCCTTTTGGGAAAAACAATATATGATTCCTGTATAAAAATGCAAATTTTTTTTATAAATGTCTGTTTGCCCCGCCCCCCCCCCCAAAAGCAACTTTGTCAAAAGGAAATCTACAAAAGATCCTGGACAAATTAGAACTATGTATCAATTTCATTTAGCTACTCAGTCAAAAAAAAGGGAATTGAGTCTTTACTTACATTATTCCCATTCCTGAGCTTTTAAAAGCTAAAATTATATTAGTCATATGCTGAATATAAAGGAAGAACTAATGTAATGAATTGATATTTTGGACCACATACAAATGAACTATTTAGTTCTGGTATAAGAAAGGTACATTATTAATACAGAATAATCAAAATTGTGGAAAACCTTACAAGTATAAAATACAATGGAATGTTTCCTAATCTTTTCCTGCTTAGGAACCAGCGTTTCCACACATCCTCTTACCATCACTGGTTCCACCCAGATTCAAGTCTTCCTCTTCCATCTCTTTTACCACCTCAATCTGGGCTTTTATAGCCTTATACAACTATTATAGTAGTCTACTAACTGGTATTTCTCCTTCTGGTTTCTTCTCTGTTCCATACTTTAGATTTATTTTTGCTTCTCTAAAAACCTAACAAGTAGATTTTATTTAAATTCCAGTGCAAGGGTCACCTCCTCTGTAAAGTTTTCCCTAATCATCCCAGCATTTACACATACATTACTTCCTTCTCAAGACTGCTGCAGCATTGACTAATACAATTCATTTGGTAATCAAAAAAACCTAAAAAAAACTACTCTGTATTACTGTTTCTTTTTTAATGGTTACATCCTGCTTCTAAAATTTAACAAATCCTTTGAGAACATCTTAAATGTTTTATCATTTATTCCGAGCACAGGGAAAATACATAAAAGATGTTTTCAAGATAATTTGTTAATTATAATTCACATAAGGAAACTAGGTGACCTAGCTGAGACTAATTTGACTACTACAAATGAAAGATGCATCCAAACAGTTCAATATTCTTTTTCAAAAATCTAAGATTGGGCTGGGTAAAACTATATAGCTACATTCTAGGTTTGCAAAAAAAATAAATGTCAAAAATTACAAAAAAATTAAATTTACAATTAGTAAACAACCAACTTCAGTTCCCACTTTTTATAGGGAGGGCATTTTCTAAGTCTTCAAAATTGTTATTTTTCCTATATTACCAGACTGTCCTTTGTATCTCCCATTAATAAGCTTCACGATGTCCTCGATGAAATCCTCAATATTTGAGGGTTTTTGCCGAACCTAGAAAATATACTTAACTTAAAAAAAACTAGTAACAATCATCAAATAATTACCCTAACTATATCTTTCTTACTAAACTTTAATAAACACAGTACATATAATCTTTTCCTTTATTCATTTCATATGCCTCCCTCCTGCCACCCCCTGGATTTTGCTTTTAAACATGATTTTTTTTTTTTAGGTTTTTGCAAGGCAAATGGGGTTAAGTGACTTGCCCGAGGCCACACAGCTAGGTAATTATTAAGTGTCTGAGACCGGATTTGTACCCAGGTACTCCTGACTCCAGGGCCGGTGCTTTATCCACTACGCCACCTAGCCACCCCTTAAACATGATTTTTACAATTTACAAAAAAAAAAAAGAGGGCCAGTTATGAAGTTTAGGATATTACACTCATTAGATGATTAAATTCTTTTAGAAATAACTGCTTGGGATAACAAAGCTACATTTAATCTATTAAGATTATTCTTAAAATAATGGAAACTAGAGTAGTGCCCCTAAAGGGCATTTTAATATCTATAAATTTTATGCTTAAGTATAATGCCTAATTAAAAGTCAAAGAGGAAAACAAATCTATATTCATATTTCAGCTTAGAATTCCATTACATCACCTGAGTACTCACTGTATAGCGCTTACTTATAACCCCAAAAGAGAAAATATGTCTAACACTTGAATTTCTCCTATTTCTGCATTTCCTAATAGAGGCTAGTTTCCAAAGCCAGTCCTTAGCAAAGTACAGGGTCTGATTTAGTCTAATAATGATTGTAAATATACAAGAGATATACTCATTTATAGGTTATGTCACAGGAATAATAGGCTCCTAACAAGGGCTGGTATTTGCATGGTGTCTTGTAAATCATAAAGGAGCTGAAGCTTTAAATTGAAAAGAAAGGCAGAGAGAAACCTGCTTTTCTTTATCCACCAACCTATAGCTCCCAGAGACTGGCTTCAACGGAGGATAAATATTAATAGGCTTGCCCAGAAATACGCAGGAGGAAACCCAGGTTTTGTTTCATGATCCTCCATTCTCTCTTCCTTTGTTTTTAAATTCTAACAAACAGCTAATACCATAATTATTTATTTTTTCCCTCTCTCATTTTTAAAACTCTCTTTACCCTTTCCAAATGTTACAAAAATATCCAGGTCTCTCCAATACTTAAAACAAATAAACCAAAAATTTAATTTGACCTTCCACTCCTTCAATCTTCTCTTCTCCCTTTGAGTCAAAAACACTCACTATCTCCATCTCTCTTTTTAATTGTTATCTGGCTTTCAACCCCACTTCTCAATTGAAACTTTCTCTTCAAAGAAGATGAAGTTGACTAGATTTAAGGAAGAATTTTCTAACAATTCAAGCTATCCAAAAGCATAATGAGAGGCTTGGGAAACATGCATGTATATGTAATCATGTATGTATAAGTGTATATATGCACACTCACATATATGTGTGCGTGCACAAGTACCTATAATGTAAAAAATGCAAAGGTAATTTATTCCACTGAAATTCCACATAGAGTATTCAACTAACATAAAAATTACATGCCTCATAATAAAGATTTGGCCGATTAAAAGATGCAGTAAATGTAAAGCACTTCTCAACACATAAAATTTTTTGAGCATCCTTCAAAATGTGATTGGTAGCAGTTGCTGTCAAACCAATCAGTGATGTATTGGGGAACTGTCGTTTTAAGATACCAAGTGCCTTATAATCTGGAAAAAAGAAAATGAAAAAAAGACTGTTAAAAATATCTTTCTAAACCTGTAAGAACTAAAGTAGGTCACATATTATAACAATGTATGAAATAATATAATTATTGTTTATTTCAATTATTATTAATAACATTTCTCTAATGATTTGAGCCTAAAAAGCACCTCTCACAATAGTCCTGTGAAGTAAATGATTCAAGTATTATTGTCCTTTTATGGCTAAGAACACTGCTTTTCTGTCCAGTTAGTTACCTCAGCTGTCTCTATGTTATAGGTAGCATTCGCATCCAGAATTTAACTAGTTCAGGAAAAGCTTCTTAGTCAGAGGTCAAACATCAATAGCTAAAGATCAGTTTACTTCTGGCTAAGTTTAGCAAAGCATCTGATAAAATATCCTATTTTGTTTAAGAAAAGAAAAGAAAAGAAAGGAAAAGAAGAGAAGAGAAGAGAAGAGAAAAGAAAAGAAAAGAAAAGAAAAGAAAAGAAAAGAAAAGAGGTGGATTCATAAGTCAAGTCAACAAGCATTTAAAAAGCACTTGCTCTCTGCCTGAAGTTGTACTATGTGCCTCTGGAAATAAAAGTCAAAGATAATCCCTATCCTTGAGGAGTTCACAGTCTAATGGAGGAAATAATATATAAACCAATTATGTACAAATAAGATCTATAGAAGATAAATTGAAGATCAGTTCAGAGGAAGAGCAGTAGCATGAAGTGGGATTGGGAAAGGCTTCAGGAGAAGGAGCCAAGGAAGCCAAGAGAAGCATTCTAGCATGGAGGACATGAAAATGTAGAGTATCTTGTAAGTGAAACAGCAAGGAAATCAGTGACATTAGACATGAAGGCAAGTAGGTTAAAAGAATACAGAAAGGATAGGAAAAGATGAACTTATGATGGGTATTAAAAGCAAAAAGCATTTTACATTGAGCCTGGAGGTAACAGGATACCACCAGAGTTTATATGGTCAGCCTTCTACTTAGATTAATTTGCCAACTGAGCGAAGGATGGACTAGAATGGGGAAAAATAACAGAGGAAGACCAAATAGAAGGCTATTGCAGTAATCTATTTTTCTATTTTATATTTAGTACCATAGACCATATAATTAGTATTAAACTAGTAGACTATAATATAAATTAGTATATGTAGGTACATATTTATAAATATATATAATATATAGATTAAATGTAGTAAGTATACTATAACATAAATTAGTATAAGTAAATAAAATATACCAGGTCTGAAATCATGTCCCCATTGACTACAGCAATGAACTTCATCCACAGCAATTCTAGTAAATCTTCCTGCTTCATAGGCTTTCTCCAGTCTTGACATAAACATTTTGCTTTTAGCAATTTTCTCTGGAGTAACATAAATGAGCTTTAGCTTAGAGTTTTTATTTACCATTTCAGCATGAACCCATTTCACGTGTTCCTGTTAAAAAAGTAAACAGAGAATTAGTGACTAAATTTGACTTAGATATCCAAAGCAGAAGTAGTACAGGTGATGTAGACAAAATTCATTCCACACCCTGCCCTCCAGATCATCTTTTGACTATAGCAGGAACCCCTCAGCTGGATCCATACCCCTTTGCTGACTCAGGGCTCCCAGGCAATGTCTGGTGGGGGAAAGCAAGAAGTTTGAATGAGGTGACCAAGAGACCACAACAACCACCACCTCCCCCATGAAGGCTCAGAGAACCATGGGAAAAGCACTGCCTTCCAGATCACATGGTACCCATCATCAGTCACTGTGGAGATGTGACCTTAACTTCATCTTCACCCAGGGAGGGGACAAGCAAGCCAGTCAACCTGAAGCAGTGAGGCACCCCAAGAAAGAGAAAAGAGGCTCCATAAGAGTGCAGTGAAACTATTATCATAATCAACATTTCCTTTTGGATCCCCATAAAATAATCCAAGATCTATCATGAATAGCAGCTCCTCAAAATTCATCAGCACTGCCTATTTTCCCAATCCTCCACCATCAATGAAGGGAGCCATCCCTGCATTCCATCTCCTTAGCAAACCCCAACTACAGTAACCTACCAAAGCATGTACCCATACCAAATGGTTCAACTTAAGAAATAGTAATGATTTTATCAAATGAAAATGACATTAAAGAAATTAAATATGTTGGCAAAGAACTAGAGATTGAGGAAATACCTATCAACTGTAGAATGGCTAAATAAGTTGTGCTATACAATTGTGATAGAATACTACTACTATGCTATAAGACAAGGTGAGTTAGTTTTAGAAAAACATGAAAAGACTTGAATGAAATAAGGAAGAGTGAAACACACAGCTGAAGACAGAAACAACAATATTGTTCAAAGAAGAACTGCAAACAACTAAGTTATCCTAATTATTATAAATACCTCAACTAACTACAAAAGACTTATGAGAAAGAGGTCAGCCACCTCCAGAGACATGACAGATAAACAGAAGTATTCATAATACATTTTTCATATATCTAGACTCATGCATGTCTGTGGATATATTCACACACACACACACACACACACACACACACACACACACACACACAGAGATATGTTAAATGGTAGCCTTCTCCAGTGTGGGGTGGGGAAGGAGGGTGATAGTTTGGAACTTAAAATGTACAAAAAATAAATTTAATTTTCAAAAAAAAAATTTGCTGATCTATTCTGCAAAAAATGGTTAGTAAAATATTATTTTAATTTACTATGATTACTACTACTTCTTATAATTTACTATTGTAAAACATTCCTTATTAAACATTTCAGGTCTTACAATATATTTTCAGTGGAATTTCAGTTAAAAATATTTTTAAAATTTTACATTATGCAGAACTTTGTGATAGACGCTGAGAGAAATACAAAAGCTGAATCTAAGCAAGTTCCATGGCCTGGGGTCCATAGTTTTAACTATATGACATTGTTCTGAACCTTGGATCCCCAGGCTTCCAAGGATTCAGTGGATGGATTTCAAGGAATCTGTGAACTTAGATGGGGGAAAAATACATCTTAATTTTCACTAACCTCTAAATGGAAGTTTGCATTTTCTTCATTTATTTAAAAAAAAATTACTAAGAGAGGGTATACATAAGCTTCATCAAATTGACAAAGGGGTCAATGATAAAAAAGACCAAGAATCTCTGGTATTTATAATCCAACTGGGTTTCAGAACAACTAAAGTGTCATCTTCATCAAGCCCCTTATGAAAGAGGTAGATAGGCATAGGAGGATGGCAAAAGGAGTAAGTAAAAAAGTTTTATGATGTAAATGCATTTAGTCCCTGAACAGAAAAAATTACTTAAGAGTGAGCTATCTTGCCAGTAAAATATTTTTCATTTGTCTATTGCATAATAACATATCCCTAATTATTACTACAGGACTTTAATAGCAATTTACCAGTTTATAGTCTTAAAGGAACAAGAGACTATGAACCTACCTTTAATACCTATTCCAAAACATACCTTGGTGCTAGAAGCATTTAGCAAAGTAGCTGAAATTCCCAATTGTTCTAAAACCATTAATTGATCTTCCATAAGAGAAATCAAAGGGCAAATGACAAGTGTGAAACCTGAAAGATAATATTTCTGCTTTAAACTTCACAATTTCTTCAATGTGCTGTTGGGATGTTAGGTAAATATTAGCCAATAGGCAAAAACCTGAAAACTAAGTCTTAATATTTGTTCATTTCTTTTACCTTATCAGTTTTCCAACATAGTCTGGTATTTCAAATACTAATATTTTTGAGTGCTTTATTTACAGCCAGTAATATTTCAACAAATATTAGTCATGCCAATGACATCTTTGGATCAAATTTTTAAGGTGATTTATAATATATAAAAGCATCCATTAGAAGCCTAAAGCTTAAGCAAAAAAGAAAACAGCAACTTACATATTTATGAATGTTAGCTCCATAGTGGCATTTAATACATCATACTAAGTTTATTCATTTCTTCTGTGTTTGAGTTCAAATGAAAATATTATTAAACTAACAGATTTTTCTGAAAACTCTAGCCTTTCTTTTTTAGTGCTCCTTTCAATAGCTAAGATTAACACAGACCTTAAAACTTTGAACAATATTAATAATAATAATAATGATGATGATGATTAAATTCTGTATCAGTGAAACAAGTATATGTACTGATTAAATCCTGGAATCTTGAAGTACTGAAGGACCTTAATGGAAAATTAATAATAATTACTTAAACTACCCTACACTAATTTAGTGCTTGACAATTTTCAAAGAATTCTCTTATTCCATATGATTATCATCTTGCAAGATAAACAGGATAGATGATATTATTCCAAATTTATAAGCAACCAAAAAGTATCAGAAAAGTTTTGTGACTCATTCAGAATCACACAGCTGCTTAATGGCAGAGCTTTGACTCAAATTCAAGTTGTCAAAATCTTGATCCAATTCTCTTTTCCTTCTCTACCTTGCTGCTTTCTACTTGCTATATTTCAAGGCCCATATGAAAATCACTAAAATTGGTTTTTTTTAAAACTAACTACTGGGTAAATTCCAGTAGAGATGAACTCAAAAAAACAAATTTTGCATTATCGGTACATTATTTAGAAATTATTTTAAAGCTATTTGCAAACTAATATGAAAGAAATCATATTTCCCCCCAAATTTAGTTAATTTTTCTTTCACATACCATCAGAACATACTGCTGGTAACTGGTAACACAAGCTCTTTCCACCCCCAGTAGGCATCACAAGAAATATTTCCTTTCCAGCCATTGTCACATTAATAGATTCAAGCTGTAGTGGCCTAAACTTTTTCAGCTTAAAGACATTCTGCATGGCATCTTTAACTTTCCCAGACCACAGAAAATCTAGGAGGAAGAAAAAAAAATTCTTTACACCTACACAAAATAATTAAATGATTGTTTTTCTAAAACAGATTTTCATATGCAGTACTCATGAACAAAATACAAATGAACTAAGTTCAACAATTTTTAACTTTTGAGAAGGCACTCTTTTTAAATGTTTTTTTTTTTTACTAACTTGATTATTTCAGGAAACATTCAAACAAAGTCAATGAAATAAAAAGAAAAAATTTTTTTATTCATATAAAGCTAAAAATATTAGCAACTACCAATTAACATGCCAAGTATGGTAATCATGATTAAATAGATTTTTGTTTTGTTTTGAAATATTCTGATAGTTACATTTCAATATACGTTATATTGTATGATGTAATAAGAAATAACAAAAACTAGCAAATTTTGCTTTTAGTGGGCAATTAATAAATCTTTAATCTTTTTTTTTTTAACCTCAACTAAAAGGAATTCAATTAATCAAGGTTCTTATATGGCTATACTTTTTACCTAGCTGTGTGGCCTTGGGCAAGCCACTTAACCCCACTACCTTGCAAAAACCTAAAAAAAAAAAAAAAAAAACCATAAGAAAATAAGCTATCGGGGCAGCTAGGTGGTACAGTGGATAGAGCACCATATCTGTAATCAGGAGGACCTGACTTCAAATCCAACCTCATATACTTAACACCTAGCTGTATGACCTTGGGCAAGACACTTAACCCCATTATCTTGCAAAAAAAAAAAACCAAAAAGAAAAAAGAAAAGAAGCTGTTTCAGACTTAATAAAATGATAATGATGAATAATTTATGATATGCCCTAAAATCTTTACATACTGATTTCTATATTTTCTGTACCTTTAATATTCTGAAAGTTATCAATGATGTACCTAAACTAAAGATATCACTAAAATACTGCAAGATCCTGATTCACTAAATATCCCAGTACAAGAATATAGGTAAATATATTTTTAAAAGACTTTCAACAACATTCAAGCAGGGAATTAAGTTAACACTAAAGAAATTCATGTAATGAAAACAACCACATTCTGCAAGCATCAAAGTTAATCTAAATTTTACTATATCCTTCAAAAAATTAACAAAAATCTACACCATGAAAACTAAATTCACAAGAATCTGCAAAGTTGAATATAATACCCATATTCAGCTCTCCTTTCATCCTTTTCCCTGAAAGGGATGACAGAATAACTTCTGTAAGACTAATGAAAAGTTTCATTATTAAATAGAGCAACTTAAACTTCAAGTTATTTAAAAAAAACTATTAAAATAAAAAGTAAAACCTTGTTTATTCCAGCCCTCAGGTTTAGAATCCAATTCTGAACTTGCCCCAGCACCCGAGTCTTCTAGAGATTCCTTTATTTTCTTCTTTAGGGTAGTCTTTTTATGAATAAGCTCTTGTTGTCTTTCCAGAAGCTCTTGTATCTGAATTTCTATTGCTTGTAGCTCATTGGTGACAGAATCTAATTCCTCGCTTAGCTCTATAGGAAACAAAAGGATCATATTGAGTTTATCAAATCTCTAACTGGATTAGAGACCTTTTTATGTTGCTCAGCAACCAAGCAAAGTATATTATACAAAATTAAAAATGAGTCTAGAGAAGAATAATCAAGAATTCTTACACTCTCTATATTCTAATGACCAGACCTTAAAACATATGGAATCTATTTAAAATATCCCATACCTGACACTATAATAAGTTTCACATCAATGTGTTATATTTATTAACCTAATGATTGGTTTATGACTACAACCTTGAGCTATAGACACAAAGAGTAAAACTATATATTACTGAGTTTTTATCATCTCTTCATTAACTCCAATTAAAAAAACAAACATCTTTTACAGTTGGGAGTTTTTTTAGGATTTTTTTTAACAAGGCAATGCAGTTAAATGACTTGCCCAAGGACACACAGCTAGTACAGGATTAAGTGTCTGAGGCCACATTTGAACTCAGGTCCTCCTGACTCCAGGGTCAGTGCTTGATTCACTATGCCACATAGCTGCCCCTCATTCTGTATAGTTCTAATCAATATAAACACTGAAGTTACCAAGATGTAACAGAGAGGGGGGGTTCACTCAGCTGACAATTGGAAAAATTTTAAAAGGTATCCCTAATTTTTTCTAATGTATCAAAATAAAGGTATATAAAACAATCAAAGTCATAGTTTTACTTTCCATTTATTTCAACTTCACTATCTCTAACTTAATCAACAGGCTTCAAGGCAGGACCTGGATGTATCATTTCAAAATACTATATGAACCTAACAGTGGCCAAAATTCATATTCACTATGCTCTTCACATAGCCTTAATAATATTTATTGTTTGTGGTCAGCAAAATGTTTCTGTGATTTTAAATTTGAAGCAAGCAGAATTAAAATAAAACAGAACTAAAAAATGTAATTATTTCAACTTACCTGAAACTGCTTCCATTTTCAAACTGCTTTACAATCACTGAAGTTCTTTCTAAAAAAGAAAAACCAATCAATAAATTTTTAAGTTTTATGATCTACGCATTGAATATCTTCACTGATAAGGAAATTAATAATATGTGAAATGTTCCTAACTTACACAAAGTCCTTAATTAAGAAATGCTATTCCAGCTGAAGATGCATCTCCTAATTAGTGAAGATATAAGAAAATTTTCTTCCTTATTCCAAAACACTGCTCAAAGGACTATCACTTCCCAGTCACTTCATCTATTTGAGATTACTGTTCTCCCCTTCCATTAAAGACCAAACTACAATGGTCTACCAACAATCAAAGATCCTAGTATATCTGTCTGAGTAGAGATAAGATTGTTACAATTATTATCACATATTAATATCACAAGAAAAAAACAGAAAAGGCAACGAACCTTTTTATTACAATGAAGATACTTTGTTGAGGAGATGGTAAATCAGTCTACAATAAAAGATGTTTCCATAGGTACATAAAGACTTGTTCTGCAAATGAAAAACCATGTTTTATTAAAAATAAACATATAAATACATTAAAATTAGCTTAATTAAAAAAAGAAAACCCTAGATTTCTCAATACTGTTCAAATCTAGGATTCAAACACCAGTGTTGTCACACCAACAAAAATCACAAGGAATCACTAGGAATATCTCATCCCTGCCAGCCCCAAGGTATTGAGCTTCTGTCATTGTAGTTGGAGAAGAATTTCATAAACTTGCTAGCCATCTGGCACACAGAAAAATATAAAATCATCCTTCTCCAATTCTGTGTGATAAGAATTTGCAATGACAATAGCAAGATGGAGAAAAAGGGACAAAGGGTGCTAAGGATTACACAAATGAATAAAAGGACATTATTACCTGAAGAATTGAATTCTATCAATTATGACATTCTTGTTCTGAATGAAACCAGAAGATAAAAAGAAGTTTCAGCTAAACATAAGATGGCTCAAAGGATATCCCTGCAAAGACAAAAGAGTTAGCAGTGTGATTTTTTTCATGTATTGAAGGACAAGAAAACCTATTTCATGGGACATTTGGTCATTTCATATTGTAATGGTCACGAGAAGCATTTGCAAAATAACCATAAGCATGGACACAACTGCAGTTCACACCGATATGCAGAGGCTGAGGAGGTAAATAAATTCTTCAAAGAATTCAATAAGATCTTTCAAATTCAATCAGTGTATACTTTAAAATCGGGTAACTTCAATGCAAAAGTGAATATAAGGAAGAAAGGCAAAAAATGTATTGTAAGAAGAGTAAAAAGTGAAGAAAAGTCAAAGATGCATAGACTATGGGGTCTATACATATCTAAATATGAGGTCTCATATCTATATATCACATATACCCCTAGCACTCTTCCACTAATAAAGTTAAGAATCCTTTCATGTCTATCTAGCTGCCTCTCTTAGAGTTGATGTTGTAAAAGCTAACTTTTCTGTTGTTGTTTGTATTTGTTAGAACACAATTAGTTTGTTAGAACAAAGTTAGAAAGGCAGTAAGCATAATATAGAGTCCTGGATTCTAAGTCAGGAAGACTTGAGTTCAAGTTCTATTTCTTAGTAGCATATGCCCATAGGCAAGTCATGTGACTTCCTATAACTAAAAGTTACAGAAAAGTTATAATTAATATCAATAGAGGTTGTTGTCATACCAACAAAATCACAAGTCATTGAAATACTGAAGAAAATATGGGGATCAAAGATGGTATAAAAGGGGCAACTAGGTGGTGCAGTGGATAGAGTGCTGACCCTGGAGCCAGGAGGATCTGAGTTTAAATCCAACCCCGGACATTTAATAATTGCCTGTGTGACCTTGGGCAAGTCACTTAACCCCACTGCCTTGCACCCCCACCCCCAAAAAAGATGGTATAAGACTACTGCTCAGGACCTGAGAGGGAAAAAAGTAGCACTACTCATTTCTAATTTTGCTTCTATTTTATCTGTCAAGAAATATGCTCTCCAAATTGGAATGAATGTAATAAATATCATTAATAGAAAATTAATAAGCAAGATACATAGGGAGATAAGAGAGCATCTAAATCCCCTTGAAGAATTCATAACACAAGGTCTAGAGGAACATTCCTTAGTAATATTACTGGTGGTTTTGGGTGATAGCTCAACTGGTAGTCTTGGAAAGTCCATACAGAAAGGTATCAGAGGATTGTAAAAAAGAAAATGCTCTAATTGTTTTAAAAGGGGGAAAAAATAAGAAAATGAAGCCCACAAACATTAAATCAGTGATCTTAACTTTGATAACCTGGCAAAATTCTAGAATGTTTCATTAAAGAGATGGTCCGTGAACACCTAAGAAAGCTAAGTCATCACAAATATGGTATCATCAAACAAAAACGTCATAACATGCTAATGTCAGTTCCTTTTTTGACAGACTTACTGAAATGGTAGTTAAGGGTAGTTAATATAGTTGACCCAGATTTTAGCAAATAATTTTATAATCTCTCATATTACTCTTAGAGAAACGATGAAGTTTTGGCCAAGACAAAAATATAATGAGATGTATTAAAAAGTAGTTGAGTGGCTGGAACCAAAAACTAATGATTAATAGTTGCACAAAAATCTCTACTGGAGAACCTCTAAATAGATTTGGCCCTATCTTTTTTTTTTTTTAAGATTTTTAACTGTCTTGGTTGGCACATTTATCAAATCTACAGATGATACAAACTTGGGATGACAAATTAAGACATTGAATAGCTGAGTCAGGATTCAAAAAGATCTTGACAGGTTAGAGTCGTGGGTTCAGTGGTAAAAAACAGGGACATTAGAAAAGATTTTTTTGGGGGAAAAGATAATGAGTTCTGTTTTAGACAGTGAATTTGAGATGCCTTTGAGAGATATTTCTATCCATGTGGAGATGTTTAGAAAGCAGTAAGAGGAGACTGAGCAAAGGCCCTGGAGTCAGGAGGACCTGAGTTGAAATCGGATCTCAGACATTTAATAATGACCTTGCTGTGTGACCTTGGGCAAATCACTTTAACTCCACTGAACCCAGATAAAGAAACATACTTTCCTCCTATTGGAAGGCAGGAAGGAGATAGATAGCACAGGCATACACCAACTATATAATCTATTTTTCTTTAAATTATTTTCTCTACCACAATTTTTTTTTTTTTTTTTAGTTTTTGCAAGGCAATGAGGTTAAGTGGCTTGCCCAAGGCCACACAGCTAGGTCATTATTAAGTGTCTGAGGTCGCATTTGAACTCAGGTCCTCCTGACTCCAGGGCCTGTGCTCTATTTCCTGCCACCTAGCTGCCCCTACATGATGTTTTAATATAGAAGGAGGAAGGGAGGGTTACATCCTGGGTTGTGCCTACCATTAAGTTTTTTGAAACTGGTAAATATGATAAATCAGATCTTGATTGTTTAGTTGGTTACCTAGATTTAAGAAAATAATGAAGAAAATGATAATAAAATTGAAATTTAAATGTATATACAAAACTCCCTCCTTCCCCTTGCCCCATCAGACTGTTCCTTATTTATCATCACAATCCTGGTTATATCTAGGAATGACTATAAAATAGAAAAAAAAAGCATCAATAAAAGATCTCAAAATAAAAATCAGCTTCCCAATTAACTGACATGAGGTTAACTGACAATTGTTCATCTGAAAATCACTCCAAGTTGTGTATTTACGCATCAGTAGCAGTTTTATAAAAATACAATTTGGGGGCCCTGGAGTCAAGGAGTCCCTGAGTTCAAATCCGGCCTCAGACACTTAATAATGACCTAGCTGTGTGGCCTTGGGCAAGCCACTTGCCTTGCAAAATTTAAAAATATATATATAATTTGACAGGTCTTACCGGTGGCACCGGAGCGAAACAAAAAACCGCAACTTTCCCTCCCAAACAAGCCAACATAAAAACCTGCCCTAAGCAGCGTTCCCCAAAGATTCAGATCCGAAGCCATTCTTCCAGGGCCCGCCTAGTCAGTAAGTCACCCGCCCGGCTGCGGCCCGACAGGAAGGGGTGAGTGGAGAGGATGGGCGAGGTTCCTCGGTTGCTAAAGGAGGAAGCGGAGCCGCGACCTCACCGCTGCCATTTTTCCTGCAGGAAGGCAGGTAGCGGAGCCCTGCAGCATCTCCAACGAACGCCAGTCACTCACCCTCAACTCATCGGGGCAGCCTCCCTCCGCCGGAAGTCTTCTTCTCGGCCAGGCTCGATGACGTCCCATCATTGGCTCGGCCTTCGCAGCCAATCAGAAGGAGTATCCTCCCCGGATTGGCCCTTCGGGGAGGGCGACGCGAAACAAGGCTCTTCCCGATTGGCTCGCTGCGGGAGCGGGTTCAGCCATCAGGAAGATGTTTTAGAGTCGAGGTACCGGCGGCTGCGTGTTTCCGGAAGACGTGGCGGCCGCTGCCGGGCTTGCCTTCCCTCACATCCCCCGGTCGCTGTTCGCGTTTCCCCCGAGTTGCCGCCGCCGCCGCCGCCGTCCCCGCCGCAGCCATGATCTCCTTAACGGATACGCAGAGTAAGCACCACCCCCGGGGCCTCGCCTGGCCCTCTCCCTCCCGTGCGGCGCACGCCCCTCCCTCCCCGGAGGCTCTGCCGCCCAGCCCCGCCCCGCCTACCCCAGGCAATGAATGAAGCCCCGTCCCGGGAGGTGGCCGGGGAGGCCGGGGACCCAACGGGCGTGTTGGGGTGCCCATCCCGGCCAGGGCCGGATCGGGATTCGGGCTTGGACGGGTGATGGGGGCAGGAACAGGAATCAGGTCCGCAGCCGCCTTTGTTCTCCGCGGGGCACCTGGAAGAGAAAGTTGCAGGAACTTCGGGAGGCATCGGGGTCTCCATAGGACTTGCAGTGCCCGAGGGATCCGGGGATCTCAGTCTCCTGTGGCCTCTTTGAGGAGAGCTTTTTGTTTTGTTCGGAAGCACCACTCTGTGTGTGTGCGTGTTGGTGGTGCTTAAAATGTGTCTTAGTATTCTAAACTTTTAAATGTAGTTTAACTATATTTTGCACCCGCTTCTCGTGGTCAATTTTATTATCATTTTCTTCATTATTTTCTTAAATCTAGGTAACCTACTAAACAGTCAAGATCTGATTTATGATGTTTACCAGTTTCAAAAAAACTTAACTACGGAGGATACTTTCAGTCAGCTACTTAAGTGATTTTTGTTTTTAATGTTAGCGATTCACAACACCCCCAATTAAAAGCGGTCAATCAGCACCTGCCATCTTATGTTAGCTATTGGACTGTAGGTATTGAGGATGCAAAGAAAGGCAAACTCTCCCTGCTTTCTAATGAATCTAAAAGCAGTGTTCTTATATCATGCCCTTTGATATGTAGTCTGTTTTCATTTTTGGCGTCCACCTAGTCTCAAGACTCAATCTAAAACTCCTCAAAGTTTTACTTAGTTGACTTTTTTCACCCAGACTCATGTTTTCATTTACATATCTATCCTATCCTAGTCCACTCTTTTTTTTTAGGATTTTTCAAGGCAAACGGGTTTAAGTGGCTTGCCCAAGGCCACACAGCTAGGTTATTATTATTATTATTATTATTGTTATTGTTATTATTATACTTTTTAGGTTTTTGCAAGGCAGATGGAGTTAAGTGGCTTGGCCAAGGTCACACAACTAGATCATTATTAAGTGTCTGAAGTTGGATTTGAACTCAGGTCCTCCTGACTCCAGGGCCGATACCTAGCGGCCCCTGGTCCATTCTTTTGATGTTATTGATTCTGTTTCCTTCAGTCTTTCTCCCACCATCTCCCTGGGGAAAGTTTCTACATTCATTTCTTTGTTAAACAATAGTTTTTCTCTTAGTAGAATTTTGGGGATTTGCTCTCTTGTGCAGACAAATCTTGAGCACAGAACAATTTTAACTCCAAATGGAATTGTTTTTGTTTCACTACTACTATTTTACTCTTTTTTTAGGTTGTTTTTTGTTTTTTTTTTTTGGCAAGGCAATGGGGTTAAGTGGCTTGCCCAAGGCCACACAGCTAGGTAATTATTAAGTGCCTGAGGTCTGATTTGAACTCAGCTACTCCTGACTCCAGGGCCGGTGCTCTATCCACTGCACCACCTAGCCTCCCCTTGCTATTACTATTTTAGTCCTGAAAACTCCAATATTTGAGATTCAGTACTTTATTTGCAAAAAATAAACAAGAGTATATTTTCCCCTGGAATGAGTGTTAACTGATTTTTAAAGGTAGTTGTGTCCCAATTAGTATGGATTGTTCTGAACTTGTTTTACTTGTGGCATAATAGCTGGCATTTATATAGAATATTAAGGTTTGCAAAGTGCATTATGTAATTTGATTTGATTTTTACAAGAGTCCTGTGAGATAGGTGCCAGAGTAATCTCCATTTTAATGGGAAGGAAACAGAAGTTTAGAGGAACTCTGTGACTTGACCAGGGTCTAAGGCAGGATTTGAACTCAGGTATTTCTGTGTTCAAGTCCAGGGCCTTCTCTACTTTGCCACTTAGCTGCTTCATATATACACACATGATAGCTTCCATCTTTGCTTATTAAAGGTGAATATAGTTAAGGTTTTCAAAATGAACAAAACTGCATAAGTATGTGGCAACTCGAACCTTAGACTTCACTATGAAGGCTCTACACCACAATTTTCTCTGCTCCTCACTTGCCTTGAATTTGTGGGGAATGATTACCTAAAATTTGAATTAATTATTCCATCACTGGTCTTTTACATTTATGTAAGATCTCTTTACACTGACTCCTTAGGAAGTTTTGTTTTGCTTTTTGAATTGTATCTAATATAGTTTATAATATGTTAGCTGTTCTGATGAAACTTTTGCTGTAAATGTTGGCATTTCAGGAGAAGCAATGTATTACAATGTAAATTCAAATCATTTCAACAAGCACTTACTATGTACCTAATTTTAATTAGTGACAACTATATACAAGGTCTTGTGCTAAGCTATGAGTCACTCTGTTTTAGGAATATCAATTTGGTGGCTCTGTGGAGATAAAATGAAGAGGAGAGATTCCAGAGGCAAGGAGAACAAATTGGGAGATTTGAGTAGTTCAGGTGAAGAATAAGTCTGAACCAAAACAGAGGTTCTGTAAGTAGAGATTAGGGATGGACAGATGTGAGAGATGTTAAGGCCCCATCAACAAAACTTAACTACTGACAATGGGCCTTGAAGAAGAGGGAAAAGTCAAGGAATACTCTTAACAAGAACAAATGAACCTGGAGCCAAAGGAATCAGATTTGAATCCCAGTTACTTGCTCCCTTTTTAACCTCAGATTAGTCACATCACTTCTTTGTATCTGTTTCCTCACACATAGTACTAAGGCATCAGAACAGATGACTGACCTCTGAGAGTCTTCCAACTTTAAATGTATAATCCTTTTTATCCATGATTCAAAAGCTAATAAATCTGATCCGTTTATCCTCATAAAAATGTGTGATTTATTAGAAAAATTAATAGTAGAAAGGATGTCCATGCTTCTCTAAAGTTGCCCCAGAGAAAAAGATAAAATTTTTCAAATAACTTGTAAATTAGTTAAAATTGCTTTCCAACACTATTTATAAGAAAGGCAAGAGTGATTATATATGTGAAACTCTAAAGATGGGAGATATAATGTTAAGTTCTGGAAACAACTAGTGCGCTAATTTGACTTCCAGAGTATGCAAGTAGAGTAACATCAAAAAAAAAAAAGACTGAAAAGTTAGCTGAGAACCAGATTGAGGTGGAACTAAAGGAAATGGAGATCAAAAGTGATTGAAGAGAAAGCGAAAAGAGTTAGGAAAGGGCATCAGTGGGGAGATTGGGAAGTTGGGGCTGGACCACATACAGTCTTGTCAATGACTTTATTGCCAGGTTTGCCATCTGTGCCATAATTGTTTACAGAGTTTAAAATAATTTGGATAAAGAAGAAAGAAGTGTCTTTCTTTATAAAGCAGCTAGATTGTTCAGTGGATATAATACTAGACCTGGAGTTAAGAAAACTGAGTATATACATCTGGCTTCAGTTTTGTGTGACCCTGACCAAATCACTTAACCTCTATAAACTTCAATTCCTTCATCTGCAAAATAGGGATAATAATAACACCTACTTTCCAGAGTTGTTGGTTTGGCCTCTAAATGCCCCCAAACAATTCTCTAAGACAATAAGTTAAAGAATTATTACAAATCTTCATCAATAGAGGGAGAAACTGCCTCATTGGAAGTTTCTTACGTCAGTGAAATGACAGGTCTGGAACAAAAACTTTGTCATCAGCAAATAACACTTTTATATTCAGCTGAAAATGTTCTGAAATATACCGCATAGCCTATTGTGAACAGGTAGAATGTTTTTTTTTATCTCAGTCATTATATTAAGATTTTCAAATTTTTATCACACTGTGGCCAAATGCTTGCAGATTTATGAATTCATGCTTGTTGACTGAATAATCAGAAATGAGATCATTCGATAGCTAGATACACAGATCTAACTGAAGATAGAAAAAATCTTTCATAGTCATAGAAAAATCATAGATAGAGAGATCTGGCTATGATTTTGCATTGTGGTACAATGGAAAGAGCACTGGTGAGATAGGACTTGGGTTCTGAGAACCTTCTCTAAAGACTGCAATTTTTATTATCATGCACTTATTAAACTTTCCTGTTCTCTAGTTTCCCCATCTGAAAAAGGAGGAAAAAGAATCAAGGCTTCTGAGATCCCTTCCAGCTCTAGCTTTGTTACTTGTAAACTATTACCTTATTCTTAGAAATACAAAAACATGGAATTTTACTGGAACTTCTTACTTTTTTACTACAAGAAATCATTTCTGTCTAATTCTTTGAGAAAACTTATTTTTTTAAAGCTCTCAAAAAAAATTCTAATAGTCTCACATCATAGCACTTAAATAATCACTGAAAATTAGCGTGAGTTACTGAAGAAGAAATAGGTAAAAAAAGGCATGGGAAATAGAAGGAAATCAATCTTTGGTAAATCTTGTTTTGTAGATGAACTGTTAAATCAGATAATCTGCACCAAAGTAATACAAAATGGATCAACTTTGTTTCATTAATAATATATTATGAACATAAAACTTGTCATTGTCTTAGCCAACTAGTTACAGGAAGTCAATCGACTATAACTCACATTTCCCCACTTTTTAAAAAAAGTTTAAATTCATACTTCTAACATTGTGAAATGTCATAACTTAAGAGAGAATTTACTTTTTAAATAATTATTAGCTCTGAAACAAAAAAAGGACTATAGGAAAGGAACTTATTGAGCACTATTTGTTAGCCTTCTTAGAGAAGCATGAAACTCTCATTGGTTTTTATTGGTAGTTGATTCTTTGCCAGATTAATATGTGTTTTTTATTAATTCATTCATTTAGAGTGCAAAAGGAAATCAACCTTGCTACGATGGAAAAAGGAATTAGTATAATGAAATGAGGATATTTATGCAAATGAAATTCTTGTTAGACAAAGTTTTTTTATAACTTTTCAAAAAGCTAAATTGAATAGATGGTACTTCAAGTTGTATGAATATGTATTTGAAGCAAAAAATTAAGCTACAGTTAGAAATTATTGATAGTCTGCTTGAAATAGTGTTTCACAGGCTATGGGATTTGCTATAATCAGTTTTCCTCATTTGTTGATGAGGGAGTAGCAATATTCTAAAGGAAAGCTAACTAAAAGGTTAGAGGGAATGGAGTTATGATTAGGTCAGAAAGATTAAAATCCTTCAGGCCAGAAAAAAAATGTGCCACAAACTATAAAATAGAGTATATAGATAAGGTGAATATAAATTAAAGTACTAAACCTGGGAAGACACCCTTTGCAACTTAGTTTTCAAACTTAAAATCCTCAAGTATATGGAATGTTGGCACTGAAGTCAGAAGGACCTGAGGCAAATGTGACCTCAGATACTTACTAGCTCTGTGACCCTAGTTAAGTCACTTATTCCTGTTTGCCTCAGTTTGATCTGTAAAATGTTGATGAAGGAAATGAAATACCACTCCATTATCTTTTCCATGAAAATCCCAAGTAGAGTTACCATGAGTTGAAACAACTCAACAATAGCAAAACCTTCAAAAGTTTATGTGGATGAACATATTAATAATTGTGAATTTGCAAAGTCATACGTGCTATATCTAAAACAAATTATTGAAACCATTTCAAAACAAAATGTTTAAACTTTCTATGTAGAATCATTGTTTTAGAGTTAGAAGGGACATTAGTGGAGCAGCTGGATGGCACAGTGGATAGCTAACTAGCCCTGGAGTCAGGAAGACCTGAGTTCAGATTTAACCTCAGACACTTAATACTTACTGCTGTGTGACTTTGGGCAAGTCACTTAACCCCATTACCTTACAAAAACTAAAAGAAAATAGAAGATGACACATTAGAAACTATTTAGTAGGGGTGGCTATGTGGCACAGTGGATAGAGCACTGGCCCTGGAGTCAGGAGTACCTGAGTTCAAATTTGGCTTCAGATATTTAATAATTACCCAGCTGTGTGGCTTAGGCAAGCCACTTAACCCCATTGCCTTGCAAAAACCTAAAAAAAAAAAATTAGTATAACAGGTTCCTAATTTTATAGATGAGGAAACAAGCCCATAGTGGTTAAGTGGTCAGTAATTTTCTAAGGTCAAAGTGTAGTTATCAGCAATTATCATTTCTCTCATGGATTGTTGAATTAAATAGCACAGAAGCACTTGACCTCCACTATACCTGGCTGGCCCTATGCTTCCAATCTGAGCCAACCATTTACCCTAGCCCTCTGTTTACTATTTTAACTGCTGTCCACCACTTTCTTTAGACCTCCTAAAACTAAGTTCCCTACTTTCTTTCCATGTTTACACCTGAAACAACGATCTAATAATTGCTACCATTGCTTCTAGAAAGAACATGTCAATTGACTCCCTTAATATTCCACTTATTCTCCCTGTGACTTCCTAAACACAAACATCCTTCCATGGCCATGATTCCTTATTTTTTATCTTTTCTCTACTAGAATCCTAGGTCCATGAAAGCAAAGACTATCTTGCTTTTTTAAAAAAAATTTTATCCTAGTACTTTAGCATATATATCAAGAACTTAATAAAACCCTTCCATTAATTCATTCATTGGTGCCACTTTTAAAGAAATGAATATTTGCTAAGTAGAGTAACCCTAAATAGCATTTATGTACTTGGAGAGTGTAAGAATGAACATAAATTTGAAAAGTGAGAAAATATGCAAATATTCAAATGTTAGTGTGTGTCAGTATATATATATATATATATATATATATGTATATGTATATATGTATTATGATAATATTGTTTTGTAAAACATTATTGAATCAGATACAAGACATGAAAGAGGAACAGTTAAAGAAGAATTGTCAAATAACAAAGAAAATTATTGACAAAGTTTAGAACCAGTGACTTTTAAATAACCATAAATCTGCTTCCTGTGTCCTAAGCATCACTATCTCTTATATAAGGATGGGAAATTTCCATTCAGATTTCATGTTTTGAAGGAATTAACTAATGTTAGTTTATACCATTCTTTTGTTACTTCACTTAGAAAGCTATTCTGTTTGAGAACCTGTTCCCTAGTGTAAAAACCAAGGAAAAACACCAATCAGTTTTAGAAATTAAAATTTGTGTTCTTTGTTACCTTAACCCTATAATTTTTATTACAGAAATTGGAATGGGATTAACAGGATTTGGCGTATTTTTCCTATTTTTTGGAATGATTCTCTTTTTCGACAAAGCACTACTGGCTATTGGAAATGTGAGTTTTTAAAATGCATTTTAACTAATATATTTTAACTAAATTCATAAATAGCTTGTATAGTATATGTAATTATTTGGGGAAAGAATTCACTATTATTAGTATGTTTTTTAAAAATTGTAGATTTAAGCTTAATTCACACTACTCTTGATTAGGTATAAGGCTCATCAGTTTTAATTATTAATGTGAATGTCAGTGAAATTGTCTAGGTCTGGAACCACCTGTAATTTAAAATGTTTAATCAGTGACTAAATGACAACTAAAGAGATATTCAACTAGATTATATTAATTTGTTTGCCTGAAAGCAAGAGATTGGAAAATTTATTTGCTGAATCCTAAATTTCAAAGATCCTTTTAAAATGTTTTAATCTTGGTCTTCCTTTAAGCATTTCATATTTGCTACTTTGATATAAGATAAACAAGTTTTTCATTACTTTTACTCCTACAGTAATATATGGAGAGTATATAGTTTATACAACTAAACATTTATACTCTCATTTGGATAGAGGAAGAGGAACCCAGGAGAAAATCATTGACATCCTTAACAATTTTCAATTAAACACTAATAAAATATGAATATACAAAGGATACATGCTGAGTTAGAGAAAGGAAAAGATAAAAGACCTTAGATCAAAATTGGTATGTTTGTTTTCTTTTGATTAAGAAATATTCAATTAAGGAATTCAATTAAGCAATATTGGTATAATGTTTGAATAATGGTGAGAGTCATGATGTTTAATGTACATTTTTATGAATATTTTTCCCAAAGGAAAGTCACATTTTGGCAGTTATCATAATTAAAATATTTATGATAAAAAAAACTGCTTTAGAAAAACTTGTCTATTTCAGGTTTTTAGATACTTAATTATGGACTAGAAAGGTAGAAGTCAATTTTATTTAAGACTTTCTGTCCCCCTGACACTTGTCTTTTCCTTTAACTACATACTCTTCATTTTGCACAGGAAAGGGTGTGCTATTAATCTGCTTTTGCTGTCACCATATTATTTTAATTAATCAAACCTTAAAGTTCCATATACATGTTAGTTATTATTAATAATCTTTTTTTATGGAAAGGAACCTGTGAGGCATTTAATTCAAACCATACCTAAAAAAATAATTTTATCTTCAGCATAACTGCCATGAGTCTAGCAACCCACTGCCTCAATCAAGTATACTTTTGCTTAGTTCTATTCTTTATAACATTTATCCTCATAACTAATCTAAAATTATCTCTTCTAAACTTCCAACCATTGATCCTAGTTCTGCTCTTGTGAGACAAAATGCTTCTACTTTTTCAAAGTGAAACCCTTCATTAGATTTGAAGAGAGCTAGTCTCCCTTCCCCCCCCCCCAGATATTTCTTTATAAGTTAAATATCTTCAGATTTTCAACAGATCTTTATATGGTCTGAATTTAAGGCCTTCACCATCCTGGTGACCCTCTCTTGGATACTTGTCAGTTTACCAGTGTCATTCTTCGACTGTGATGCCCAGAACAGAGGAGTCAGAGGACTGCATTTCATTTCTCCACTGTACTGCTTACTGTCTTAGGCAAATCACTTAACCTTCTGCCCCTCAGTTTCCTCTTGAAAACTGTTGACTAGATGATCATCAAGGTCCCTTTAAGCTCTGGGTCTATAGACTCTATCTATAGGGAATATGATGCTCCAGATGCAGTCTGAATAATGTAGAGTACAGCAGGGCTCTTTCTTCCTTAAACTTGGAATCTGTACATCCCTTAGTGAAACCCAATATCTCATTAGATTTGTGGCTGCTTGTCGCACCTTTTACTCAAGAGCCTTATCTCCTGACTATGCCCCATTCCTGTAATTCTCTCTTTTCTCACTTCTGACTTCCTGGCTTTCCTGGTATTCTTCAGATCTCAACTAAAATCTCATCTTCTACCAGAAAGTCTTTTGGAATCCTTTAATGTGGTTGTTTGCATGTGGATCTCCCTTATTAGATTGTGAGCTCTTTGAGAGTAGGGATTTTCTTTTATCCTTTCTTTGTATCCCTAGCACTTAATACAATACCTGACCCAGATATACAATTAACAAATGTTTCTTGGCTTGACAACTTTTCATAGTCATCATATTAACCATATCCAGAGGAGGCTCAGTAACTTTCTCCTAAAATAAAGGGATTTTCTTAAAGGGTTCACTTCCATAATCTTACTTAATATTTTTATACATTGTAGTTAAATATTTTATTTTGAGGTGAATTTTCTTTGTCTTTCAGGTATTGTTTGTGGCTGGATTGGCTTTTGTAATTGGATTGGAAAGAACATTTAGATTCTTCTTCCAGAAACACAAAGTTAAAGCTACAGGATTTTTCCTAGGTGGTGTATTTGTAGTTCTTATTGGTTGGCCTTTGATAGGAATGATCCTTGAAATTTATGGATTCTTTCTTCTATTCCGGTAAGATAATCATCTAAGTAGGCATTTGCTTTGGCTTTTTAGATGAGAAATCTTTGTTTCCATTTCTACATTCAATCAAATAGAAAAACTTATCAGATTATCAGATATCAAATGTGCTAATCAGAGAGATAAAGATGTGGGTAAATTAGTAATCTCACAACTATTTATAATTCAGTAAAAATTCTTTTAAAAGTTCTATTTTTTCTTTAGTAGATTAAAGCATTTTTCCTTAATACCATAATTAAATATTTTACTTAATTAATTTAAAGAACATGTTCTATACATAGATATTTGATATTTTAATATAATCATATTATTAGTTAACTGCCACTTTATAACTATAATTTTGGTAACAGATTTTTTTTGGAATTTTAATATCAAAACCATCATGAAAGATTTTAGTCAGACCATATTTTGTAAGTGCTAGTGATGTTGTGAATAAGCAACAGTGTGCAGTTTGCGGGGTAGCTAGGTGGTGTAGTGGATAGAGCATTTGCCCTGGCGTCACTTAATAATTACCTAGCTATGTGATCCTTGTCAAGTCACTTAACCCCATTGCCTTGCAAAACCAAAAAGAAAAAAGAAAAATAGTGTGCAGTTTGTAAAAGATCCTAATTAAATTGAACTGAGCATTTGAAATCATAACTGTTATCAGAATTTATAGAATACATTTAAAGTCCCAGATGCATGATTTGTTTTAGAAAATATTTTGTCTTTTACTATCCTTTTTTAGTTGGATCGAAGACAATTACATTTTTTTAGAAATATGGTTTTCTCTATTGAAAAACTTAGAGGTATCAGATTCTACTAATATTTTGTTTCAAAAGTTCCCGAGCCTTTTAGGTGTTCTATTAGATATACTTCCTTGGTTTGTGATATAGCACTGTTGGATTGGGGCATTTACTTGACTGTTTGCAATATTAAGTAGTGGAGTTTGAAATAACATTTTTTTAATTTGAAGGAAACTACTTAAGACTTGGGGGAAAAAACTAGAAATGATCTTTCTAAATGTAGTGCTATTTGAGAAAGATTGTGATTTCATTTTGTTTATATATATATATATATGTATATACATATATATATTAGAGTATGCATAACTTTGAAAATAAAACTTCAAAATTACTATCTAACTGCTCCACTCATTTAGAAATAACTGTCATCACTTTTTCCCTTAAATCTAAAATTGAATTCTGTCTACTTTAATATTTGCATCTGTGACTGACTATTTAAGACAGAGATGGACCTTGAAACTCTTATTTGTTGTACTTTGTGTAGAAAAGCAATTTCTTGGATCCACTAACTAGGCCATCTCCTATGTATCTCACCAATAGCAAATAATTTTCCCATATAACTGGACAGAGCTTCAAATATAATGTGCATCCACAGAAAGTCCATTTAGCTTAAATGATTATTGATCCTTGACCCTAGCCTCATTATATTACTGCCTTCTTTTTCATTATTTTCATTTTTTCCATTAATTCTTTAACTTTGGGTCAAGATAAGTAATATTGATTAATTTTGCACTTATTTTAAATTATAAACATTTTAAATGTTTGGTTTTCTGGATATTAGTTTGTCATTATCATTAATTTTTAGGGGATTCTTTCCTGTGGTGGTTGGCTTTATTAGAAGAGTACCTGTCCTTGGATCCCTCTTGAATTTACCTGGAATAAGATCAGTATGTTATCATTTATTTATCTTTATATCTTTTTAAAAGTAAAAAAAGGAGTTCCATATTTTTAAAAAGTAAAATTATTTACTAGTAATAAAATAGGAAGTTTGTATATGAACTTGACTGTAGCAATAATTAATTTGTCATTTTTGGTAGAGTTTTTGTATCTTTTAGGTTATAATATGCCATAGCATAATCAGCCCCAAAAAAAGCATACCAACTAGTAAAATATGAAAATTTGATACAAGATTTCATTGCATCCATTTTTTTTCCCTCTTGTTCCCTGAAGTCTGTATTTTGATTTTTTGGGTCCCTTTTTCCTTAAGACAGCTTAGCACTGTATGATTTGCTTTTATATATGAGCTACATGTTTGTTTTTATATATATATATATATATATGTATGTATATCTTTTTTAAGCTAGATAAGGGAAAATTGTACATAAGGAAGAGTGAGTGATCAGTCCCACTTTTAGCTAATAACAGGAAATCACATTATACTATCTAAATTGCTTTTGTAGTGAAATTTTAGAACCAACATTGGAAGGGAAATGAAGTTCTATTTCATCTGATCTCCCAAGAATGGGGAACACATTACCTCCTGAGATAGCCCTTTCAAAGAATAACTCTCACCTGTCCCGCTGTCCCTTAGCAACAAAAAATAATTCAAAAAATTACTATTGTTGCTTTCAATTCTTTTCTCCTTCAGGTTTCACTGTTAAAAGTTCTTTCCTGCTCTAATTATTTTCTCAAGTATTAAGTATCTATTCTGTACCACCTCTAGGAATGCTAGGAGACCCTTTTCTCTGGGAGCTTATGATTTAATGGAGGATTGAATTACACAGATTAATTAGAAATTTACTTCCCCTCCCAACCTGTTGTTTCATTGGAAGGGAGCCCTCTTAAGTAAAGAAACCTTATATGCAAATATGGGTGGGCTTTTGTTCTGACATTTACAGAGAATCTTACAGAGTGAACTGGAGCAAGGAGGAGTTACTCAGTCACTCAGCCAAAATTAATCAGATGGTTGTTGAACCCAGATCTCCTTCTCTCCAGTGACAGTGAAAGGCAGCATGATGCTACTTCTTATGCAGTAGCTTGAAGTTTGAGTAGCCTGACAAAATTTAAGGAGAGAACAATCCTCTCTAACTGGGAATTCTCAGAGAAGGCTTTGTTGAAAGAAGTGTCATTTTAACTGGCCATTGAAGTGAGGGGAAGAGGCAGGAATTGGAAGTTAGGGAAAATTCAGATGTGAATCTATTGAATGGGAAGTGTCACTGGGACTTACACAGGGAAAGCTTTTCTGCAGATATTTGAAAAAATAAGACTGCATTTCAGGGAAGAAGTTGAGATTAGAAATACACATTTCAGGGGCATCTTCATAGAGATGATAATTGAAACAGTGAGTCAGCAAACATTACTATCTTACTATGTGCCAGCCACTGTACTAAGTGCTGGAAATACAAAGAAAGGTAAAACCTAACCAGAGCCTTAGAGGAGTTCACATTCTAAAGAGTACGACTGTGTGCAATTAATTGAAAATGAATGGTATTCCCAGAGACCAGACCCTAGGCTCCTAAGGGGTGGGGGTGTCTGGGAGAATGGACAGATGGGAAAAGCCCTCCCCCCAAGGGGAATTTGAGCTGAGTTTTAAGGAAAATCCAGGAAGCCAAACCACTAGAACAAATGAACTTGTCAAGGCAGAGATCCTAATAAGAAACAAAAGAAGATAGCACAGGCCAGAAATTTGAAGAATACATATTGTTCACTTAATAATAGCTAGCATTTAATATATAGCACTTTTAGTTTTAAAAAACACTATGCATGTGATCTCACTTAAGTTTCATAACAACTCTGAGATAGGTGCTGAAATCTATAGAAAAGAAAACAAAGACTGGGAAAAATTTAAGTGAGTTACTCAAGGTCACACATCTAGTAAATATCTGAAATAGGAGTTGAACTCAGATCTTCTTTACTCAGAATCCATTATTCTTATGATACTGCCTCAAAAGCATTGGTTGAGGCTGTCTACCAAACATAGTAAGGTTGCTGGATGAATGAATAAATGATTTTTTAAATTAAGTAATATTTTGACTAATTTGAGTTACCAGCAGCAGAGTTGTGATATTTCAACCAAAAAAGAACCTCAAATTGATTTTTTTTTTTTTGCTTCTTTCCCCCTATGGATGCAAATGTTATTTTGAAATTTAGAGCAAATGTATAAATAGGTACCTATTTGTGCCTATGCTACTGAATTTTTGGTACTCTGTCAACTCCAGAATTAGGATTAGTTTGCCTACCTTTGCCTTGGGATCCTGTTGGCTGTTGTATTCTTGCTTCTTAAAATAGCCAAGATAAACTAGAATTCAACTATTTAACTCTTTTTATCTTGGCCCAGGTCAGAGCTATCTAGACAAATCCCTTTTTTGAGACCTTTCTTCAGCCCTGGGTCTGGTGGCTCACAGCCTAACCAGCTAAGTCAGGGTTCTCCTGAAAGCAGTTATATAAACCTCTAGGCTTTACTTTCCCATTTGAATTCTCCAAAACTATTTTTAAAGCCCCAGCCAGGATGATCTTGGGCTGGAAGTATATGGTCACTTCAACTTGAATCCAGTCAGAATTCTAATTAGGGCATAGATCTATGAAGCAGCTTGCAATTTATTCACCTCAATGCCTGATATTACTGTCATGAAATCACAGAGGCTTGAACTCCTAATTTTATGGATCAGAAGACTTAGACCTGAAGAGATAAAGTGATTTACCTCCAAATTACTCTTAAACATCACTCTTTCCCCTGTAACACATCTATTTAATGTTTAATCCTAGAGATAGGCAGTCAGCATATAAACACATACTATTGCAACATTATACAAACCTAGCACTTTTGTCTTTTAATTTTGCCACAATTTTACTTAAGTATATTTTGTAAAAACCAAGGTTGTTTTTATCCTTTTACTATAGGAATTCTGTAGTGTTAGTCTGACTAGAAGTGAAATTACTCTGGTCCTATTCTTTCATTGGCATAAGGAACTGCCAGTGAGGAAACTCTCTACCTTTGGCACTCAGTCTTTGAGAAATTAAATAAGAAGTTAACCAGTGTCACTTGACCACTGTTTTGTCAGAGGCAGGATTTATTGAATCTAGATCTTCTTCACCCCAAGGCCAACTCTGTTCATTATTCCAGAATTATTTATTTCCTGTTGTCACTGCATTAATTTATTTGTTGAAGGAAAAATCTTAGCAAATAGTAAATTAGTTGGTATGTCTTTTTAGTATTGTAGCACTTGAATTATTTAAACACTGATGTTAATTAATGTTTTAATGTAAAAGCCCACTGTCTGAATACTCATTCTAGGATAGTGAAGAAAAGAAAAAACTGCTTAATCTGTTTAGTTGAAAATATATGTATAAAATTATATGTGGAATTGTATCATATAAATTTATATCTTTTGTTTGCATCATAAAATTTGTTTCTAACACTGTTGTCAAACATTCTCAGAATAAGATCTGGAAACCACAATTTTAATTTAATTAAAATTTTAATCAGTAGTTGATCTTCACTATTGATTGATCTTAATGGAGTTAAATCTGTTTGTTCAAAGACTACATAGGCTCAGAAGAGAATCCACACTAATGGTCAGTTGAAACATCTTACTGGGTTTATTAATGCATGAATGGCTCATATTTTAGCTTTTGTCTTTTTTTTCTTTTTTGTTTAAGCTAATAGTGATACTCTCATTTTTCAAATTTATTTATCCATCATATTGAATTTTCATGTTGCTCCTTCAAATTTCAATGTAGAACATGTCATGCAAAAGCACTATTGTAATATATTTATTTTGCAACCTTTAAAAATGATAGAAGACTTAAGTGGATATTATTTAATCAGTTATTATTAGTCATACCTTGGATTTCAAGTATCTTTCTGAGTTTGTGTTTTAAATAAATCTATGAAAAGTATAAAGTTTATGGATAATATTTGCCTTTAACTGCCTTCTTTATCTTCTTCCTCACAGCTTGTAGATAAAGTTGGAGAAAGCAACAATATGGTATAACAGCAAGTGGACTAAAGATTACATTAAAATTGCGTTATTTACAAAAAGCCCCTTTGAAGAATATTCAGCACAAAATTAAATTACACAAAACAGCTCATAACATCTTTTACATAAGTTTATAATGTGTAGTCTTCAGAGTACCTACAGTAATTAGCAACGAAGCAAAGAAGAGGTGCTTGATTCCAAGACAAGTGACTAAGAATTCAGCAAGTGAACGGAAGAAGGGGATTGCCATGTTACAATCTATATTGAAACTGTTGAAAGTTATTTTTATTGTTTTTTTCCACAATGTGCTAAACACAGCCATCCCTATAGAACTGTGGTGCCTGATTTCTGTCTCCTTATTTTTGAAGGTGTGGGAGAACCATCAGGCATTTTGTTTTTTGTTTGGTTTTTTTTTTTTAAGAAATGCTCATAGCAATGGCAAACACATTTCCTGTTGTTAACAAGAGTTGTAGCTCCAAAAGTGTTGCATGAGTTAGGATGGATTATGTAATTTTGATGTATTAAAAAGAAAGGAAAATCCAAACAATTTTGTTGTATGAATTAAACCTTTTTTGTTTTTTGCTTGTAAATACAGAGTTTAAATAAACTTTGCTGTTCTTAGGAATCAAAGCCAGATGTAAATGCTAACTGGATTTACCTTCTGTGCTGGAATATGCAAAGGTCATTCGTTTTTTAATTAGGATCCTAAATTATAGATGACTAAAACTTTCTTTGGTCAGTCAACCAAAATACACTCCATGCCTTGGGGGATTTCATCTTCCAAGATACCTGCATGTATAATTACATGTCAGCATAAAAAGATGTACAAAGTACCCTTTGTCCACTAAATAAGCTGTTATATTTCTTGTCTCATGGAATAGTCTTTTATTTAAGATACTTAATGATACTAACTCGTTTTTTACTATTCAAACATAGTTTGTTTTTAAATTTTGAAGGACCTGCTTGGCATGATGATAGTTTGCTTGAGGAGAAAGAATAACCCTGCAAATTACAGATCTTATTTTGCTATTGTTCATAAAGAAAAGCTCCCCAAAGAGTTAACTACTGTTTACTTTGAGACTTGTGAAGTGTTGAAAAATTGAAACTTCTGACTGTATCTTAAAGGGCTATTCATATAAACTGAAAAGTTGGTTTTCTTATTTAAAAATGTCTTATGTTATGAAGATTTTCCACAAAGAAGTTGCCTAAAAAAAAAAAAACCAAGTGATGATATAAGCAAATTATTTGGGGCTGTTTAGTAACTAAATTCTTTCAAAGCCAAAGGGGAGCTAAGAAAAATGTACTGTTTTGTTATAACCATTTGGCAAATGGTAAGAAAATATTTTTTTTCTTCATAAGCTTCCCCAGTTGACATACTATTTTTACAGGTGTAAAAGCATTTGAAATACATTTTTTAACTACAGTACAGTACAACTTGTTTTACCACTTGTGATCCCATTCATTTTTCTTTTTTTTTTTTACATTTTGCAATGCTTCTTGATCCAAAAAAATCATAATTGTATAAATTTGATTTTCATTTTGAAAAACATTTTGTTATTTCTCAAATTTATTGAAAAAGTTGATAGTGAGGAAAGGGAGGGAATCCCCCACCCTTACCCAAAACAGAAAAAGACTTAAATATATAGTAAAAAGGTTCAGTCTTATGGATTCAATGCAAAGGGATTTGATGCATGATAAAATTCATGCAGCTGATAAGACATTTTAAAATGGAGACTCCTACCTCAATAGCTGTCAGAATCTTTAGAGGCTTGGCGTTTTATGTCTGTGTAATGTTCAAGTAGTCTCATCCATTGGAGAATGTAAAATACATACTTTGGGTTTTGAATGTTCTAGACATTTATTCTACCTATGTTTGACAGGTGATCATTATTTACAGTAGATTGTGAAATCTGCCCTTTTTTAAAAAGCAAGAACAAAATCTACTTAAAATGAATAGCTGCATTGCATTTGGATGTTTGTAGATGTGAATTTCTATCAAATTATTTCTTGCACTGTGATAAACACTCCTTTCCCAAGACCTTCTTTTAACAAGTAATGTTGGGCAGAAATGTGAAAGAAGTCAAACAGTGATCCCTCAGTCAATGAAATTGAGAGGTGGTGCAATTTTCATTTTAAGTGAGTCCACTGTTAAGATCAATCTTGATTTTTGAGCTGCTTAGAAGCATTGTATATTTTATAAATGTACTGGTCTTCTGACAGAAAGCACTGTAAATAACCACTCTCTCTTAAGTTAGCTTTCTGTCTTTGCCACTAAAGTGTAATTTGATTTCCAGAGAGGTAGAGGAAAAGGTCAAATGCTACCTAGCCTTAAGTGTTTCTGTCATTGCTCAAGTGTATTTTCTGTAACAGAAACATAATTGGAATGTTTTTCTTTCCCCTAATAAATTGTAATTCTTAAAATATTGCTGCTTTAAAAAGTCTCACAAACAGACTACATGATCTAAGCAATTGAATAATGTAAATACACTTGTCTTACCTCTCAATAAAAAGGTACTTTTATATTAAGTGGTGGTCAAGTGTATCTTTATTCTAAAATTAAAAAACTAAAGGCAAGCATGATAAAGTAAACCACCTCACTTTTTAAATGCACTTTATAATGTGCTTTTTATGAAATTTATCTTAAACTTAATACCTCGATAAAATACATAGTATATATATAATTCATTTACCAAATCATGGTATTCATGTAAAGTAACTTTTTAAAAAATGAATTTTTTGAACAATGCACCTGTATCTCAAGGGTAATTTGCTTGATTTAGCTCATCTGGCTTCTGGAAAGAGCTCCAAGATGGACAACAAGCATTCGATTTTATAAAGTGCTTCTGTATTCTCAACCCTATGTACAGAACAAAGTCATCCACCCTGAGTTGCATAGAAATCAGGTTCAGAAATAATTGTAATATAGATATTTTAATTCCTCTTTTCATGTCAGGCAACTGTTTAAGACTCAACAGTCCCCTCAAGCTTGTAACTTCGTATATACATATACAGTTTTCAATACAACCTTCCTGAAGGATAAGTCTGAATATTTTGCCTCCCTACCCCTACACCCATTCAACAAAGTCCAGTGGTTCCCTAAGAATTCCAGGATTAAATATGAAATCCTCTGCTTGGCTTTTAAAACTTTTCATACCCTGACCCCTTTAATAATCTTTTTATACCTTACTCCCTTTCAGATAGTCTTTAATCCATCCCTATTTTAGCATCCCTATTTTTTCCTTTTACACAGTTCCAGATCCTGATTCCATGTATTTTTCTGGCTATTCCAGTGCCATGAATCCTCTCCCTCTTCCTCACAGTTTATCTGGTTCTCTTCAGGTCTCAGCTAAAATCTCAAAATATTCCTCATCCTTCTTAGTACTAATTCCTACCCTCTGTGATTATCTACAGTTTTTCCAGGGTACATCTCATTTGGTGGTATGTACCACCTCATTAGATTATAACCTTGAGGGCAGCAATGATATTTTTGCCTTTTTTTTTAATTACTTGACAGGTAGGTGACATAATATTTAGGCCTCTAGTCAGGAAGATTGATCTTGAGTTCAAATCTGGCTTCAGACACTCAGCTGTATGACTTTGGGCAAATCACTAACCTTGTTTGCCTCAGTTTCCACACATATGCATACATGTGTGTATATGTTGCATGTGTATCCCTGTTTGTCTTAGTTTTCACAAGTGTGTGTATATATGTATGAAGTATATAAATTGTGTGTGTGTATGTGTGTATGTATATACATTCATGAATTGCTTAAGTTTGGGAAAAGAGTTGTTTCTTG
Organism: Macrotis lagotis; assembly: GCF_037893015.1. NCBI lineage: Eukaryota > Metazoa > Chordata > Mammalia > Peramelemorphia > Peramelidae > Macrotis > Macrotis lagotis. The sequence goes on along the minus strand of NC_133664.1, from coordinate 190,261,455 downwards.
AACACAGAACAAGAGTGTTTCATTTTTTTTCCTTCAAAAGACTGGATAAGAAGGTAGGAAACTATATTAAGATAATAAAAATACATTGTATATTTTGTGTTATATAAGATTTTGTATAATTGATATAATGTATAATATATAAATATAAATATAAATACATAAATATTTTCTATGTATAGCAACTTAATTTTTAATAATACCTTAATATCCATAATTTGGGGATCTAGTACAGTAAATTCAAAAGCCAGCTGTAACCTAAAGATTTCAGCTTCTGGGCTAAGAACTTACTAGTTGACAAACTGCTGGGAAAACTGGAAAAGAGTATGGCAGAAACTAGGCATAGACCAACATCTCATATCCTATACCAGGATGGTCAAAATAAGTACAGGATTTAGACATAAGAGGTAACACCAGAAGCCAATTAGAACAAGGAAGAGAATATCTGTCAGATCAGTGGAAAGGGAAGGAGTTTATGATCAAATAAGAGAATATTATATATAATATATAATATAGCTATTATATATAATATAATGGATAATTTTGATTGCATTAAAAAGTTTTTGCACAAATAAAACCTATGCAACCAAAATTAGAAAAAATGCAGAAAGATGGGAAACAATTTTTGTAGCTAACTTTTCTGATAAAGGACTCATTTCTAAAATAGAAAACTAAGTCAAAAATTATAAGAACACAAGTCATTCCCCAATTGATAAATGGTCAAATAGTCATAAGAAAAAATGCTCTAAATTGTCATTGATCAGAGAAATACAAATTAAAACAAATTTGAGTACTCCCTCACACCTATCAAGTTAGTCAATATGCCAAAAAAAAGGAAAATGATTAACGTTGGAGGGGATATGGGAAAATGGACATTAATGTATTGTTGGTAGGGTTGTGAAGTGATTCAACCTTTCTGGAGAGCAATTTGGAACTATGTCCAAAGGGCAACAAAACTACATGTTCCCTTAGATCCAGTAATATCACTACTGGGTCTGTATCCCAAAGAAATCATAAAAAAGGGGGAAAGACCCACATGTATAAAAATATTTATATCAGCTCTTTGTAGTGGCAAAGAATTGAAAATTTAAGAGATGTCCATCATTTGGGGAATGGTTGAACAAATTCTGGTAGATGAATGTGATGGAGTAAACTTGTTCTGTAACAAATCCTAAGTGGGCAGATTTCAGAAAAACTTGGAAAGATTTACATGAATTGATGCTGAATGAAGTGAGCAAAACCAGGAGAACATTGTACATATTAATATCAATATTGTTTGTTGATCAGCTATGTTGGAGTTAGCTCTTAGTACAATAATCAGACAATTCCAAAGGATGTGTGATGGAAATTACCATCCACATCCAGAGGAAAAAAATGAGTGTGAATGCAGACTACCTTTTAAAACTTGTTTTATGGGTTTTTTTCCTCTCATATTTTTCCTTCCCTTTAGATCAGATTGGATTCTTCTTTCACAATATGATTAACAGGGTTTGGCTAAGTGTCAGGGGGCAGCTAGGTGGCGCAGTAGATGGAGTGAGTTCAAATGTGGCCTCAGACACTTAATAATTACCTAGCTGTATAGCCTTAGGCAAGCCACTTAACCCCATTGCCTTGCATATATATACATATATATATATATATGTATGTGTGTATGTATGTATGTATAATCCATCTATATGTACATATATATGTATATATATATATAACAGAAATGTGTTCAACATTATTGTAGATGAATAAATTATATCAGATTACTCATAGAGGGAAGAGAGGAAGGTAGAAAAATGTGGAACTCAAAAGTTTACAATAAGATGAATGTTGAAAACTATTTGCATGTAATTGGAAAAAATAAATAACATTTAATTAAAAAAAAAACCCAGCCGTAACCAATGAAGATGCAGTGGGTAGAGCACTGACCCTGGAGTCAGAAAGACCTGAATTCAAATATGTCATCAAATACTTGATAATTACTATGTGACCTTGGGCAAGTCACTTAACTTTATTGCTTTGCAAAAACTAAAAAAAGAAAAAGAATAAAGGAACCAGCAAAGAAATCTATGGCCTCAGATTATAAACCAGTGTACATGAATACATGTAAAATGTATGTGTATATATACATCCATACCAAACTAGGGAGAGTTAAAAAAAACCTGAAGTAATCTGGACATACAAAATCCAAAGTGAAACCTTTTGTGAAATTTTTAACCCCAAAGTTTTCTCCCTTCTGGGGAGCCTCTAATGTCTCTAGCTGCCTTGACTGCTTATTCCTATCATTTGCTTTTACCTTGATTGTTCCTATCTTTGAAGGTCCCTGCCCTATCCAGATTACTTTTATCCTTAATTGTTCCATCCCACTCCTGATGTCTTCATTTATCTTCCAGTCATTCCTTGTATGAGTTAGAAAGCACTCAGAAATAACTTCTCTTAGCTCATCTGCCTTTTCTAAATTCAACTAGCATTGCCATGGAGATGAGACATCATCCAATAATCCAACAACTAGTGACGTTTTGGAAATGGTAAGTATATTGCTGCACTAATATAAGCTGTGTATGGTGAAATGACTCAGATCCCCCCTTTGAAATGATTTCCTTCTTCTTTGACTCCAAATAGATGAAGGAAGAACTCTCATAACTATTTTCCGTCCCACAAGAAACGGAGACTAAAGGAAAATAGTTAATTTTTTTCTGCAGCCAGCAATGGTCAGTATTGGCTATGCATATTCACAAATTCTATACCTCCTCTTTTGTTCTCTGTTCTTCATTGTTATCATTTATTTATCACTACTATTGTGAATCCTAGTCTCATGATTAAAGCTGGCAATAATATGAGTGGCTAGAAAACAAAAAAAAATAATTCATAGGCTCCACACAGACAAGGGTTCATGACATCTACTACTAGATGTAGTTAGTAGAACATATTTTTGAAAGCCACTTGAAGTCTGGGAAGAGGGATCTTTTACTGATGTAGATACTGTTTCCTCCTGTTCAAAGCAGTAATACATGAGTACTATTATCACATTCTATCTTAGATGAAGGTGAGGACTTAAGCACCCGTATCTATTTATGTGTGGTGATTCTGTCCTTGAAAATTGATTTTTTGAAGATTTGTTTTTCTTTTTAATTTTTTTCTTTTTTTTCCTCTCCCCCACCCTCTCTCCCTTTCATTCCCTCCCCACATCTCTTTGTCTCTCCTCGCTTTTTCTCTTCCTATTTCTGCTACTGGGAGTTAAATTTGTTTTTGTAAAAGCCTGTTTGGGTTTATCTGGTTTCATTTTTTTTTTTATTTTATTTTGCTTCCATAAAAACCCTCTCCACTTCAGAAGATTGAATTTTATTTTGTCTTTTCTTTCTCCTCAGTGACAAGATTTTTCTTTAAATCTTTAGAAATGCATTAAATTTTTAAAATTTTTCAATTTTCCTATGTACAGTTTCTATATATTACAATTATAATTACAGTTATTACAATTTCTGGTCATTTGTTGGATTTTTTTTATTCCAAGAAAGTTCTAACTATTCTCAATTCTATTTTTTTTTTCATTTTACTAGATGCCGTGTGTCTAAACTTTATTTGACAAGTTCTTTCTAAATAAACAGATAGGAGTGACAGGAGATGGAAAAAAGAGACCCACAATTCAGTGTACTCCTTGTAAAGGTGTGTGCAAACACTATTCCTGTCAGATATTGCTTTGGCTCAATCCTCCCTCTCCTAGGGAAGAGGGTAGAGGGGAAAAGGTAGAGGAGAAGAGAAAGGAAGAAATTAACCAGAGTTTGATGTCATTATCCTAAAGAACCAAGTCCTTCAGTGCTAAGCATGTATGTCCCAGAACAGGCCAAGTATAGCGTAGGTCTACATGCTTCATAGGATGACTGTTACTTCTTCCTCTCTCCCTCCCTGCCTTCTTTTTTCCCCTTCCTTCTTTCTTTCCTTTCTTCATTTTTTTCTTCTTTCCTTCTTCTATTTATCATATCACCAACACTTTCTGCCATTTATACACACTTTGTAACACTTAATATCTTTTTTGAATTTTTTTCTTTTTTAATTGATTCTCTTCTTCCACTTAATTCTTTATGGGAAAACATTTCCTAGTGTTCTGTAGTCAGCCTTTTCTGTCTCTACAAATTTTTCCAACTTATTGATCTCTTTCAATAATATGCCTTTAAGGGGCGGCTAGGTGGCACAGTGGATAGAGCACCACTTCTGGAGTCAGGACTACCTGAGTTCAAATCTGTCCTCAGACACTTAATAATTACCCAGCTGTGTGGCCTTAGGCAAGCCAACCTAAAAAAAAATAATAATGTCTTTAACTATAATCATCATATGACTGCCTCCTCAGTCCTGATTTTCTGATCTCTGAACTTCAGTTCAACATTTCCCATTGCCTTTTGGACATCTTATCCAAATATGTTATTTTGGATATATTATCTCTATTTTCCACTATCATATCTAACTTAACCTATTCAAAAACAAGCTAATCATATTCTCCCCAATAATAATTATAGTTACAGTTAGCTCAAAGTTAGTGCTTTAAGATTTACATGATGCTCTCTTCATAATGACCCATTTAAACAGGTAGAATATTATTTTAGACATTTGATATCTCTCATATGGACCTCTTAACCTGGTCTTCTTCCCTTAAGGTTCCCTACACAAGCCCAAACTATCCAAGATACAGAATAGAAGGGACATTACAGGTTCTCTAGTCTGGCCTGTACCTAAACAAAAATCCTCTCAACAATATAAGAATAAAAAAATCATTCAAGTGAGGAAATTCATGACTTCTCAAGTTTTTTTATAGTTAAGAAGTTTCCCCCTTACATTGTCTAAATTATGCCTTCTTGTAACTTCTGCCCACTGCTTATAGTTCTATCTGAATGTCCAGAGGCTAATGAGTATCTTCCCTGAGGCTACTTTTCAAATACTTGGAGAAAGGTGTCATATGTCTCACCCCAAAATTTTCCAGGCTAAATATTCCCAGGGTTTTTTTTCTGCTTAACACTACATTCATTTTTTTTTCAACTGCTTCTCACATAGTAAATTTAAGCCTTTTATTATCTTGTTTGTCCTCTGCACAATTCAGTTTTTCAATGTCCTTTCTGAAATATGGAACTTAGGGTAGAACGTAATGCAAGATGTGATCTGTCCAGTACAGAAAATGGCAAGACTATCACATTCCTAGTTTGTAGTACTGTTTCTCTTAATGTATTAATTAGCCTTGTTGATTTCTAAAATTGCATTATCAGATGTAAGTACTACCCTAGTTAAATTGATTCCCTACTCAAAATTCTTCAATCACTTTTAATTCCCTAATTAATAAAATTCAGGGGTAGCTAGGTGGTGCAGTAGATAGAGCACCAGCCTTGGAATCAGGAGTACCTGAGTTCAAATGTGACCTCAGACACTTAATTACCTAGCTGTGTGGCCTTGGGCAAGCCATGTAACCCCATTGCCTTGCAAAAAGAAAACCCTAAAAATAATAATAATAATAATAATTCAAATTCCTTCACCTGCTCATCAAACATCTCCATGATCTGTTTTTTATAACCTTGTTTCATATCATGCTACTTATAGAATTCCCAAAATATTTAATGCATTATTGGTTTAATGGCTTTGTTTATAGTCATCTGTACATAGAAAACCTACTCCTCTGAAATGCTATCTCTTAAAATCATACCTAGGAGCAGCTAGATGGCACAGTGGATAGAACACCAGTCCTGTTCTGGTCTCAGATACTTAATTATCTAGCTTTGCAATCGGGCAAATCACTTAACCCCACCTTACAAAAGACAAATTAAATAAATAAATATTTCTAAAAGATCATACCTGTCCTTTAAATTCTGCTTAACACTACATTCACTAAGTTTCTCCTGTCTCCAACTCTTATGGCAATTTGAACTTTCTTATACTCTCCTCCTTATACCTTCCACAATGCTTTATACATAGTAAGCACTTGAGTGAATATTAGTGAAATAATGAGTTTAAGACACAAAGGTATATTGAGATTCCCTCATGTTTTAATTTCTTGAAAATTGAACCAATATTTATTTGTACCATTAATTATAAATTTTGATTATAGATTGCTTGGTTTGAGGTCAAAATGACTTGGATTTAAATCTTGCCTCATACACTACCTTGGACTTCATGTTTCTAAGTCTAAGTTTCCTCACATATAAAATGAAAATAAAAAGATCATCTACCTCACATGTCTTTAAACCACAAATGAGATATTGTGTGTAAAAAATACTTTAGAAATTTTAAGAGCTATGTGAATGTCAATGATATCATTAAATTTTGCTTCCAGGCAGAGTCATTGATCATTTAGAACGCTTCATTAAAAATTAGTGGGATAAACTGAATTGATGATATTGATATATTCAGAAGGTTGCCTGGCTGATGTGGCTGAGTAGCTAAATTAAAAGTATCAGCCCTTTTAATCATCTTGACTTCCTGCTGGCTAACCTCCCAGGAAGAGCTATCAGACCATCTCTTTCTGGATGTTCAGGGCTGACAAGAAATCCCTTTAGACACTCCCTGAAAGAAATGGAAAGATGTCCATTGACAGGGAAGGTTTCAAAAGGTCCCTGTATTCAAATTGGATTAGATAACTCTTACCAGAGAATCCTGGCAGGAAGTAACAATGAAGGTAAGTGAGGTTTTCCTTTACACAGAGAAAAGATTACTTCTTATTAACAGTTTTCATATTTAGTTTATAAGAATCTCAGAGGGTGGAGAATATTTTAATGATTATATTTTTAGAATTTAGTTTTATTATTTCATTTATTCTTTTTGAAAAGAACATCTTGTCAATCTTATTGCAAAATTTATTGGAAAAATATGCCTATTTTGAGCATTCTAACAGCTCAAGAGGAATTTGAAATGGCACAAAGTAAGGATATATATACCCAGGGTGGTTATTTCTTCTCTATAGGCAACTGGAAGTCTGAAAACTTCTGGCTTGACCCTGCTTCTGGTGGGTTTTTTCATCTCTCATTCCTGGTGTGCTCCCCAGGTAATCTACTCTTTAAAAGCAGAATCCTCTACATCTGCATGCACTTATTCTTTTGTGATTGACCTTTCTGTTTTTAAACCTGCAGAAGGCTAGAGCATAATGTTCCATAACTGTTTTTCTCCTTGGGTTTGTAGAGACTTTTTGAAAGAAGAAACTGGACTCCTCAAGCTATCCTCTACCTAAAGGGGACTCGTAAGTACTTAAAAAAAAAAAAAATCCTTCCTTTTGCGAGCTATTTATTCAGCAAGTGCAAGAGTCCATAGCAGAAAGTGCAGAGGAATTCTGGTGGGTAGGATAGATTTTTTTTTGTCTTGTTTTAGAACAAAGATTGAAATTTTAAAAGATTAAAATTAAACAAGATTGCAGGACAGAAAATGAAACTTTTCAGTTAATTGGAAATTTTTATTACCTCTAAAAACTGGCTTTGCACTTGCATGCAAATATATTTGGGAAAAGAGAACTGGACCTTTAGGTTGGTCAAAAGATAACATCTCCAGCTCTTGAATATAACAGTCACAGCTTATGGTCCCAGTCTATATTTTGGGGTACTCTGACAGCCTTTAAATGTGTCAGATACTGGTAGTTGGTATGCCAAAAGAGAGATATTATCTTTATGTGAAATCTTTGGGAATCTGATATTTTTGTTGTTGTTGTTGTTGGCAAATAATATTTTATTTTTTCCAATTACATGCAAAAATAGTTTTCAACATTCATTTTGAATCTGATCTTTTACCTTAATCAAGTTCATGCCTAAAGAAGCTCCACAATTCTCACAGGGAAAACTTTTTTTATTGATATCATTTGCCTTTGCATCACTTTCATTTATGAAATATTCTTCCCCTTTACCTTACCCACTCAGACAATCTTTGTATCAAAGTATAATAAACAAAACCAGCTAATACATCAACTATATGTCACAATGTATGCATTATTTCTTACCCATAGGTCCCCACTTTTCCAAAGAATAGATAGATGAATGTTTTTCTCAACTCTTCTCAATCTAGCTTGGCCATTGTTACAACTGTTTCTTATTTATTTTATTTTCCTTTACATTGTTGTTGCTTTTGCATATTGTTTTCCTGGTCCAACTTTCTTCTGTCCTGCTCTGCCTCAGTCCATGAAAATCTTCAGGTTAGATTCTCAAGGAAGCCAAATCCATTTAAAAAATTTAAAAAGCCTTTTTTAATTTTATCCTTTCCTCTTCCCCTCCCCTAGAGGCAATGGAGTTAAGTGACTTATCCTACTGCTAATAAGTGGCAAGTGTCTGAGGCTATTTGAGCTGGGTCCCCCTAACTCTAGGGCAGGTGCTCTATCCACTGTACCCCACCTAGCAGAGGCACTCTTCAAGACTTGTATCAATATGTCCAAGTTAAAACATAGAGAAAGAGTTCCATTAGGTGGGATCCAAGGGCTTATCAAGTGAAGTCAGAGAGATTATTTCCCCTTCCCTGTTACCTAGCAGGCCAATCCACCCATCCTCTGAAGTGTGTGCGTTGCAGTGTATGTTATAGAAGTCATTCAACTTGGTTTCCCTATTCCAAAGCAGCAGCCAGCATACCCTTGAGAACATCTAAACTCTCAATTCCTTCTCTTGTATTTTTGTTTGTTTTGTGTTGTGTTGTAGAGGGCCGTCACTTCATCTCAGATGAGAGCCTTAGGAAAAATCTCTTCTACAGACTACAGTTGGGTAAGAGAAACAGAAACAAAGATCCCAGATGCCTTTCAGCTGGAAGGAATGTCAGAGGTTATTTTGTCTGATTATTAGATAGTTCAATAATTTAAAACTCATTTTAGGGACAAGGGATGTCCAGAGAAGTTCCATGATATATCCCAAATCATGCAGTGGTCCTTGGAACAAAAGTTCACTATATCCAATTCCAGTGCTTTTTCCATTTCATCCTGGGAAGCAGGAATGCACTTTGCTGTAATTCATCGCATCATAAAATGTTGGAGTAGAGAAGGGACGACTTTAGAAACCATAGAACACAAAAACTTCATTCCAGATTAAGAACTAAAGCTGAGAAGTCAAGATAATTTAACAAAATAAATGTATAGTTGGGATTAATATTTTACATCTATTGACAACAGCATGGGACTTTCCAGTCATCTGACACATATGATATACCAATATGTGCAAGGCACTGTGTTAACAATTATATCAAGGAAAGGAGATGGGCTAATGATGCTTCCATAGAGCCAGGACTGAAAAACATGTAAAAAAAAAAATAGATTGAGGGCATTCTCTAGGGCATGATCTTATCTACAGCATCCTAGTCAGATAGAATGGAAAGAACCGGCTTTCATCCAAGATTGACTCTATCCAATATGCTACACAGCCTCTCTAAATTTTCACAATGCAAAATTAATATAGGCTATTTCACAAGGTGTCTTAAATCCTTTAAAAGATTCATAGATTTAGCCCTTAAAGGCCATCAAGGCCAACTCTTCTCATTTTATAGTGAGGAAACTAGGTGGAGAGCAACTAAATGATAACTTGCCCAGGATCACACAGTAAGTTGTCACAGGCAAGATTAGAACTCCTGTCTTAAGCACTGGCCCTGGAGTCAGGAGTACCTGAGTTCAAATCCAGTCTCCCAAACTTAATAATTACCTAGCTGTGTGGCCTTGGGCAAGCCACTTAACCCCTTTTGCCTTGCAAAAATCTAAAAAAAACCAAAAACAAACAAACAAAAAAAACTCCTGTCTTCCTGACTGAAGATCCAGGACTCTATCCACTACAGCCACCTCACTGCTCAAAATTAAGTATATTGAAAAAAATAAGAGGGCCTTGGAAATCTTTTACTTTAGACAGACTTTACTTTTTTACCATATTTATTGGATAAGTGGTGCAGTGCATAGAGTGCTAGATCTGGAGTCAGGAAGATCTAAGTTCAACTCTGTTCCCAGAGAGTTACTAGCTGGGCAAATCACTTAATCCTGTTTGCTTCAATTTGCTCATCTATAAAATAGGAATTCTAATTGTATCTCCCTCCCAAGGTTGTTATTTGAATCAAATGAGATAATAACTATAAAATACAGTAAGCACTATATGAATGTTAACTATTATTATTATGAAAATATTTGTTTTATTTCTCTAGAAAAGCGCAATCAAAACCTAAACCCAATCCCTATTTCTGAAGCTGTAGCCATGTTCTTTGAATCCCTGCACAAACCACCAGAAGAAGGTAAATATGTAATGAATCCTTTCAAATAGGACAAGTAGAATTTTGTATATTTTTCTGGAAATCATTTTGAATTAGTTCATTCTTATATTGAAATTCTTTAATTTTTATCGTTATTGCCCAAAAAATTCATAGCAATGTTTGTTGTGAAGAGGTCAGACTATTTAAATTATAATAATACCTCAAAACCAACCAACCAGCCAACCAATCAAAACAAAACAAAAAATTCCTCAGTCAGAGTGTGTAATATAATATGAATTTCACAGTTTAACACCCACTTAGGGCTTCTATTACGTCAGAAAATATTTTATCTCCCTTTCAGAAATTGAAGTGATAGTTCAGGGAATGCCCCACTCTATTAATATACTATTAAGATTAATGATTCAGTTGCACAAAGAGGAACAAATATAAAGATTATATAACAAAAGCTAATTTCATATCACAAGAATGAGACACAGTCTGACACAGTGAAAAAAATCATGGGATTGTAGTCTGGGTACCTGGATGCAGTAGCTGACTTTGTCACTTAGTAGTTATGGGACCTTAGGCAAGACTCTTAATTTTGTTAGGCCTCAATTTCCTCATCTGCAAATTGAGAGATGTTTACTATAGTCTGGTAATCACAACATATTTACATTATGTCTTGTAGTATAGAAAGTAAAAAAAATTTTGCTAATGAGCCCCTGACACAAACTCACCCTGATTCAGTATGGCATAGTAGCTAGGGAACAATTTGTTGTTAGGAAGACTTGTGTTCAAATCTTGCTTCAGATACTTACTAATTGCATAATAACACTTTTGTGTCTCCAGACACAGATGTTAATAATGGTCTTTAAGGTCTCTGCTAGCTTCTTATCTATGATTCCCTCTGAACTTTAAAAAAATTTTTGTAAGCACTTATGTCTGGTGGTCATTGTTTGGTACGTAAAAACTGTTAAAAAAGTAATATAGGATTTTATGGTTGACAAAGCACTTCTTACCAAAAAACCTTGCTTTCAGTGTCAAGCCAAAGACTGCCCCTCCACACACACACACACACACACACACACACAGCCTGACAACTCTGTGAGGTAGGAATTATATGTATTAATCTCTTGAGGAATCTGACTTGCCCATTGTTAATTTTATATCAGATTGCTTACTCTCTCAGAGAAGAAGGAAAAAGAGAGAGGTAGGAATAGAATTTGTAACAAGAAACTTTAGAAAAGCACAAATGTTTAAAATTGTTTTAATTTATAATGGGGGAAATAAAATATTATTAAAAAAAACAAAAATAAAAGTATTGGTTAGAAGCAGACTTTGAACCTAGAAATCTCCTGAATCAAAGTCCTTTGCTCTTTTCACTATCCCATGTTGCCTAATAGAATTAACATAATTATTGCTCTGGCATACATATATCAAATAATAAATTAAAGCAATCAGTAAAGAAGCATGAAAATGTGTAGTACAAATTTATATATGCTTTGGTTATTGAGAATGAGGAAAAGATCATTGTGAACTGAGATAATTTTTGTTAAAGAAGTGAGTCTTGAGCTGGTCCTTGATAGGAGAAGAATCAGGGACCATTCTTGGTAAAAGAAACAGAATTAGAAGGAATAATACCTGCAAAGGGAATAGTGGAAGGTGGGAGAGTTATAGCTAACCAATCTGTTTGGAAAGAATGTATCTCCAAATATTCAATTAGAGTTAGATGGACAAGATGGGAAGAATTGTTGGAAGGTCTTAAGCAATATGGTAAAAAGTTGGTATTTAATCTGATAATCAGTAATTTATTTTAATTTATAAGGAAGGCATGAGTATCAAAGCATCTTTAGTCTAAATCTGGGAGGGAATCTCGGAGGCTGTCTAGTCCAACTTTCTCATTTTGCAGGTGAAGAAACTGAGGTTCAGAAAGATTAAGGGATTTGACCAAGGTCACGATGTAGTGAATGTTAGAGTTGTGACTGATTTCAGAGTCAGGGTTTTTTCCTCTGCGGTGTATTAGAAAGATTAATATGACAAGAACATGAAGAATGAATTGGATAAAACATTCAGTGGGAAGAGTCAAGATAAAACAGGTTTGAAGTTGTACCATCTGTATCAGGGACTTTAAAAAGGTTAGGGACTTTAGGGACTTTAAAACTTTACTGGAATATGAAAAACTGAACTTGCTTAAAAAAACAAGGTCTCTAGAGACCACAAAGGGATGAATAATAATATCCATTTGATAATAAAGTAACTTCACTGTAATAAAAGACACTGGGCTACTTAAAAAAAATCTTCCTAGAGGTCATGGAAAAATGAGTTTTTTTGGCATTGAAAACATGTGCATTAATAAATAGTATTATGAAAAAGTCTACCTCATGGTGTCCCAAAGAATGTCACCTCTTAAACATGGAAAGATAGGAAGTAGGACAGAACTCCAATGGAATAATACAGTTGTTGATTGTCCAGTCTAAGATGAGGATGAAGGAGATGGAAAGAAAGCTCTGAGAGAATTTTTGAAGGTGACTGACTGAATATACAGGCTGAAGGAGAGGAAGGCGCTAAGTAAGTGAGTGAAGGAAAGAAAGGTAATATCATCACTAGAAAATGAAAACTAATTTACAGGGAAAGCCAAGTTCAGTTTGCAATGATGGCAGAATGTGATCAGGTGGAGCTGTGCTGTAGAATGGATGAGAAATCAGAGTTGAGAGTCCTTAATATAGAAGTGATAATTAAAGCTTTGCAAATAGTGAGGGAAAAAAAGGCAGAAGGAACTTGAAGCACTGTAAGTCCATGAAGGAAAGAGAGGAAGTTGAAGAAATGAGAAACAGAACAGCATCCCACAACCAAGAGAAGAAAAAAAAAATGAAGAAGAAGAAGAAGAAGAAGAGTGACCAACAGAAATTCCTAGGAAGATCAAGGTGAATAAATATTCAGGGAAAAATATTTTTTAAAAATTTCTTGTGTTTTAAAAGAAGTTGAAACAGAAAATCTGGGGACACAGAACCTTATACTCAGATAATAATTCCTTCATGATTGTACTGGGCTGGGCTTTAAAACAAACTTTTATAATTTTATTTTACTATTGTCTTACAGCTAGAGAGATAAACCTTGATCAAGCAAGAATTTTGGAAGATAATCTATTAAACTGGAGAAAATAATCCAAGTTACTGAACATTTCACTTATATTTCTATTAAAGCCATTATTTATGTGACTAAAAACAATATGATCTACACATGGTCTGTATTCTAAAGTATATATAACATATATGAGTATATAAATATATATTCTCAGATTCATTTTTATGGATAATTATTGAAAAATAACTTTAGCAGAGAACATAACTATCTTTTTCTTTATTGTATTTTGTTTAGGTCATAAATTTGTCACATTTTAAATTTGTCATAGCATTTTAAAATTAAACACTAAAATGTGTTCTGAGTTGTCCTTATAATGAGTTGATATCTTGTTCAGTGATTATTAAAATTTTTTCATGGTACTACTCTAATGAGCATTAATCTATTTTATCTCTAACCTGTTTGATTAGTGGCAATCGACTAATGAGGCTATATCCTAATGGTAGTATTTGCTACCTTTATGTTGGCATAAATGGAGGTGTTATTTCTAGGATGTGAGAATAGATTTATCATCAATTGTGTTTTATCAATTTAATTTAAAATTAAGTTTTGATGGAACAAGAGTAAATTCCAGTTATCCACATTTATGGCAAGGTTAATGTGTCAAATGTCTTTGTTGGGTATGAGGGGTTGGGGGGGGGAATGGGCTCAAGACTGGGATTTCTTTAATAGAGGGAACTTCCTCTGTAAAAGCAGATTGTCACCAGCTCTGAAATTTAGAGTCTTAGAAAATTGCCTGGAACAAGGAGAATTCTAGTGACTTGTCTATGGTTAATATCACTTTACTCAGTCAAATTGTGTCTGAGATAAAACTTGAAATAATTTCTTCCTGATTCCAAGGTGAGTTCTTTATCCATTATACACCACCATGCTCATATTTTGGGAGAAAATAAAAAGAATAATCAAGATGGATACACTAATATACTGGTGGAATGGAACCAGATGTTCTAGTAAATGATTTTAAGAACAGTTGAAGGAACTGGGGATGTTACATGCTGGACCAGGAGTCAGATGAGATCTGAATTCAAATCTTGATTCTGACACCAATTACTTCTATGATCATGAATTAAAATCACTCTGAATCTCAATTTACATATCTCTAAAATGGGAATAATGATATAACTTGTAATGGTAGGGATGATCCCCATTGGATGGGAGATTTAATACTCCTCATTAAAAATAGGCAGAAGGAAAATAGTTTGCTCTACCTGTCTGGGGTTACTTGGGAAATCATCCTAATTACAGCAATCACCTCCTCTTCATTTGGTGCATGTTCCTGTAGACATGATCTAGGTTTTAAGAATATAAAAGAATCATTCATATATAATGTTTCATAAATCTATCACAACTTCAGCTCAGGTCTTACCACCTTTACCCTGGAGTTTTAATCCATGGAAACTTCTAAATATAGCTTGTGTTTCATTTCAGCTTTATGTGAGCCAAAAGGCATTCATGCTCATATTATAGTCAGGTACATTTATTGCAAGAAGTAGACAGGTAATAGAACACATCCTAAATGGCTGTTTGCATCTATAATTTTTTTAAAAAAATGCTCAGTTCACACATAGACTAATCAAAATAACCACTGTTTTCATGTCTCTATACACCTATAATCAGGCAAGTCCAACCATTTTTATTAAGAAAAAACTACGATGTTTTCAATCAGCATCTTAAAGAGAAAAGGGGAGGACCACTGTCATCTATCTTCTACAACTTCTGCATGTAAAGGAAAAGAATAGTTCAACACTGCTTGCTTTTTGATTGATCTCAAATAGGTCTTTAACTGGCTACCTAGCCTCTCAAAATGCCAGCCTCTCACATACCCACTAAGAGAAGGATAGGGAGTCTGCTACTATGGCATGGTAATCCCCATTCATAGGGAGCCAGTGACATGTCTCTAGATGTGTGGCTACCTCCTCCATTGTTCCCCAGCAAGTAGCCCAGTGGTCTGTTTAAAAGTTCTGCAGTCAGTATGAAAAATCACATCTTGTTATTTTTTTTTAGATCTGGGAACCTCTTACATATTGGATTTGTTCAGAAAGTATTCAGTTCTGAGTTGAAACCAGAGAAAGGCAAAGTTCTGTCTGGGCGGATTTGTAATCCCTACCTCCTTAAGAGGATTCTCAAGATCACCTGGCATGATATGTACCAAGCACTGAGGTCCTTTCTCAAACGAAATTGCCAAGCATTCAAACTCCCCTACGGAGAGCATAGCCCCTTTGGAATTGATTGTGTGACATGGGATGCCCTCCTCAAAGAAGGTTCTGCATTCTATGAGCAAAGCAGAATTGAAGTAGCTCAAAAGAAATGTGAGATGAACAAATTTAGAGAATTTACTTCAAATATTTACATGGATTACTTGTGCCTGACCTGTGATAGAACAGTCAAAGCTTATATTGCTCTAGTCACACTCAGACTTACTGTAACAAACACACTCTGACTTGACTAACAAAGTGAGATCATTTTGGTCCTCTTCCAGAAGGAAGGACAATAACCAACCAACCACCTCTCAAGATGTTGTAATACAGTTGGATAGAAGGCTAGACCAAAATTCAGGAAACTGTTTCAAATCTGGCCTCAAGCACTTCTACTAACTTGGTGATCCCACAGTAAGACACTTAATCATTGTCTTACTCATTTTCTTCATCTAGGAATAATAATACTTCCAGAGTTGTTAAAAGAATAAAATTATATATTTATAAAGCAATCTGCAAATCTTAAAGCCTATATAAATACTATTAATAATAATAATAATATTAACAATAATAATGGTCAATCTGTAAATGTGGAATCAATGGAGTAAAGCACCCAAATAAACTCATATAAAGTAATAATAGCAACAGCAACAATAATAGTAACTAGTAGCATTTTAATGTTTTCAAAGCACTATACATAAAATGCTACCATGGGGGGGGGGGGCAGGTAGGTAGCACAGTGGATAGAGTATCGGCCCTGGAGTCAGAAGAGCCTGAGTTCAAATCTGGCCTCAGACACTTAATAATTGTCCAGCTGTGTGACCTTGGGCAAGTCACTTAACCCCATTGCCTCAAATAAAAAAAATGCTACCATGGTACCTTGTTAAGAATAACCCTCCATTAAATTGAATAAAATCAAAGGTATTAAAAGTATTTATTCAATTTAGATTTTTCTGTTATGCCCTTGGATAACTGTAGGAATATTATGAGGGAACAGTGTTGGCTCAGGAAATTTGGTCACATCAGTGTAAAACCCGGTTAAATAGATTACTTCAAACTGTGAATAAGGAGAGAACATTCTGAGGAATGGCTTGGTTGGGAGGAGAGCAATCCAGATTGGTCTTGATCTTTTTACTAGGTCCTGAGGATTTGGGGCTTCCCATCTTTTCATCAGACTTTTAGCAACACCCTATGAGGTACAACAGTGTCTGAGAGCAGTATCTTGACAGGAAAATTAATTTTAATATTGTTAATATCAAATACCATTCTGTCTTTATCAAAAAATCATCCTAACTGTAAGAGAAGTTCTTAATCTAAAGAATTTTAAGAATGTAATTGCATTTCTCCTCCTTAAGGCATTTTACTTTCAACTAGACTGGACTGGGCTCCACCTTGAGAGTCTGGCTTTGTTTATTCTATAAACAGAAGCTAACTTGGGCTAGTTAGGACTACAGAAAGTGACCACAACTAACCCAGCCTGCCCATTAAGGTTTGGGGCAAATTGAATGATGAGGGGTAAAAACAACCAAAATCAAGTGGGTTGATGCTTCATTGCTTTAGTTGCCTGGAGGACTCATGAACAGGTTTCCTTCCTCATCTATCAGTCCCCTCCCCCCTTTTTGTTTTCCTCCTTAATGTTTATAAATCTTTCTGTAATTTTCCTCTGTGAACTCAGATTCTTGGCAGTTTTCCAGGCTCATGACCCTCTTTATCTCGATTAAAGATGCCTTTTCCTCCACTTAAGAGTTTGATTTATTTTAGGTCTTGACAATCTAAATGAAAGCTCAAGAGGACTGAACACAGATTCACAGTTCAACAAGAATCCTGGGAGAGAAGCCTCGCTAGAGCACCCCCACAAAGGGGACTGAGTATGAGATCCAAAGAGGGGAATAAATATTCAGTAAACACCTACCATGTGCTAAAGGTATTATACTTAGTCCTTTGCAAATATTATTTCATTAGAGTCCTAGAAATAATTCTGTTATGTAGCTGCTATTATTATCCTCATTTTCTAGTTTAGACAGATAGAGGTTAAGTGACTTGCCCAGGATCTTCCTGACTTCTCACTCAACTCTCAATCCATTACTACACCTGCTTGCCTTAAATGAAATAATGTGTAAAAATTGTTTTTCAAAGACAAAGTGTTATGTAAAACTCTTAGTGACTTTTATTAAGTAATTAGACTCCCTTGACCCAAGGATTACTGCTGTCTCCTTTGCTAAGCTAAGCTATTAGTTTCTGAGAATCTTTACTGGAGAGGACCCTTTTCTCTTCTTCCACCTTCTCCTCTATAGCGGCTTCCCCAGTCAACCATGGTCCAGGGAGTTTAGAATGTCATTTGAACCCCTTCCTACTATGACCACCCAAGCTGGCTTTGTTAAAAGGAATCATTTCCATTGTTAACTAATTAGGGAATTCATAGAATGCTGGTTTCATGTTTCTTAATAGTTCTTCTCTTTTGACCTCATTGTATATAATTCCCCCTTCATAGGAAAGAAAGGGCATATGTAAAACTTTTTCTTTCAGTTTAGTCTTTATTATGTTTTCAAAATAAATTTATCTACTTAGAATTATTCATATTAAACATCCCAAAATAGTTGCTTTAAAAATATTCCTAAGTATAACTTTTTAGCTTGAAATACTTAATTTAGTAAACACAAGCACACAATGAAAAGCATAGTCTTATTTGATCCAGGGTTAGGATGAAAAAAATCATTTGTTTTTTCTCGGGCAAGAACTTTGAATGAAAAAAATCATTAAATCTCATAGAATTTAGCACTATTTTAAAGCTCACCTCTATGGAATTATCCCATTAGTATCATCAATAATGTTTATAATAGGAATTTTAGAACTAATTTTGATTCTGAAATCCCAAGAACAGAAATTACCAATATTTACTTATATTTATGGAATCATGAAGCATCAGAATTAGAAAGGACCTTATAATCACTTAGTCTAACTCTATCATTTTAGAGATAATGAAACCCAGATGTGGAAATGATTTGTCCAAGGGATATACATCATAATGATGAAGCTGAGAGCAGAACCAAAGTTGCCTGATTTCTGATCTAATATACTTTCTACTGTTCTACACTGCAAAAATGTACATTTGTATAAATGTGTGCATGTGTATGATGTATACATGTGTATAACATATATTGTTCAGTTGTTTTCAGTCATGTCGGCCCTTTTTGACCCCATTTGGGGTTTTATTGGCAAAGATGCTGGAATGTCTTGCTATTTCCTTCTCCAGTTCATTTCACAGAAAGGGAAACTTAGGCAATCAGGGTTAAGTGATTTGTCCAGGGTCACACAACCAGTAAGTGTCTGAAACCAGATTTGACCTCAGTAATATGAGTCTTCCTGACTCTTAAGTTTGGTGCTTCATCCACTGTGCCACCTAATTGCCTTATATACAGTACATACATACATACATACATAAATATATGTCCATGTCCATCTGTCTTCATATATGTATTTTTAATATGCCAGCCAATAAAGAAAAAGTCTCTTGAAGTGATTAGAAATTATGTATAATCTTGATACCTCAATCAGACAACTCTGAATAAAGTTCCTCTTTAAAAATAATTAATTAGCAGTTATAAAGCACCCATAAAGGAATGCTTTGCAGCCAGTACAGATGCCATTTCTTATATTATGCACAAATAAGACATAAATACCACATTTATTTCTGTATAAATTTAATATATACTTATAAATTTACATGTGACTTCTCCAGGTCAAGGACTATTTATTTCTGTCTTTATATACCTAATGTCTAGCAGAAGTGCTTTATTTAGAGTAGAGACTCAGCTGTGGCAATGGCCATAGTGGTGACAGTCATAATCCTGTCCTGTCTCCATCCTAGCTTGGGGATTGGGAATAATAGAGCACAAAGAAAAAGCAATGATTGCAGCAGGGTGGGAAGGGGCACTGTATCATAAATCTGTTTATATCTGGCAGATAATAAAGCACACATTGAAGACTTTCTTCAACAATGAGGTTTCTGGTGGGCAAAGGAATGTGCCCATAGCTTTGCCATTTATCTTACTGTTATGTATTCTAGATGTTACTACCTCCTTTTCTTCTTCACTCTCCAGACTTCCATTCCTCAGATTTGCCTTCTACTCTGCTGCTAGATTATCATATATATATATGTTTTCTGCCCTAATTAGAATGTATTTCCCCTTACATACTATCTACCTTTATTAGAAAGTAAGTTTGTGGAGAGCAAAGATTACTATTTTTATTTGTATCTATATGTATTTGTCTTTAGCATGGTGTTTGGCAAATAGTAATTCCCTATTATATGCCTTTTTCATTCATATACTCATTCATTCCATTCATTCATCCATTCATCTATCCACCTGCTCTTAATAAATGTTTATTGATTAATTGAAATGAAGGACAACAAAGGATTGACATAATTATCTGTATAATTTGGCAGCATTGAACACAGAGTTTGAACAAGCCAGATAGAGTTTGGAGACCATCTGTGCTACCATGAAATGTACATGCTCAAGTTTATAAATTTAAGAGCAACAAAATTAGTTTACATACTGAAGTATAAAACTAAAGATGAGTCAGCATGACCTATTGAAAAGACCCCAGAGTTAAGTTCAGAAAAGCCTTAATGCTTTATATCCAAATTCATCATTCATAATCTTTCAGGTTTGAGTTAACTCAAATGTAAAGTAAAGATAATAATACCTGTGGGATCTATCTCATAGGATGTCTGTGAGGAATATGTGAGATAATGTATATAAAATATAATGAAAATCTCAGTTACTATGATCAAATGTGCATTAAGTCTTTTATATTGATGGCTTCACATCATAATAAAACATTAGTTTATCCTGATTTATTCATTCATCTGCCATAAGCAAAGGATTTAGGATTTTTGTGTTAGGAAATTTCCAATTCTTTTTACAAGTTTATGCCAGAGAGAAAGGGAATAATCTTCCATTATTATTTTGAAAATAGATTTTGACTTATAGGGGAATGATATTCAAAATGCAGATGAACTAAAAAGAGAGTCCTTTCTTATGCAAGGAATTACAAGTACAAAGTATAAGCTCCTTGATAGTAGGGACTGCCCCACCTTTGTATTTATGTACCCAGTACCTAGCACAGTATCTATAAATATAATAAATGCTCACTAATTGATTTGCTCAAGTGGCTATTTTCAAACAATAAGCTCTGGAACATTTACTACTAGATCTGAGCCATTTGAAAAAATGTTTTGAGTTGTCAGGAAGACAATCCTTTATGTTTAGCACATTATAGGTGACGGTTATGATTCTCAGAAATTAAAAGAAAATTTCTTAATTTTTAAAAACGGCATTTTTAAATGTCAGCCTTTCTTGATGGAATGTTTCCTTTTTCACTTTTTTTTTAGTTTACTGGCTAATCATATTTGGGTGGAGAAAATACCTAAATAAATAAAACCCAAATAAATAAAAAGCAATATATTTTACTTACTGGGTTACATTCTAAGGATGGTAGAAATAAATTACCACATATTTTTTGTCACTTCTACCATTATTCAATAATGACAAGTTTTCCATTTTCACTAATTGCAAGAGAAGACACTTTCTCTAAAGTTTATTTTATTTCTATAAATAATTTTTTGGTTATGTTATTTTAGGTTCTTTAATATGGTGATCCCTAATGACTATGTACTTCCTGTTTTGAGGTTATTGTTTTATAGATGATAAACAACCATGAGAGAACAACAGCACAGAAACTCAATTCTTATGTTCACCATGTTGCTTTTTCTTTTCATGAGGCACTTGACCCAGAGTAAAAGGAGACTTAATATTCATCCGATCCCTTTCAGCCTCTTCTTCTTCATCATATCTTTCATCCTCATCTTCTACATCACTGCTATGAGGACTAGAATGCTGAGAGCTTGTAGGTGATGGTGGCACTGATGAAGGTCTTGGAAATTTAAAACCTTGTGTCTGCCAGAAACAAACATTATAATGACCAGTTATTCTAAGTTGTATAGAAAATGGGCTGTTCCTTAATTTGCATAAACTAACTTGATAGAATTCTTCCATATGTACATTTAACATAGCATATACCAATACATCTCTCATTGTCTGCTCAGGTACCACTAATCTGCAGTTAATTCTGACTTTAAAGGCTAATCAGTAGAGTAATTAACAACCTGAAAGGCCCAGTGACCAAGAGAGTGGAAATAATACTAGAATTGGCATTGAAGAACTTAGTTTCAAATATCAGCTCTGTTACTTAAGTAAAACCACATAATTTTGATGACCTTGAACCCCATTTCATCTGTAAAAGGGGATTGAATTAGTCAGCTTCTAAAAATCTCTTCCTACTCTAAATCTATGATCCTCTGTTGATCAATTCAAATTTTCTTCTGCTGATAGATCTCTTTGTAATGAGTTTAATAGTTATTAGGTCAGGAAGATCTTATGGTTGGGAGGTTGGAACACCTAAAGGTGGCAATGATACTTCTTATAATTAGAAGGCAAAACTAGGGATGGCCTAGATCCTCTCAGCATTTTTCGCAAAATCTCTTTTAATTAGACCAATCCTTCTATTTCCTTTGTCCATTTTGTCCTTGGAATAGAAGAGAGTTGGGGAGGGATCACCTGCTAATTGCAAAAATGCTGAAGAATGTTATTACACTTACTGTGGATGCTTAAACATCAAATCTCCCAGTTCAGGAAGAATTTTCATTGAAATAAGAGTACTGTGATTTCATTTTAATATATTTAGGTCTTTTAAATGAGCATACAATCAAAATGGAGATTACTTGCCTTTGTGAATAACTTCTTAATGAATCTTTGTGAGACTGTTACGTTGTTGTTTAAGTCATTTCAATTATAAATCCATTTGGGATTTTCTGAAGTAATTAACCCATTTCCTTCTCCAGTTCATTTCACAAATGAGGAAACTGAGGTTACCAGGGTCAAATGACTTGTCCAGCATCACATATGAGTTAAGTGCCTGAAGCCAGATTTGAACTCAGAAAGATGAGTTTTACTGATTTCAGGTCCACCACTAAAGCTACTGTTCCTCCTAGCTGACATCAGACAACTAAGTATACAAAGAGTATATTGATGAAGACAAAGATGCTTTTTTAAATGAATAGTTGGATTCTTATAAATGATTATCATTTTTCTATCTCCTAAAAAAATTGAGGTAGCAGAATAATTTCTTTTAGTTTTGGGGGGTCAAAGTCTGATCCCCAACCTTCTGATTTCCATTCAGCTTTCTTTGGGACTATATCACCTTTTGTTATAATGGAATTTAATAGGAAACATGGTTCCATATTCAAGTGTTACTTGGGCAAGCTAACTTGCTATCTGGGGAAATTTTTTAAAATGTCATGAAAGAATTGGAGCTTTGGACCCTGGTGTATGATAGAAATTTCAAAGAAATTTCTGTTGAGCTAGAAACATAGTCAAGGGGACTAAGGCCATGTTATACCCACCAAGGGCTATCGAGTTAGTCCCTTGAGGAAAGAAATGTCTACCATTTACTGAAAAGTTGTACAGCTGTGAATTGGGGCAAAGATTTATAGGAGGCTGAGTTTTGCAATACACAAAACTGAACAGCAAAGCTTAGAATGTAATAAAGAAAAGCAAAAAGGAGGAGGAGCAAGGGCATGAAGCAGGTGATCTTCCATAAATCCAGATAACATGATTTTGGGGCCCCCTGGAGCAAACCTCCTGACTGGGCTCCACTCAAAACAGCAATGTGAGCCACAACTACTATACAAGCCTCCTGGAAAAAAGATGCCAACTTGGAGATTTCTTGATTCTATATGGGTTATCTCCTTTATGTGTCAGTTAATCTGTTCATAATTTTTTTATGTTTTTGCATTTAGAACATGAGATTTTTATAAAAGGGAACTTGTAACTAAATTTTTTTTCTTTTAAGCTTATTTTTAACATTCTTGTACAAAACTTAAACTCCAAATTCTATGTCTCCCTCTTGAGAAAACAAGCAATAAGATATTATTATATATGTGAAATCATGCACAACATATTTCTGTATTAACCATGTTGTAAAAAAGCAAGATAAATAGAGAAAATTGAGAAAATTTTACTTCAATTTGCATTCAAAGTTCATTGGTTCTCTCTGGAAGTGAACAACATTTTTTTTACCATAACAAATCATTTGGAATTGTCTTGGATAACTGTTAAGGAGAATGAGCTAACCAGCCTTCAGATACACTGATATGTCAATTGCAATGATAGACTTATCCTGATTCCTGGGACATTTACCTGCAACTAGGCCTACCCTGTCTATTCCTACCAGACCAACCATAGAAAACACTTTAATTCTACTCAGTCTGGGGCAGGCATGCTTGTCATAGAGGTTTCAAACATAAGCTCTTCACCCACTTGTTCAGAGAAAATGAGAGAGTATCCATCAGGATATTAGTCACCAAGGCCAAACCTCAGTTATACCTTTGATTTCATCCAGGCCCATTTTCTGACCCACAGAATCTTCCATCTTAGTATTCATTCTCTGTCTGCTTTAAATGAATGTGAAATACTACATATTGATTTTGTCAGTAATTAAATTAAATGTTACTAATAGAGTTTCCTATGGGAAAGTTTACACACACACACACACAATTTACTTATTTATTTATTTTTTACCGTTGGTGGTGGTGAAGATTCAGCATGAAACTTATCTGGAAAAGCTCTGCTCAGGGTCAGGTGTCTGGCATGCATGTAGTACTACAATAGAAAAACAATTTTACATGCTTTCTTAGAAGAATGAAATAATTTTATTTTTTCTTCAAAGACTTCTGAGTTTTGAAACATTATCTAAATGAAAATTTCCTTCTCTCACATCCGTGATACTTGTGGCATTATAAACAAAACAAATTTACTCCAGTGCCACCCTCCCTAAAACAACAATGGCAGCTTATCTAATAAGAGAATGCAAGATCAGAGTTACCCACCAGGTGGCACTCCACCTGAGCCAAGAGTCCATGTTTTTATCAGTCTGTCACAAAAATCTATATAAAAGTCTATGTTATTGATAATACATGTACACCTTATATCAGATTGTTCTCCACCTTGGAGAGGGGAGGAGGGAAAGAAGGGTGGTAGAAAAATGTGGAACTCATAAACTTGCAAATGGATGAATGTTGAACACTATCTTTGCATGTAATTGAAAAAAATGAAATAAAATTTCAATTTAAAAAATAGGGGGAAAAGACTATGTTATTTAATCAGTTTCCCCTTTGACTTCAAACTTCAACACTGGCCAGTTTCATAATTTAATTATTAGATGAAATAACATCACTCAAAATAGGAAAAATATGTGATTAATGCTAAATACTGGGAATTTTCTAAATTTTTTCCAATTTTCTTACCTCTTAGTTTTAGTGAACTTTCTTCTACCACTATTTAATATAAAAGGAAAAATTCTAGCATTTACCATGTATATACACAAAATAAATAAAATAGATTAATTAGTTTTAATAGTAGGATGTAATTATTTACCCTAATTCTTTAAACCCTGACATACTTCTCATATTTCCTGGCAATATTCCTATCACAGGTTAAGAACTATGGTCTAAATCAGTTCTGTAGCTCTTATCTCATTTATGATTCCTTATTTCTTCTAGGTCATAACTCCCCCACTTCTACTAGACTTAGTTTTACTTAGCATATTGTAATTATAAAGTATATTTAGTGAAAAAAAAAGAAATGGGTCATGTTTGTCTTCATGGAGTCATTCATCTCTAGCATCATAATAAACCTTCTCCCACTGAGGTCATTGGGAGTGGTTGGAGAAATTTCTGAATCACCTATATCTATAGTTCATGGAAAGGAATAATGTTATGGGGATATATTTATGTGGGATGAATAGTCTCTCTTCTCAGTTCACCATACTGATTAAGCTTAATTTCTGGGAATTTCAGTGTTCAGTATCTTTAGAGCTAGAAGTATGGGTACAAGTTGTAAAATATGGAGACAGAAATGAGGGGAACTGCTATTCAAGACTTGACTTTAATCAGTTCAGTGCTAAATTGGGGAAACAAAATATGAAAGGAATATTAAGCCTTATTACAATAGAGAATAGTGGGGGGGGGCAGAGCCAAGATGGTGACAGGAGAGGACCATCTCTTAGGTGCTCTTGATCAAAACTTATAAACTAAGGCCTCTAACTACATTTTTGAGAGACAGAATCCACAGAGGGACCTAGTGAGGCAGTTCTCCAACCCAAGGTAACCTGGAAAAGAGCAGAAAGGCTTGGCTACACGAGGTTGGAGGGATAGCCCGCTAGAGCAAAGGAACTTTAGCCTCCCAGGGGCAGCCCCAGGGTGCTGGAAGCCATGGCTCATGGCAGCGAGGGCATATTCCTGATCTACACCCCAGCAAACATCAGGCACAACTTGGGGGATCAGCAGGGGGACTTCGACCAGAACTAGCACTCAAAGCCCAGCCCTCAGGGCACACAGCAAGCAGCTTGGCCCCAGCAGCCCAAATCCAGAAACAGGAAGCAGAAGCTGGTAAGCAGAAGCCCCCAGGGCATGAGTGCTGAGCCTAGGGAGGGGACTGAAGATAGAGAGACTGCTGAGCTCTGTACTCTGTCCCTGGAACAGGACTCTGGGGTTCTGACCACATTCAGATCCTGATCGCAATCTAGGGCCCCATAGAACAGCAGAGGCCCCTCCACCTCAAACCCGTGGAAGAGGGGTGTGCTTACGGTCATTCACAGACCAGGAGGGAAGACAGAGTGTCACACACGGAGATCCTTGTGGGGGTGTCCCACTAATACTCAAAAGCTCAGGAAGCTCCCCAAAACCAGGCACAGGCTGGAGAAATGAGTAAGCAGAGAAAAAAGAGGAACACCATTGAGAAATACTTTGTCAGTGATCCCAAGAAGGATCAAAACACTCAATCTGAAGATGAGGAAGTATAAGCTCCTGCATCTAAAGGCTCCAAGAATATCAGAAATTGGGCTCAGGATATGATAAAGCTCAAAAAAGATTTTGAAAATCAAGTGAGGGAGATAGAAGAAAAATTGGGAAAAGAAATGAGAGATTCAGGAAAAACATGAAAAAGAAGTCAGCAGCTTAGTCAAGGAGATCAAAAAAAAAAAACACTGAAGAAAATAGATGTTAAAAACCAGCATAGGTCAAATAGATAAAACAGTTCAAAAAGTTATTGAGGAGAGGAATGCTTTAAAAAGCAGAACTGGCCAGATGAAAAAGGAGATAAGAAAGCTCTCTGAGGAAAAAAAATCCTTCAGACAAAGAATAGAACTGAGGGAGGTTGCTGATTTTATAAGAAATCAGGACACAATACTTCAAAACCAAAAGAATGAAAAATTAGAAGAAAATGTGAAACATCTCATTGAAAAAACAACAGATATGGACAACATATTCAGGAAAGATAATTTAAAAATTATTGGAATACTTGAAAGTCATGACCAGGAAATAAGCCTTGACATCATTTTCAAAGAATTACTACAGGAAAATTGCCCTGATGTCCTAGAAGCAGAGGACAAAAATAGAAATGGAGAGAATCCACTGATCTCCCTGAGAAAGAGATCCAAAAAAAAAACCCCAACCCCCAGGAATATTATAGCCAAGTTCCAGAACTCCCAAGTCAAAGAGAAAATATTATAAGCAACAAGAAGGACACAAATTCAAATATGGTGGAGCTGCAGTCAGGATCACACAGGAGTTAGCAGCAACTACATTAAAAGCTCATAGGACTTGGAATATGATATTCCAGAAGGCAAAAGAGCTTAGAATGCAACTGAGAATCAACTACCCAGCAAAACTGAAGGTCCTCTTTCAGGGAAAAAGATGGACTTTCAATGAACCAGAGGAATTTCAAATGTTCCTGTTGGAAAGGCCAGAGCTAAAAAGAAGGTTTGATCTTCAAATACAAGACTCAGGTGAAGCATAGAAAGTGGAGGAGAAGAGGAAAATATGAGAGACTTAATCATGATGAACTACATGTATTCCTGTATAGAAAAATGACACTGATAATACTCATATGAACCTTTTCATTTAATAGAGAAGGTAGGAGGTTTTATAGATGAAGCACAGGAGAACACTGAATTTGAAGATATATTGTGGTGTAAAAATGGAGTCAATAGATAAAAGGGAAATGTAATGGGAGAAAGAAAAAAGGAGAGGAGGAATAGGCTAAGATATTTCATATAATAAGATTTTTCTTTATTACAATGAGCTATTGCAGTGATATGGAAGGGGGAAAGGCAAGGGGGATGAGGGTATCTTTGCTCTCATCAGAGGTGGCTAGGAGCGGAAACAGCATATATACTCAATGGGGTATAGGCATCTGGAGTAAGAAGGAGAGAAGGGGGACAGGGGGAAGGGGGGGAATGTGAGTGATGGAGGATAGGATGGGCCATGGGGGGAGATTGGTCAGATATAACACATTTTCTTTGATACTTCTTGCAAGGGCCTAGGATTGGGTGGCCTATCTGGGACCATAGGGCTGGGTGGATGCTGGGCCTAAGGGGTGGTATGGGACTTGGGGCCTCTCGGCCCCAGGGCCAGGGATCTGTCTGCTGTGCCACTCAACTACCCTACAGCAGTGTCACAGTGAAAGGAGAGAGAAAATATAATACATGGTAGTAGAGAATGAAGGGAGTTGCAATCAGCAATGGCAATGGTGGAAAAATATGGAAGTAACTTTTGTGATGGATTTATCATAAAGAATGTGATCCACCCGCAACAGAGCTGGTGGTGTTGGAACACAGACTGAAGCACATTTTATTATTATTATTTGGGGGGGGGTTGCAGGGCAAACGGGGCTGGGTGGCCTGCCTGGGGCCGCTTAGCAGGGTGATCGTTGGGTGTCTGAGGCCAGATTTGGAGGGTTCTCCTGGCTCAAGGGCCAGTGCTCTGTCTGACACCTGGCCACCCCTACTATTATTATTATTACTATTTTATTTTATTTGGGGTCTTATCTTTTTTTTGGTTTCTGCAGGGCAATGGTGTTGGGGTGGCTTGCATGGGGTCACACAGCTGGGTGATTATTGGGTGTCTGGGGCAAGATTTGGGCTCAGGTGTTCCTGGCTCCAGGCCTGGTGCTCTGTCCACTGTACCACCTGGCCATACCTATAATTATTATTATTATTCTTTTTTAAATTTAAATTTTATTTTTTTCTCTTCCCTTTACTTTATTGCTCATGTGGATCTATATTTTGGGTGGGGGAGGGGCTATTATGTTTACTCTTAAACAAGAATATTTTCATAATGTATAAAAAACATTATTTGTACAAAATAAGAATAAATAAATATTTTTTTAAAAATTGAAAAAATAGAGAATAATCTATATGTTGGGAAAGTCAATTTAAAAGTGTTTAGAAACAGCCAAGATCCAGTGTCCTAAAGTTCAATAGAAGTTAATCCAAGAGCAAAAAAAGGAACTATTTAAATCAATCCTTTTATTAAACACCAGGCTTGCCAAAACAAGCATTTATTAAATGCCAGGCAATATGCCAGCTTCTGGAAATTCAAGGAACCCCTGCATGCTATGTAATTAAAGATTCTTGTGGCTCAGTAAGAATCTCATTTAGTAGCTCGAAATTTTAAAATACTTTTTAGGAAGATAGAAGCAAAGTCAGGTCATAGAAAATGGCCATAAAAAATAGTATCATCTCCAGGTATGGTGTCAGTGCCCAAAAAGTGCCCAGAAAGAGCTAAAATTGGCAGTACCTACTAAAGATAGCAAAAAGGAATTCTTCTAATGGTAAGTTGGATATGATAAAAGATTCCAAAAGGGACAACTACTCAGGACAGAGCAAATAAGTGAGATGTGAACTCAATTCTTATTTTGCTTCTTTTTCTCCACAAAGGAATACTTGAAGACAGCTATCATATTTTTCCATCTTCTTTTCATTAGGATAAACATTTACATTTGTTTTAACATCATATGAACTAAAGGCCTTTCATTATCTTGGTTGTCCTTCTTTAAATGTTCTCTTGTTTTAAATTACTGTTCTTCCTAAATTGAAGCACCCAGAACTAAATATGATACCCCAGTTATGGACTGACCAGAATAGAGTATAGTAGTACTATCAGCTACCTATTCCTTGAAAAGGTGCTTTTCTTACTGTGAGATTGCATTAATCATTTTGACAGCTGTATTACATTGTTGACTTGTATTGGGAGCTTCATTCTTATATTGCTGTACATCTTTACCGTAATGACCTATAAGCATCTCATTGCAACATGTCCAAAATATAACATTGTATATTTCTCTTTAAGCCTATCTCTTCTACAAACTTCTCTGTTTCTTTTGATGGCACCTCCATACTTATAGTTACCTAGGTTTGTATTTTTAGAATCATCACTAATGCTTTGATCTCCCTCAAACCTTGCCAAAGTTGGGCAAATTAATTGCCAAGTCTTATCTATATTTAGTCATTGTTATCAAATTTGTGTTCTAATCCATTCCCACCTTTACACTAAAATACCCTCTTTCTTGGTTCAGGTCCTTATCACCCTTCATGTGGACTATTGTGACCATATTCTCATTGATCTCCCTCCCTCCAGTCTCTATCCTTTCCAATTCATTCTACTAACAGCTATCACATTGATATTTTACAAAGACAAATCTGATCAGGACATCCTGACCTCCTCAAAAATTGCCATTGACTCCCTGAGTAAAAAAAAAACCATTAAATTTTTAAAATATGACTGAATGTTATGCCAACAAAATTGAAAACTTATGC
Organism: Macrotis lagotis; assembly: GCF_037893015.1. NCBI lineage: Eukaryota > Metazoa > Chordata > Mammalia > Peramelemorphia > Peramelidae > Macrotis > Macrotis lagotis. The sequence goes on along the minus strand of NC_133664.1, from coordinate 190,231,252 downwards.
AAATATATGTCCAACTCTATTTTTAAAATAGATACCAAACAATTCAAACTCAAAAGGAAAATTGAGAAAGTCAAAAGAAAAAAACATTTTTTTGAACCTGAACAAGGAAAACATTGCTACACATAAAGTTTAGAAACCACTGGCTTATATTTTGACCACCTCTATGCATGGTTCAGGTAGACCAAAGAAAGAAGTCATGAGAGTTGAGGAATTAAGATGTCAGGGTATTCAAAAGAGGGCATAAGCAGGGGTCAGAGTAGGAAAAAATACTCTGAGCCAAATACTAAATTAATTGAGAGGATAGAAACCTAGATGTCTAGATATGAGAGCAAAAAAGATCTGGGCTGAATGGAATGAATTTTAAAAGAAATGAAGTATCTGCTGAGTTTTGCTGAGAGAGAAAGATTCTGAAAATGGCAATGGAGAACAAGGAGTAGCTAAACTCCCTCTTCTCTACCTATGTGTCTACGTATGTGAGAAAAGGAGCACAACCCTAAGACAGGGTGCCAAGAGATAATTTAATCTTCAAGGGAAAGTTAGCTTTCAGAGAAAGATGGAAAGAATGTAAAAGGAAGAGATACAGGGATAAGGGGAATTTGTTAATCAAATAGGAGAATTATGACCGAGTTAGTTATGGAGTAAGTATGGCAGCCAGCATCTACCTCTGTCACCATCCTTTCTTTTAAAAAAAAATTTATTTAAGGCAATTTTTTTTTATTTAAGGCAAATATGTGACTTGCTCAGCATCACACAGTTGGGCAATTATTAAGTATCTAAGGCTGAATTTGAACCCAGACCCTCCTGATTTCAGGGCCAGTGCTTTATCTACTGTGCCACATAGCTGACCCCTCCATCACCATTTTTGATGAGATTCCTTATAGACCCACACTGATCCCATATTAATTCTTGACATCTCATGAGGTACAGCTCACCTAGCATGAGGATAGTGCTGTCCAGCATGGAGACAGAGCCTAGCCCTGAAAGGTGGTGGTTTAAGGACCAGGTGAGAAAGTGGGTTGGTCAGAGAGCTGTTCCTGCACCATTTCTTAATCTGGGGAAAGGCCCTGACAGCCTCAGTTTAGTTCTTACTCTAATGTTCACTTACCCTGCCCAAGTATTTCCAGTCCAAAAGATCAGAGAGTCTTTCAGTTCTGTTTCTCTGGATAATTCTCTGGCGACGCGACTGTTTGCAGAATCCATAGAGAAACTGAGTAAGCTGATTGCAGGACTCATCTGGTGAGCAGAACCTCCTATCCACAATGTATATACCTGAAGGGCAAAAAGGCCAAAACAAACATAAATTTAAGTTTTTTGGGAAATTTTCTCCTTTTCTTCTCTATTGTATTTTTCCTTCTTTACCTTATGTACTGTTTCTATTATTCTTTTCTTTCTTTCCTTAGATTACCTATCATCTAGTTTCCTCTTTGCCTCCAACCCACCCTTTTCTATATGGTCCTTTACTTTCCTCTTACTTACACTTGGTTATAAGTAAACAACTGATAGAGTGGGAACCTTGAAAAATTATTATGCATATGTGTGAGAACAGTATTACGGTCATAAAATGTTAAAGGAGAAGAAATGACTGTATGGCCAGAACCTGAATGCTATTTTTCTAGTTTTATTTGCTGCTAGATCATTTAGATGTGGTCTTTTTTTAACATTTATTGATTTTATTCATTTTTTATCATTTTGACATGATATCATATTAATAGAATTTCTACTGATGGTAAATTAATACATTTCTTGTATGTTATTTACAACATTTTCTGATGTTTAGAGAAACATGTAACCAAACCTGCACAATTATGCATTTATCATATAGATCTATTTCACTGTAGGCAAGTGCCTAATTATTGGATAAATATATTTAAATAACTCATAGGTGACCATAATAGGCTAGTAATGTAACCTGACAAGAAGGTAAATTGCTCTTGTTTGGATCACTAATTCTTTTTTTAAAATTTTATTTATTTATTTATTTTGAATTTTAGTTTCCCCCAATCTTGTTTCCCTCCCCCCACCCCACAGAGGGCAGTCTGTTAGTTTTTGCATTGTTTCCATGGTATACATTGATCGAAGTTGAATGTTATGAGAAAGAAATCATATCCTTAAGGAAAAAAATAAAGTATAACAGATAGAAAAATTTCATAATAAGATGATTTTTTTAAATTAAAGGTACTTTTTGATCTTTGTTCAAACTCTACAATTCTTTCTCTTGATATAGATGGTATATTTTCTTTCTCTGGTACAGATGGAGAACAATATTCTCTATTGCAGATACCCCAAAATTGTGCCTGATTGTTGCACTGATAGAATGAGCAAGTCCATTAAGATTGATCATCAACCCCATCTTGCTGTTATGGTGTACAATGTTCTTCTGGTTCTGTGGATCACTTATTCTTTAGAGCAGAAGTTCTTAATTGAGGCTCCACAAACTTTGTTTCAAAATTTTTTGATTAGTATTTCAATATAGATGGTTTCCTTGGTAATCCCATATATCTTATTTTATACATTTAAAAATATATTCTAAGAAGAGGTGGGAGGTCATACATAGACTTCACTAGACTGCTAAAAGGGTTCATGATATACCAAATTTTAAGAATCTCTGTTGTAGAGCTTCCCTCTTGGAGTCAAAAGAAAGTAAAAAGAAAAGGTCTATTAGCATCACTGGAAATCATGGGTAAGGTCAGATTGTTTTTGGGGGGAGGGACAGAAATATACATTCTTTATCAATTTACTCATCCCCTACACTTTGTTATTATAACACTTGTCCTGGACAGTAGAGGGCAAAACTGATACATAAAAAGAAAAGGAATTAAAATAAAACTCATTTTCCTGAGGAGACTAGGTCCCAGAAAGTTTACCTGTTTTTCTCAATAGAAAAAATAGTAAGTGGCAACATCAGGATCCAAACCCACATTCTCTGCTTCCAAAGTCAATAATCTTTCTACTACTTTGCTCTGCCTAGCCTAGTGATAATGCCCTGGTTGGGGCATATCATTAAAGCTTAAAACTTTGTCTTATCTATAGCCACAGATTTGATTCTAACTTTCATTTTCACCAAGAATATGGATAATAATTAAATGTATTCTTAGTTCCATAGAATCATATGCAAGGCATATGTAGGGAGAGACAGACAGTCAGAGATAGAGTCAGACAGAGAGACAGAGAGAGAGGGAGAGAGAGAGAGAGAGATAGAGAGACAGAGATGGAAAAGATTGAGAGATGATGAAGATATATAGATATAAATAGATGTATATAAATAGTATATAATGGACAGATATAAATAGATGAATAAATGAATGGAAAGAAAAAACTCTTATCACACACACATATTTAATCTATCTTGTTCTAGATTTAAGCTAATGATTAAAAAAATCTTACCATAAGCAGCTGGGTCAGTTATATGTTCCTGCATGAAACAGCCAAAACCAGAGAGATTTGTTGTCACACTAGGAATGCCCATCACGGTGCATTCAGCTGTCAATAGGCAGGGAGAAAGATTTACTATATACTTAGAACTTTATACTTTTTACTACTTTATATATAGAGCAGAATTATCCTGTGGAGAAAATAGTCCATAGTTTCCATTTATCTAATGCAAAAAGATTTCTGATTCAAGTAGGAAAAATTGTTGACATTTTCCTTCACCTAGAATACACTTGCTTTCTCACACCATATATAGACCTTGTTCTAAATTTGTGAAGTAGGCAAAGCATATCTTTAACATTCCCCATTTCTTTTCCCTTGCCACTATCGTTTTGCACTCAACAAGTACCAATGGACTCAAGTTCTTTCCCTTTTCTTCTAATGAAAGCCTGAAAAAACAGTTTAATGATTTTTTTTGTAGTTAAACTGCAAAATATTCACAAGACTTATTAAAGTGTTACTCTATCTCTGAAAAATAAAACTTGCATTTTAATAGAAACCAAACTTTTGACCCAAAGTAATGAATATCTTGCCATTTTCAATTTTTTAACTAGAAAAAATTTATGGAATAATTCTCAGTCTATAAATTGAATTTTATTTGAACACAGAATACATAGAATAGTACTATAAAGAATAGAGAGAAACCATTCAATTTGGTAAAATATAATATTTAATTTTTTCTTTAATCAATTAATTACTTTTAGATTAAAAAAATCAGTGCAGCACAATGCAATTTAACAGACCTCCATTTAGTTGTATAAGAGCCAAAAAGGCAGCTAGGTGGCACAGTGTAAAGAACCAGCCCTGGAGTCAAGAGAAACTGAGTTCAAATTTGATCACAGACACTTACTAACTGTGTGATCTTGGGCAAGTCACTTAACCCTGTTTGCTTCAGTTCTTCATCTGTAAAATGAGTTAGAGGAATAGAAAACTACTCTAATATCTTTGCCAAGAAAATTTCAAAATGGGGTCACAGAGAATTGGACAGGACTGATGCAACTCAACAGCAAATCAAAGTTGAACAAAATTATTTTTACTAATATATTTTGCAATCTTAAGAACTTAGAAACTGTTTATATGATACATTCACAGAAAATACACATTTCAACTAAATGCAGAGGTCACAATTATTCCCTGGCTTACAAGAGAATTACATTTCTTAGGGTCTTAAGTTTTGGGGGAAATATGCTTCTTTAAAGATGAAAAAAAGAGGGGGGATGGTTGAGTTTTAGATACTAAGAAAACAAATTTAATTAATATTTCTGACTTTCCTAGGAGAGATTATACAGCACAGTTATCAACATATTAGGAGTTTTGAAACATATATATATATATATATATATATATATATATATATATACACATAGCTACTGCATAAATAAAAAAGTCTTCAATATAATTCAATATGTTTAATTATTTTGATCAGTATAAATTTATAAAACTCCAGGAATTAGCCAACAGGCAAATGACAGAGTACTGTTTAATTTTGGGGTAGGGTAAAGTGACAGATGAAGAGATTAGCCTTCCTATTGTATCTAAATTCAAAATTCTTAGATAACTCTTTACTTTGTCTCAGTGTGTGTGTGGAGGCAAGGGTATAGAGTATGTGTGTAGGTATATGTATCATGCACACATTATGTCTTCATAGTCTACAAAATATTAGATGATACATTTTTTAAAATCAGGCTCTATATATTCCTAAACATAGCACAGAATAGGACTAAGATAACCTGTACCAGCAAAATAAATTATAATGAAATTAGTTTAAATATATATTCACACTCATATACTCAGATCATAAGAATATATTGTTTAAAGATTAGGTTTTTTTCCCTTCCTATTTTTTCCTTCATATTCAATGGTTAATCTTGAGAAATATTAAGGGTAATATGTTAAATGAAAAAGCAAACTTTTTGTTAACAGAAATAAAAGGGAATTAAGGTATTAAGAGATTTATGTAGAGTATTCAATAGTAACTGACTTCATGTGCCCATATTAACTATTCAAAAAATGAAAATAACCTCACTGAAGCTGAAATAACTAATTAATGTGAGTAGCACTTTGACTTCTTTTAGGGCACAAAAAGTCAGTTGAATAGGCTTCTATGTCCTATATGTCAATAATTCTCTATTTTTTCTCTCTTCATTCCTCCTTAAAAAACACAAAGCTTGGGGTTTTTAAAATGCTGATTAACTTGCTTCTTAGAAGAAATCTAAATGGTGAGATTATATTCTATGCCTGTTTTATAGGCCAATAATTTACTCTTTCCTTGTGGAAATCCATCTTTCACTCTGGATTTTATACTTCTTTAGACACTAGTATTCACTTTTTAATTACAATTGAGTTTCTGAAGATTTTCAAAGTTCTTCATTGTGGTAATCAAAGCTGTAATTCATAGTTCTCCAACTTCTGCATTTCCTTTTTCTAAATCTTTAAATCCTTGTTTAGTCATTTTAGTAATGTTTGATTCTTTGATAAACTTTTTTTTGGCAAAGGGTTACCATTTCCATCTCCAATTCATTTTACAGATGAGAAAATTAGGGCAAATAGGGCTAAGTGACTTGCTCAGGGTCACATAGCTAGCAAGTGTGTGAGTACATATTTGAATTCAGAAAGATGAGTCCTGACTCCAGATCTGACACTCTATTCACTCTACCTTCTGGTTGCTCTACTTGAGTGAGTCTAGAATTGATAATTTCACAAGGATGATTGCATCACAAAGACACAATAGTTCCTTCATTGGTTTTAAGATTTATTATTTTTCTGAAACTTCTTCCTTTAAAATAACAAACTAAATTATTTTTAAATAAGTAAAGAGATAAATTTCTGGTTTACTATAAGACAAAAAAATTTTTGCTTCAGATCTGAAATTAATTCTTTTTAGTTGTTAATCAGGTATAATAGATCCAGTTAAAAACTGACCCATCTTGGTGATAAAGTAACAGTGCTACTAGGTCCATGAGAAACCAATGAGATAATGGCGTTGAGAATAAACTGTGGAAAAGAATTTCTGAATGTTTACAAGAGGTACTATTGTATTATGTTGCTATATTACACTTAAAAGTATACACTCTACCTAAAAAAAAGTATGCACTTTTGAAGTTAGTTTAGGGAACAATGTAAATAATTGTCTTCTATTCTTTTTATCCCTGTCATTTTTTTTCAATGAGAATACCAAGAGGTTGAAAAGGTTGTGAGCATATATCTGCATGTAGAAAAACGGATTTTGACCTATGATCCATAAGATATTTAAAAATTATTTTGATAACTCTATTTCAATGTTTCCTTAATAATCCTATGTGTCTTATTTTATATATTTAAAAACATTATTTTGAAAAGGGATATATAGGCTTTTCTAGATTGCCAAAGGAGTCAATGACCCACAAAAATATTAAGACCATCTAATATAGAGGAAAGTTATTTTATGCATTTAAGAAAAGTATAGGAGTGACCTGGAATTGAGGAAGAGGAAAAAAGCAGGTCTGTCCCAGAAGTAAGAACCAGAGCAAGTAAGTATATTCCTATTTCTATATAGAAATATATTAAAAATATAAATTTCTAAAGTTGGGTGTGTTTGTGTGTGTGTGTGTGTGTGTGTGTGTGTGTTAACTGAGAATTTCTACCAGCCAACATGCATTCATCTTCAATGACCTATTTTATAATAAACATAACTTAGATTAGGTAATACAGTTATCTCTTCCATATAACAACTTTCCTCATTGTGGTTTCTGATATATAATGAATTGGCATAAAAAATTAAATGAGAATTTTGGTGGAGTTTTGAGAAAGCCACAGTTGACTCATCATGAAGGACAACAGATGACAGAGAAAAAGTTTAGCATCTCAGAAGTACATAAAATATATGTATAGTATTGTATACTATCAATATATTTTTATCTTTTAATAGGATAATAATTCACACATCTCTGGGAAAAATTTTATGTGGATTTTTCATATTTCAGGGTGCCACACTCAGCCACCTATGTGAAATGGATAGCTGTATCTACTATTTTATACATTTCTATTTAAATTCATTACTATGAATAATGAGACATCAACTGTAAATAATAATAATAATAACTCACATTTAGATGGTGCTTCAAGGTTCACAAGAGTACTCACAAGTATTACCTTTTATCCTTGCAACTACCTCCAAAAGATAAATGCTTTTAACTATTCCCTTTAAGTTGAAGAAACAGAGAAAAACAGGGTCACACAACTAGCAAGAGTCTAAGGACAGATTTGAACCTAGGAATTCCTTACTCTAGGAGTATATTTTAAAATCTTTTTTATTGCCACCTTTTGTTTTTATATTACCTTCATTTCTTAATATATCTTAAATCATCTTCTCTAACCAACAAGCCATCTCTCTAAATAGAGATTTTAAAATTAAGATGAAAGATGTAGTAAAAGAAATTCAAGTGATGATAAATCATCTGACAGTATGCTCTCAACATATGTCCACTTGCATTGTTTGCCATGTTCATAGTGCACGTGCACATGGATACAACACACATACATTATCCATTTCACAAAGGGAGCTTAGGGGTGTGGCATCCTGAGAGCTGGAAAATCCACATAAAATCTTTATACATAATACTAACCTGGAGTATAACCCCAGGGTTCATAGTATGATGGAAATACTCCAAGATGACAGCCTCTGACGAATTCTTCATAATCCATAGGTAATAATGGACTGGTCGAGGAAAGGAATTCTGGATGTAAAATCACCTAGTTAAGCAAAACTCATATGAGAAAAAGAGGAAAGGAGGAAATTAAAGCACAAAGGTATCTTATTGCCTTTATGATCCAATACAATGTCTAAAATCTTCTCTTTAACTTTCAAATTTTTTTTATAGTTTGATCTCCTTTTACATTCTAACCTTGTTATTCACTATTTCCCTTCTTTCCTTCAGTAATTCATTCTAGTCTTCTAGTTGTTCCTCATGTAGCATTCCATTTGCAATGCGTTCCCTGGCCTCTTAAATTCTTTGTTTTCTTTAAAGTTCAGCTTAAGGGTCACCTTCTATATGATCCTAATCCACTTAGCTTTATGTTCATATTTTATACATATTCACATTATATGCTCACAACTTCTATCTTACTTACTTACATAAGCTCCTTGAGTAAAGGCTGTTTCATTTTTGTCTTTGTATCTCCATCACCAAAAACGTGCCTAGGACATAGTAATCCCTTAATAAAATAGATTAGCATAATTCAGTAGCATTCCTTTTTATAAAAGGTATAAAATTTGCTCCCTATAAGGGTTCTAAGTTTTTATTACTATTATTATTTTATTATTATTATTACAATTGATTAACATAGAAACTTTTACTTAAGGTTCAGACAGGGCTATTTGTGAAATTTTTTCAAGTATCCAAATTAATTTAATGGACATTAAACATCTATCAAGTTCATGGCACTATTCTGGGTTTCAAAGTAATAAAGCAGATACCTTCCTTTTAGCGATCATTTCATATATATATATATATATGTGTGTGTGTGTGTGTGTGTGTGTGTGTGTGTGTGTGTGTGTGTGTGTATATATATATATATATATATATATATATATATATATATATATACTTATATGTGTGTGTATATGTATGGAGAGAAGGATAGTTTGTTTTGTCCACAGTTTGCATATTGTATATAGATAACTTGTTTATAGTTTGCATGTTGTCTTTTCCATTAGACATTGACATCTTTGAGAGAAAGTAATGTTTTTTGCCTTTCTTTGTGTCCCTAACATCTAGCACTGTGTCTGCTTTATAAGAGGTGCTTGATCAAGGTTTTTTTTTTTTTTCAAGGAAATGGGGTTAAGTGACTTGCCCAAAGTCACACAGCTAAGTAAAGTATTTAGTATCTGAAGCTGGATTTGAACTCAGGTCCTCCTGACTCTAGGACCTGTGCTCTATTGATCAATGATTATAGTTTGACTGACTATTATAGAGTTATCAGCTTTTTGGAAAGTCCCACTTCCTAAAACCAACTTTTTTATTCTTATCAACATTTAGTCATAGTTTCTGACTTAAGGTCTTGTTGTAATTCCCTACAAATTTACTTTTCCAATTCTCATGAAACTAAGTTGTTCATTTAACTATGATGATGTTAACAATCATGATGATGATAATAGCAATAACACTGATGACTCCTCATTATTCAGTTGTTTCAGTCATATCTGACTTTCCATAACAACATTTGGGATTTTATTTTGGCAAAGATGCTGTAGTTTGCCATTTTCTTCTCTGGCTCTTTCTTACAAATGAGGAACTAAAACAACTGGGGTTAAATCACTTGCTAAGTGTCAGAGACCAGATTTGAAAAGATGAGTCTTCTGACTTCAGACTTGAAGTCTACCCAGAAAACCAATAATAATTCCTATTGAAATATAATTTGCTAATTCCTTACAATTTTCCTTTACTACAGCATTTCTTAGAAATATATGAAAGGTAGTTATTGAGCAATATAGCTTACTTTTGACAGATATTAGAACTCAAACATCTAAATAAGCATTTCATCCTTTAAAATAAGTCATCCTGGGGAGTTATGAATTTATTCTAGTGATACTGTCAGTGCCCAGATCATTGTGGTAACTCTTCTGAGTAAGCTTCACATTTCTTATTTTTAATATCTTCAATGAAAAAAAGTCTTTTGAAGGTAAACTTAATTTTTTGGAAATAGCCCAAAATTATTTAGTAGGGACTAGACTGAGTATCTGCTTTAGTAAAAACAAACAAATAATTAATTTTTAAGATAAAACCTCATTGTAAAGTATTGAAATTGTTTCCTTATGCTTATAAATGGACTCTGAAGGAAATTTCAAAGATGTTTCAAGCAATGACATCATGGTTAGAGCAAACTTGTGGCCTTCCAAAATGCTTGATTTTTGAAACCATACTCATTTAGATATTGAGTCTTGTTATATTTGTTAAAACATCCATTGCAATGATTTAATGGTCATACAATAGTTCTTAAAAGTGATGAGGAAGCAAATATGGGCTATTTTAACATTTAAAAACCAAGGATCCTTAAGATTCAGAAAACCCTCAAATAAAGGAAAAGTATTACTAAAGGAGAAGCTAAATATAAAACTATAAAATATCTTCTATATTGTAGAAGACACTAAACCTGGGTTTTAGTCTAAAGTTCCCTAGCACAAAGTCTCAAATAGGACAAAATTGGTCTGAATAGAAAATTACTCTTTTACAATCTGTAATAATCAGAAGCAACAGGTATGAGGAAACTTAATAAAAGAGTATGATACTATATTGAGAATAAAATTAGAATTAAAATCAAATTAAAAAGTAACACCACTTGTTTGAGATATGAGCAATTGGATAGCAGTGTGATTTAGCGACACACATTGTAGAATTTGTTCTAATAGCCATCTTTGGCATGACACTGTGACTGAAATTCAACTGTTAATCGAAGTATAGAAATTGTCTCTCCTGATAAAATGCAAGATCCTTGAGACTTGTAACTGTTTCATCTTTGTCTTTATATTTCTAGTTCCTCACATAGTTCCTGGAATTTTGAAGGTGCTTAATAAATGCTTTTAATTGGTAAAAAACAAACTGATCATTGAAAATCAAGTTTGAGAAAGCCCATATTCCATCTAGGAGTATGGAAATACTAGAACTATCTACATACAAAATAAGTCCAGATCTTCCAGCAAAACAAAATGACATCACAAGTATATAAAAGTGAAAATACGTACCATATATCTTAGTCATAGATCTTAGATCATAAAATCAAAGAGTAGTGAAAGGGAACTTAAGGACCTTTTATTTTTCTAATGACTTACTCAATGTCATATTATCTAATTAGAGGGCAAGTCAGGATAGGAATTTAGATATCTTGATATCTAGTCTAGTCTAGTAGTTTTGTTTACAAATGAAATCATAGACCCCAGTTCAAAAAAATAAAAATAAAAAAATTAACAAGTGGCAATAAAATATATGATGAAGCTTTACTTGGTAAAACATTCTTTAGAGGATGTGCCAGACTTTAGAAGTCTAGTCCTCTAAAGCATTTTAGGTTCTACAGTAAAAGCGTTAATAATGTTAATTATATTCTACTACTTCATGAAAAATAAGTCAGTACATTTTAGCAAGAAATTAAACAAAGCTTAACCAAAACACCCAATTCTTCAATCATTCTGGTAAAATTAGGTTATACTGTTATAATCTTAGTTTCTCACCTAAGTCCTATAAAAAAAATCTGTGAATGGAAATTTAATTTTCCAATACATAAATCAGGACAATTAACTCTACCTTGACTCTGTCTGTCCGGCTGTTGAAAAGTCCAATCCGGCGGATTGTACTAAGGATGGGATCAGTGGAATCATCAATCATGTTGTGAGTAGTCACCGGAGGCAAGCTTTGTCTCTAGAGGTATAGGATAAAGAAAAAATTAAGTTTTAGTGGTAATCAGTGTGTGATTGGAATGAGCAATAGCTGATTATCAGTATTTCTCCATAATAATAACAGTATCTGCTTATTAGCATGTCATGGTTTATAAAGTGCTTTCCTCATAACTAGGAAGTTATATTGAAGTTCAGCAGTGAAGGAATTTGATTAGTCACATAGTTAGGTTTCATGATGGAGTCTTGAACACAAGCCTTTTGCATAAAGGTCCAGACTTCATCCCCAACCCCCACCCCATACCATGCTGTCCTTCATGACATATCTTGTATGCAGTGGATAGAATACTGGCTTTGGATTCAGGAGGATGGGAGTTTGAATTCAGCCTCAGACACTTGACATTTACTAGCTGTGTGACCTTGAGTAAGATACTTTGATTGCCTCATATGCAGGGCCAAATCCAGTCATTCTGATTCATATCTGACTACTGGATCCAGATGGTTCTGGAGGAGAAAGGGAGGCTGGTGACAGCACAGGACCCCCCTCACTAAAATCCAATTCATGTGCTCATCATGGCATCACCATGGCCTTCCTCGAGAACAAAGGATAAACATCAATTTTATTCATACAGAGGAGCCACATTCTCCTTGGGATCTCCATTCTAAACAAGCCTATGGGGATTCTAGTAGACACTTAGTGGAAGGAAATATATGACATGCTTCTGGGAATAAAGGTTCATGAAAAAAAGTGGAGGAGTGGAGATTTCACTTAAGGTGCTCCAAGAGAGGAAAATGTCTGGGGACCTAAAAAGCTGCTCAATAACTGTGTCTGTCATCTCATACCATTGAACAGAAGGCTTTCCCTTTTCCAAAGGGGTGGTTGGGTGGGATACAATAGCTGCAGGAGGTTTCTTAGCTATGGTTCACTTCCAAAATCCCAGATCCAGTGCTTTTATAAAAGTCTTCCAGGTCCTAGGACATTTGATTCCAGTGGTCAATTTGCTAATACCCTGTTCTTTCTTAGGTTGCTGCCTTTGCTGAAGTAGTGTCACTAATGCCAAGAGAATGGAGTCACAAATCTGTTTTTCCTGTTTTACTAGTTTAAAAGACAGAAAATCTGGATGTGAGCAGTGGTTGAATAGGTGGTGAATCCCATCAGTGAAATTTTTGAAAATTTAATCAAATTAAGGCTATTTGTTAGCAATTTACAACTCAGTTAAAGACTCTCTTTCACCACACTTCTGCACCAAAGGCAATCAAAAGGATTTTCCTCCACTAAAACTGTTGTTGACCAGACCAGAATTTCACTGTAACTATTGTAAGTCAAACCACCCTTGAAATTTGTTCTGGTGCTTTTTTTGTTGAAGTGACAATGTTGAAGTGCCATATTGTGTTACATTTTTGAATGATAACTATGAGTATACTGTTTTCATAGAACTGGTGTTCAATGTTATCCACTGTAGATTTAATATAAACTTCTAAAAAACAATCTGTACACAGTAAACTCCTGATTTCATACAGAACCCCCTTTTCTTTTTATATTGGAATGCTTGGTTTTTTTAACCAGTAATTATTAAGTTCCTAATAAAAAAGAAAGTTAAACTAAAACATCTTTATGTTCAGTGGTGAGGCTTTGTATAGATCCAACAAATATCCCGGAATGTCATTTTTTGGGGGGACCACTCAACCTGTTCAAGGTATCAACAGATAAGATAATGCAGGCAGTGAGCTGAAGCTCAATACCTAGATACATTTGATAATCCATGTTACTAGGTATCTAGAAGATGGAAGGAAGGAAGGAAGGAAGGAAGGAAGGAAGGAAGGAAGGAAGGAAGGAAGGAAAGAAGGAAAGAAAGAAGGAAGGAGGGAGGGAGGGAAGGTGGGAAGGAGGGAAGGAAGGAGGGAGGGAGGGAGAGAGTGAAAGAGGAAGGAAGGGAGGAAGGGAGGAAGGAGGGGGAGGGAAGAGAGGAAGGGAGGGCAGAAGGAGGGAGGGAGGAAAGGAAGGAAGGAAGGAAGCAGAGGAGGAGGAAGGGAAAAGATATAGAAGTTAAGTGACTTGCCCAGGGTCATACAGCTAATAAGTATCTGAAATAAAATTTGAACTCAAGTCTTCCTTTTCTCCAGGTCAGCATTCTACCAATGCACCAATTACCTACTTCTAGAAAGGAAGAACATGATCAGTAGGTTGGAAAGCAATAAAGAAGCACAAAATCCTCCACTTCCGCTAATCAAGGGCAGAACCAAAGACATTCAACTTTGGTCAGTCTCTAATGCCTGAAAAATTAAGGAATCACCTGAGGAAGAAACTCAAGAGGACTGATGTGTAACATTGTATTAAGAAAGATGTGGCAACAAATAACATTGTTGGGGGAGTTGTGAACTTATCCAACCTTTCTGGAGAGCAATTGAAATTATGCCCAAAGGGCAACAAAAATGTGCATACCCTTTGATCCAGCAATACCACTACTGGGTCTACACACCTGAAGAGATCATGAAAAAGGGCATCCCTGTTTGTGGTGACAAACAATTGGTAATCAAGTAAATGTCCTTCATTTGGGGAATGGCTTAGCAAACTGTGGTATATGTATATATCATGGAACACTATTGTGCTATTAGAAACTAGGAGGGATGGGAATTCAGGGAAGCCTGGAGGGATTTGCATGAACTGATGCTGAGTGAGATGAGCAGAACTAGAAAAACACTGTACAGCCTAACAGCAACATGGGGGCAATGATCAACCTTGATGGACTCGCTCATTCCATCAGTGCAAAAATCAGGCACAATTTGGGGCTATCTGTGATGGAGAATACCATCTGTATCCAGATAAAGAACTGTGGAGTTTGAACAAAGACCAAAGACTATTACCTTTAATTTAGGAAAAAACCCTGATATTTTATTATGTAATCTTGCTGTCTTTTATACTTTATTTTTCTTCATTAAGGATATAATTTCTCTTTCATCACATTCAACATGGAAACAATGTAAAGACTGGCAAATTGCCTATTGTGGGGGGTGGAGGAGGGAAGCAAGATTAGGAGAAAATTTATAAAACTCAAATGAAATAAAATCTTTTAAAAAAAGAAAGATGTGGCAAGCATTCAGGTTTATACACAATTCAGCACCTTGACTCCTTACTTTTTCAAGAGCAGTACTGGAAAATTGCCCTTTGAGATTCAGACCTCAGGAATTCACTTGGAAGAACTATTATTGGCATCATCATAGTTGTAAGAATTGAATTTT